>NC_054859.1:4206443-4507517 GCF_016861865.1 Aspergillus puulaauensis
GGGGGGTTGGTGGGTGGATTTGGCGGTGGTGGATTTGGATAAGAAGAGGAGGTTTTATCATTAATGATTTAGTCAAGTAGATGAGATGATATATACAGCATTGATTTGAATATGTAACTATACGATATATTTCTGCTATACAAACCACCACTTCAAACAACCAACAATCCTATACCAGCAAAGCCCTCTACTAGACCCCCTCACCTTCTCAACCACCCATCCATATAGATAGTAGATATGTTAAATAGCAGGCCGCCCATGCGTCTCAAACGGCAACCCAAAGCAAATCACCCCAACAGCAATCCACAGCGCCGCACTCGCATAAAGCGGCGCAGTGGTGAACCCCGTCTGCGACGAAACCACACTGGCCACAAGCCCACCAAGGCGCAGAAGCGACGCCGCGGTGCCGGTTCCTGTGCCTCGATGGGGGGCTGGGAAGGACTCTGGTGTGAATGCGAACATGACGGCGTATTCTAACACAGACACATGCACGTTAGTAAACAAATAAATACGGGGTCTTGGCCCGGTGTATAGGGATAGGGCTGGTAGCATACCAAAGTTCCCGAGTAATCCAGTCACACAGGTAAAAGCCAAACTAGCAACCTGCGTAGAGACACCGACATAGGCAAAGAGGAAAACACCGGTAACAATCGCCGAAATGCCCATCATCCAGCGGCGGCCCAGGAACGTATTCACGAGGACCGCAGCAGAAAGCGGGCCCACAATCCCAACGGCAGACTGGATGCAGTAGTTCCTATACGTGAGGTCGAGGGACGAAGCCTCGGTGAATCTGGTCGCCAGATACGAGGGGAGGAAGTTGAAGTAGAGCGGGTATGCAACCCCGATGACGAGCCATATCGCCCAGATCAGGGCTGTGTGGAAGGAGAGTTTGCGTGTTGCGAAGAGCGCAGAGTAGTGTGAGCCGCGGAAGTCTTTCATGTTTTCGTGGATGATTTCCAGCGTTGAGAGCCCGGTGCCACCAGTTTCTGCTGCAGCAGGGGCCATGCCGAGTCGGGTGTCGATGGCTTGGAGCATGCTGAGGGTCAGTGGCTCGGGTTTGCTGTTCTGACGCGCGACGTAGTTGACTGCGTCGACGACGGCTTGGTCTTTGCCTTGGGAGAGCAGGTAGCGTGGCGTTTCGGGCATTTTGAAGATGAAGATGCGGATGAGTGTGAATGCGAGCGCGAGGCCGCCGAGGGTTATGAGGGTGTATCTCCTGTTACTGAATCAGTTGACTTGCTGCTGGTACTGGAGGTGGCTTACCAGCCCATGTTCTCAGCCCGGGAGCAGGTGTCGGGCGTGGCATCTGTAGGGCAGGAGAAGTTTGCGAGAAAGACCCATGCCAGCAGGGACACGACCAGCTGGCCGAACATCCACCAGGCGCTGAGGGCTGTGAGGAGGAACTGGTGGCTTGGTGGGAGAAATTCAAGGCTGCCCTGTTAGTATACGGCATTAATTCAGGGGTCATCAAGGTGTTTACCAAATCAGAGAGCTGGCTGGTACATTTCCACCAGCGGCAGTCCCTATAACCGCCCACATGGAACAGAACGCAACAAAATTCATTGTTCCAGCTGCTCCACAGAGAAACACACCAGCTACAACCAGGGTGATGTTGAACGCGGGCTTGCGGCCGATCAAGTCGCACGAGATGCCCCAGAACGAGGCACCAAGGATGAGACCGACATAGTATGCCACAGAACTATAACTGACCTGCTTGATACCGGAGAACTCGAGCTGGATGGGCGGCTGAACAGACGCTATTCCTTGGCTTGTACAGTTAGTATACCATATCGGGCTTTCAGGATTGAGCTCACCTCGCCAGGTTATCAACAACAAACCCAAACCCCGTCACGACGAACACCTTCCACTGGAACCTGCATCTATTAGATTGTATCCTGGGCGGAGGAGGGAAACTGATACCATCCCATCCCAATCTCCGTCATGCACTGCGAGACCAGCTCCGACTTGAGCCGGTACGCGTCCGAGGTGGCAGCGCCATAGAACTGCTCCATCTCGGCGTCGTCAACCACCTCCATCTTGCCGACGTCATGCTGTGGGTCCTCAGCGCCCTCTGTGGGCTTGTCACGCTTGCCTGGTTCGATATCCATTGTGTGTTCGTTGTTGTTGTTGCTGCTACTGAACTGGGTGTTGAGGGTGATATAAACGGCTGACGAGACTTAGGGCTCCGTGCTGACGAAAGAGACAACTCGAATGGGGAGTTGCACAACGGCAGGAGGTACGAAGGTGGGGGTTTGGTTTTATCAGAATTCCCCACTCTGATAGGGGTTAGGATGAAGCGTGCACGGACTGTGCATGGGGGGTGGGTATTGGAACTGATGCTTCATCACTGCAGTATGGCTGAGAGACTGCTTAAGCAGATCTATGAGGAGCTCTCTCATTATGGACAGCCTGAATAGGTATACTGTAATGAGACGGTTCCCTATAAAACATACTATGACTGACATTCTGGTCATAAAGGATACTGTAACAGAACTACCCTGATATCTTAACAAGCCCTCAAGTATCAGCTAGAGAACTACAGATCTAAGCAGCAATCGCTGTCCCCTGTGTACTCTCCAACCCCTTCCCCTTCTCAGCCAGCTCCTTCTTATACGCCTCCGCCCGTCCATAACTCTGCTTATACGCGCCCTTGACCATATCCTCCACCGTGATAGGCGCATACTTTGGCTGCTCCCCGGCCTTGCAGCAGTTCGGCAGACACTCGCAGATATGATCCGGGTTCCCACTGAAGAAGAACGGGATCGAGTACCGCTCGCGCCCGGACTTGTTGATGACCCGGTGGATGTTGGATTTGTATCTGTCGTTGGCCATGCGCATCATCAGGTCGCCGAGGTTGACGACGTATGCGCCCGGGACGGGTTGGACCTGCCATCTATCGTTAGCAAGAAGACACAGATACAGATAGTAAGTAGACAGGAACGGGGATATGATTGATATACATCTAACCACTGCCCACTCGGGACATCCAAAACCTGCAACCCGTCAACCTCATCCTGCAGCAGGAGCGTAACGCATCCAAAGTCCGTATGCGCCCCAATCCCGCGATTCAGCTTCTCGTCCTCGTCCTTCGGCTGCGAAGGGTAATGCAGCATCCGCATCGTCGCGACACCACCGGCCGTGAGGGGGTCGAAGAAACTCTGGTCGACATCGAGGGTGCGCGCCAGAACGCCCAGGACGTCTTTGGCGAGCTCGTACACGGCGCGGTAGTACTCCATGCTTGTTTTGCGGAATTCGGCTGCGTCGGATACAGATGCCGGCCACTGGTTTGGTCCGCTGTTGAGGCGCTGGTTGAGGTAGTAGGGGTGGTCGGTGCTGATGTCGTCGCCGATGTACAGGCCTTCTTTGAGCTCGGGGGCGGTGCCGATCTCGAGCATTTGCGAGCGCAGCAGTTCGTAGCCGCGGTTGAAAGTGTTGTTGTCTGATTATCAGCTGGGTTTGGGTTTAATGATTGTGTGGTGGTGGTACTTTTGTCTACTTTGAGCTTCTCCTCCAGAGGGAGATCGAAGAAGCGCTTTGCGCAGGCCATGACGCGCTGCTGCAGCTCGCGTGGGATGCGGTGGCCTGTGATCTGGAAGAAGCCATTGTACTCGCAGCTGTCTTTGACCTGCTGCACGAGCTGTTCCTTTGCTGCAGAGTCGGCGCCGTAGAAGGGCGAGAAGTCGAGGATCGGCGGTGCAGATGGAGCCATTTTGGAATTATGAAGCTAATCAGTTCTGGAGTCGAATTATTGATTGAGCGATTGTTCTATGACCGGCGTATGACCATAATCTCTATGGATGTCTGAAATGGCAGATTATTATCTACTGAATCCGTCAAGCTCTTCCCCTCGCTCGACCAAACCCGGGTAGATGTCCGGCCATGTCAAAGCACTCCAAGGCCGCCAGAGCCAAGAGTGGGAGCTCGAGAATGGGACAAAGATGGGGTGATATCGCTGATACCAGCGACTCCAACTCCAACTGCCGATTGGCGTTATCTCTCGAGGCCATCGAGGACCAAGCGCGGAATGCTGAATGTTGGGGTTGCACAGCAGCGACACAGCATCTGCAAGGAGGCCCCAAAACGAATTATAAACCCCCACATTTCCTCGTCTCTCCACCGGCCATCAATTCGGTCTTCTATCCCTGCGCTGCTTCGCCATGGGTGACGTTGAGAAAGCATCGGTCAATCCGCCGGAGGAGACCAAGACCGGCGAGTCGAGGGTCTATGTTGACACTGAGGCGGAGAAGGGCTTCGGTATGTTGTCCAGACGGTGGAGACGACGTGCTGACTGTGTAGTTCGCAAGGTGGATTGCTTTGTGCTACCATTGCTGTGCTTGGTATGTCTTGTGTGATTTCTACTTGGTAGGGCTAACCAAGGCAGATGTACTTCTTCGATTGCATGGACCGGGTAGGAAGCCCTATACTGTGGGTGGCATTCAAGCTGACGGAGTAGAGTAACCTGGCAAATGCAAAGACAGACGGACTCGACAAGGACATCAACCTCAAGGGGAACGAGTACTCGCTGCTCATTCTGATCTTCTACATCCCGTTCGGCCTGTTTGACCTGCCATGGAACCTGCTAATCAAGCGGTACTCGGCACGGATCATGCTATCACTGAGTACGTATCCGTGGCTTTTGTGAATATAGCTAACTATGTAGTGACCGTTGTCTGGGGAATCTGCGCGCTGTGCCAGTGTGCAGCACACAACTTTGGCAGTCTACTCGCCGTCCGCATCATCCTAGGGTATGCCCCCTCATTCTAGTAAGAGTCTCGCTGACAAGATAGAATCTTCGAAGCTGGCTTCTTCGCCGGTGCAACCTTCTACTTTACACTGTTTTACACGCGCGGCGAGATGGGCTTCCGCCTCGCAATCCTGCAATCCATGGCCGTCCTCGCCTCAGCCTTCAGCGGGCTCATCTCATTCGGGCTCTTCCAAATAAACCACCCAACCGTACACGGCTGGCAGTGGCTATTCATCGTAGAAGGCGGAATGACATTAATAATCGGCGTCATCGGGTTCTGGTGGCTCCCTGACAATGGGCAGACGGCGTGGTTTCTGAACGAGCGCGAGCGCGCTGCTGCATCGGCGCGTCTGCTACGGGATACTTCCTCAGAGGTGAATACCGCGCTTGAATTGAAGGCCGCGTTTCAGACGTGGAATGACTGGAAGTTCCCGATCTGGGCGGTTATCACGTTTACGTACCCCGTAGCGTATGCGACTGCGATGAACTTCTTTCCGCTGGTACGTCTCCATTGCCGTAATACTTATGAATCTGACCAGATAGATTGTGAGCCGACTTGGCTACGACACCGTCAAAACGAATCTATGGACAGTGGCGCCGAATCTCGTTGGGGCAGTGATCTTGCTCGTGGTCGCCAAATCGTCGGATCTATTCCGCGAGCGGTCTCTGCATATCATACTCTCGCTGGTGATTTCTCTAGCCGGCATGCTCGTTCTTGCTAGTATAGACGTGGTCGCCAACAAGGGCGTCTCGTACTTTGCGTGCTTCCTCCTTGCAGCCGGGGCGTATATCCCTAGCTGTCTGGTGCATGCGTGGCACAATAACAACAACACCAACGAAAACTCCCGTGCGGCCAATACGGGCTTTTTCGTCGGTCTTGGGAATCTAGCGGGGATACTGAGTGCTGCGACGTTTCGCACGGAGTATGCGCCCAAGTACATTCCCACGCTGGTGGCGACGTGTGCGTGCAATGGGGTCTGCATTGTAGCTACGGGGTTCATGGGGATGTGGATGCGGATCGAGAATCGGCGACGAGATCGCGTACAGGGAGTTAGCTTGCGTGCTGGGCAGGTCGAGACATCGCAGCTGGCAGAGGGAGAGAAGAGTCCAGAGTGGCGTTATTTTGTGTGATGAGTACTGTATAACGTAGTTTTGACGTCCTGTATAGCCCTCTTTATCTGCCTTGAGTGGCACCCTTATCAGTGCCACATTAATGGACTGTCACCCAGACGCTATAATAGTTTACCCCGCACGCTTATCGTCTCCACTGATAAATATAATATATGTAATCTGGGGTCCGGTGCTTTCCAGTCGGCAGTGTAGCGCCATGAAGAAACACGCGTGCGAGTATCCTGGCTGCGACAAGGCCTTCACTCGGGCTGAGCACCTGCGGCGACACTCTCTGAACCATGAAACCGCGAACAACGGATACACCTGCCAGCGATGCTTCACGCATTTCTCCCGTCCAGACCTGCTGAGCCGCCATATGAGCCGACACGCGCAGAAAGACAGAGAGGCCGGGGGAGCCGGCAAAGGCGTGCTCGAGACGAGGAAGAGAATGCGGCGGGCTGACGATGGCTCGATTATCGTGCGGCCGCCCAAGAGACAGTCCCAGTCTCGCCAGAAGGCCCTGTCCTCGTCGCTGTCCGTGGGGAGCTCGCCGAGTCGTCCTGAGGGCGCCCCGGTGTCCCCCCCTGGGTCAGCGGGAGATCCGGTCTCGACGTCGACAATGTCCATCGGCGAGACTGAGCTCACGGACCCTGATCCGTTGCTGGCGCCGATGATGCCTGGTCCGTTTGAGCCGTATGTCGAGCCGATTCCAGGGCAGTTCGACGCTGCTGATGGCTCGTGGAGCACTGGGTTTGAGACGGATATGTTCATGAATGACACTGGTATGTTTTATGGATAACTGTATGGCTTCGTCTGACCGAACAGTAACCGATTTCAATCTCCCTTTTGCGGCAACCGGCAATTACAACTGGCTGTTCGATGTGGCCTCGCTTGACGACGCTTTTCACCATCTGGAGCTGCCTCTTGGCCCTGATCTCGTACCGTTCACCGATCCGATCGACCTTCCAGACCCAATGGCAGACCTGAATCTGGACCTGGATTTGAACCTCTCTGCTTTTGACCAAGACGGATCTTCCGTGCTGCTCCAGGCTGCCTCCTTTGTGGAGCGATCCGGCCCAGAGCGGCGCGAGTTGCCAGACCTGGACTGGATGGGCGGACCGACCCTGGACAACATCCCACTGCAGCCCCAGCTCGACGACGACGCTCGCAGAGGCATTCTGACATTAATTGCACAGAGTCCGCCGGTAGATATCCACGGCCAGCCTCTCAACCTCGACTCGCCACTGCTCTCGCTATCCGCGCTGCAAAACTACAGCGACCTCTTCTTCTCCCGCTTCAACACCACATACCCTCTCATCCACACCGCAACATTCGACCCAAACACCATCGAGCCCGTCTTCCTCGCTGCAATCCTCTCCATGGGCGCCACCTACAGCAGCCGCGAAGCCCACCAGCTCGCCGTCGGCATCCACGACGCCCTGCGCAACCAGCTCTTCTGCCACGGCGCCTTCTCCCCACAGCCGGATCTCTGGGTTCTCCAAGCGATGCTGCTAATTGACTGCTTCGGCAAGATGCGCGCAGGGCCGAAGCAGCGCGAAAACGCCCAGCTGTTCCACTGCGTCCTGATCAAGCTCATCCGGCGGTCAACGTGCACTTCAATCCGCAATACAAACCCCATACCGACCCTCGAAACACCGTCCTCTGAACGAGACGATGCGTGGAAATCGGCTATGGACAGCGAACAGCGCAAGCGTCTCGCCTTTCAATGCTTCATGTGGGATACCGAACACTCCGTCCTCTTCTCGCAGTCGCTGTGCATGTCTGCCTTTGAAATCCGCTCTTCCCTCCCCTGCTCTGCTGCTGCTTGGGAAGCACACACGGCCGAGGAATGGTCTCGTCATGCGGCTAGAGATACAGAGCATAGCTTCCTCCCTGTGTTGAAGGGGTATATCACACCCGGGGCTGTGCCTAGACCCCGAGATCTAAATGGTCTCTCCCGTCTTGTCGTCTTGCACGGTCTCATGTCTATAAGCGCGGATCTGAAGCGGCGCGATCAGACGACGCTGCGCTCGGAAACGCCTGAGCGGATGGGCGCGTGGACACCGAGGGTCGGCCGGGCGTATGATCTCTGGAAAGCGGATTTCGACGCAGACTGCCTCACCATGAAGCTGGGTTCGGGATTGGGATCGGGATCGCAAGCACCAGCAGACGAGTGTAAGCGCTTCGCATCTCTAAAACCAGCCGCGATGGCGCTCTACCGCGCTGCATCGCTGGCGCTGCATGTGGAAGTCCTCGATCTCCAAATCGCCGCCGGGGCGTGCCAGATTCTAGGACGGGTGGTTACACCTAGTGACCGTGATCGTTCACGCGGGATTCTCTCGCGGTGGCTCTCTGGTCCCGGATCGGAGTGTACGTCTGCGTCTCGGCATGCGGCGTTTCTTTTACACGATGCGGTGCTGAGTCTGCATGACTGGGAGCAGACGGATGCGTTTCATTTCCCGTGGTGTCTGTATCTGGCGACGCTGACGGTGTGGGCGTTCCATACGGGGATGGGGATGGAGATGCGGGATGATGGGGTGCAGATGCAGGCGAGGCCCAGACCGACGGATCTGTCGTCGCTGATTGTGGCCATGACGACGTCGAATGGGGGCGAGTTGGCGGCGTTGGCCGGGGAGTATGATACCAGGCCGTTGGTTAGGGCTATGGCGCAGCAGTTGGCGACGGTGAGGTGGGCGATGGTGCATGATGCGATGAAGGTGCTGGTTGGGTTGGGTGTTTAGTCTTGTATACAAGTGCCAAAGTATCCTTTGCTGATTCAAAGTCTGTATTCTAACTATCTTGCGGTGGTCTATCAAATAGTATCAAGCAAACGGGTAGTCTGTATAGCCCTTCTGCGGGGGACTGGCACCATAAAACGTATCCCGGTCATACTCATTCAACTGCAGTCCCTCCTTCAATCTCCTGGGCAGATCCGGATTCGCAATAAACAGTCGCCCAAACGCCACAGCATCAGCTCCATCGCCAACAACCTTCTCCCCGGCATTCCCCTCCTTGAAATTCCCCGCCGCAATGAATCCCACACCCCCCTTCTTCAACACCCCCCGGAACGAATCCAACGACGGAACAACAACCTCCTGCGTCTTTTCCAGCGCCTCAATCTTCGCGCTCTCATCAAGAACCTCATCAAACCGCGGCTCGATCATATGCACATACGCCGGGCGCGCCGACTCCGCTAAACCCGCAATCGCACCGCACAGATACCCCCAGTGTTTCTGCGGGTTCGAGTCCCGCGTATCCTGGAAGTAATTGTACGGGCTGAGCCTGATTCCGACGCGGTTGGCGCCGATTGCCTCTGTTACGGCGGAGATGATCTCGAGCACGATCCGGGTGCGGTTCTCGATACTTCCGCCGTAGGCGTCGGTGCGCGTGTTGACGTTGTCGTGGAGGAATTGGTCCAGGAGGTACCCGTTTCCGCCTATCCTGTTAGTATACAGGAAGAGATTAAAAATTACAAGGTATGGGGCCTGGTGGAGGTGGAGGTACCGTGGATCTCAACACCATCAAACCCAGCCTGCATGGCCCTCTTGGACGCAGCCGCGTACTCCGCCACGGTCTGCTGGATCTCGTCGACTGTCATCGGCCTCGGCGGGGCATCAGCGTACGCGGACCCGTCGAGAGCATTTCCTGAGATAGGGATGTTGCTTGACGAGATGGTCTGGCGCCCGCCTAGCCACCCGGGTGTCGTGGCCCGTCCGACATGCCACAGCTGGCACAGGATCACAGCGCCTTTTGCGTGCACGGCGTCGGTGACCTTCTTCCAGGCTGCGATTTGGGAGGGGGTGAATATGCCCGGCACGCCGGGGTATCCTGCTGCCTTCACGTTTTGTTAGCACGGGAATTGGGATTGGAATTGGACAATGTAGGCAGGGTTTGACATACTGAGTGGGAGATTGGAGTCGCTTCAGTCAGCATCAGCCCGCCCTTGGATGCGCGCTGCTCGTAGTACTGCACGTTGAGGTCATTGGGAACCCAGACGCCGTCGGACTCTTTGGTTGAGCGCATGCGCGTGCAGGGGGCTTGGATGACGCGGTGCTGCAGCGAGAAGGCGCCCAGGCGGAGGGGCTGGAAGAGCGGTTCGAGGGGGGAGAGGGAGCCCATTGTATATTAATTGAAGAATGAGTTTTAATGTGAGTAGTTGTTGTATTGCAGGTGTTGTGATGGATTGGCTTTATATTGTACCTCCACCACTCTTGGAACTGCATTGATACTGCAGCTGGCAGGAGTGGGATCACTACAGTGGGGGTCAAGCACAGGCGTCAGCACTGCCGGCTGCGATCAGACCCTTGAGCGCTATTTATTCAAGCTGCTAATGCAACAAGCTGGAGTCCTGTCTATCCTTGTTCTTGGAGAATGCCAGCATGGATACCTTCCTGTCCTCCGCGTCCCAGACGCTCTCGTTCTACCTGAACGGAACACCCATTCACCTTACAAACCCCCATCCCCGCTGGACTCTGCTGGACTTCATCCGCTCGCAGGATGGACTCAAGGGCACGAAGCTGGGCTGTGGCGAGGGCGGGTGCGGTGCTTGCACCGTCGTCCTGCAGACCAGGGCCTCGCGCATTCGCCATGTCGCTGTGAACGCCTGCCTTTATCCTTTGGTTGGAGGTACGTCCCTACCACCAAGGTATACACGAATACTAATAGGATAGTCACCGGAAAACATGTCATCACAGTGGAAGGGCTGGGGACAGTCGACAACCCACATCCGCTGCAAGAGAGAATCGCAAAGCTGCACGCGTCGCAGTGTGGATTCTGCACGCCTGGGATTGTCATGTCGCTGTACGCTATTGTCCGCAATGCATTCGACCCGGCTACTGGGGAGTTCCTGCTCTCGGAGCAAGATATCGAGGGGAAAGGACACCTCGATGGGAATCTGTGTCGGTGCACGGGGTATAAACCCATCTTCGAAGCGGCGAGGACGTTCCTACGTGAGGATCTAGGCGTGACTCCTGTTATTGTGCCGTCACTGGAAGATGAGATAGAAACGGACTTGACTGGGTCTGATTCTGCATCTGGCTCTGCATCTGGATCTGGGTCTAGCTCTGGCTCTGGTTCCTGTGGTCGTCCTGGAGGCTGCTGTCGTGATAGCCCTGGGGAATCATGCTCGAGCAACACAGATATAACAGTGCCGTCACCGTCTTCTCCAAAGCAGTTTGATTTCATCCCGTATGTCCCGACCACCGAACTGATATACCCGCCTGGGCTAGCCAAGTTCCAGCCCCAGCTTCTGTCCTACGGAGACGAAAGCCAGGCCTGGGTGAAGCCTACAACAGTCCAGGAGACACTCGACATCCTATCCCGATACCCTACTGCGACCCTGGTCACAGGAGCAAGCGAAGTGCAAGTCGACGTGCGATTCAAGAACTTCAGCCCCCGGGTTAGTGTCTTTGTCGGTGACATCCCAGAACTGACATCCATCACCTGGAGCGATGACAAGAAGACCCTTCACGTCGGGGGCTCGGCCTCTCTATCAGACCTTGAAACCGAATGCCAGCGCTGTATTCCTGACTTCAACGCTACGAATCCTACGAATCCAGGCTACGCATCGACTATGTCCGCAATCGCCAAAACCCTGCGCTACTTCGCCGGCCGCCAGATCCGCAACGCGGCCTCGCTGGCTGGGAATATCGCCACGGCGTCTCCAATCTCAGATATGAACCCACTCCTCCTCGCCCTAAACGCAACAGTGCACACAAAGACGCTCGAAAAGGAGACATCAATCCCAATGACCCAACTGTTCAAGGGATACAGAAAAACAGCCCTCCCCCCGGCATCTCTCATAACCCGAATCTCCATCCCAATGCCATCAAAGCATACCCTCGAATTCACAAACGCATACAAACAAGCAAAGCGCAAAGACGACGACATCGCCATCGTCACCGCTGCATTCCACGCCTCTCTCTCCCAAGGTCCGGAGTATAAAATCGAGGAAATATCCCTCGCCTTCGGCGGCATGGCACCTACAACCGTCCTCGCACCAATAACAGCATCAACACTCCTAAACAAACCCTGGACCCCTTCCACCCTAGACGAAGCCCTAACAAGCCTAAGCCAGGAACTCGCCCTCCCCTACACCGTCCCAGGCGGGATGGCTACATTCCGACGAACACTAACGCTCTCCCTCCTGCTCCGCTTCTGGCACTCCATATCCCAAAAACTCAATCTCGAGTTCGATTCCGATCTGGTTCATGAAATCCATCGTGGGATTTCGTGCGGCACGCGCGATGACGTGAACCCACACGCGCAGAGCGTCGTCGGACAGCAGATCCCGCATCTTAGTGGGCTGAAACACGCTACCGGCGAAGCGGAGTATGTGGATGATATGCCCCCGCTGTATAGGGAGTTACATGGGGCGTTGGTTCTTTCGGAGCGTGCGCATGCGAGGATTGTGGGGGTTGATTGGACTCCTGCTCTTGAGGCTGGGGCGGTGGGGTTTGTGGATGAGGGGTGTTTGCCGGGGGAGAGGAATCTGTGGGGGTCTGTTGTTCATGATGAGCCGGTGTTTGCGAGGGGGGTTGTGTGTTCGCATGGGCAGCCGGTTGGGATGGTTTATGCGGAGAGTTTGGAGATTGCACGGGCTGCTGCTAATGTTGTGAAGGTTGTGTATGAGGATTTGCCGGCGGTGATTACGATTGATGAGGCGATTGGAGAGGGGTCGTTTTTTAAGCATGGGAAGGAGTTGAGGAGGGGGGTTAAGCCGGAGGAGATGGATAATGTGTTTAAGGAGTGTGAGGTTGTGCTGTCTGGCACGACGAGGGTCGGTGGCCAGGAGCATTTCTATCTCGAGACGAATGCGGCCGTTGCGGTGCCGAATGCTGAGGATGGGAGTATGGATGTCTGGTCCAGCACGCAGAACACGTATGTCTCGCCCATTTCTTCTCTGCTCTAATCTAACTGTGACTGTAGAATGGAAACGCAAGACTTCGTCAGCCAAGTCGTCAACGTCCCCCGGCACAAAATCAACGCCCGAGTGCGTCGCATGGGCGGTGCATTCGGAGGGAAAGAGTCTCGCTCTGTCCCCATCGCATGCATGGTCGCCGTCGCAGCGAAGAAGACCAGACGCCCAGTCCGGATCATGCTCAGCCGCGACGAAGACATGATGACCTCCGGGCAGAGACACCCCGTGCAGTGCCGCTGGAAGGTAGGATGCACGAGAGAGGGCAGGCTGATCGCCCTCGACGCAGACGCATACAATAACGCCGGGTACTCGCTCGACATGTCCAGCGCCGTGATGGACCGGTGTCTGACGCATATGGACAACTGCTACTTCATCCCGAATGTGTGGCTGCGCGGCTGGGTGTGCAAGACGAACACGCACAGCAACACTGCGTTCCGCGGTTTCGGGGCTCCGCAGGCCATGTACATCGCAGAGAGCATTATCAATGCTGTTGCTGAGAAGGTAGGTATAAGCGTTGACGAGATCCGACGGCGCAATCTGTACGCTATCGGCCAGCGCACGCCGTTCCTCCAGACTATCGACGAGGACTGGCACGTCCCGATAATCCTGGAGCAGGTGCGTCAGGAGGCGAAATACGACGAGCGCCGTAAGGCAGTTGAGGAGTTCAACGCCGCGCACCGCTGGCGCAAGCGCGGGATCTGTCTTATCCCGACGAAGTTTGGGATTTCGTTCGCGACGGCCCTGCATTTGAACCAGGCCAGTGCGGCGGTGCGGGTTTATACGGATGGCTCGGTGCTGCTGCATCATGGCGGTACGGAGATGGGCCAGGGGCTGTATACGAAGATGGTGCAGATTGCAGCCCAGGAACTCCGTGTCCCTGTTGACCAGGTGTATACGGAGGGGACATCCTCATATCAAACGGCCAACGTCTCGCCGACTGCTGCATCGTCAGGGAGTGACCTGAACGGTATGGCGGTTAAGCATGCCTGCGACCAGATCAACGAGCGTCTGCAGCCATACCGCGAGAAATGGCCCGATGCGTCGCTAGGAAAGATCGCTATGGCGGCGTATCGAGACCGCGTCAACCTCTCTGCTGCTGGGTTCTGGAAGATGCCGACAATTGGGTACGAGTGGGGGAATTATGACCCGGAGACTGTCAAGCCCATGTACTTTTACTTCACACAGGTCAGTATACCTACTTTAGGGCGTATTCGTGATTAATGTCTCTAGGGGGCTGCATGCACCGAAGTCGAACTGGACCTTTTGACAGGCGACCACACGGTCCTGCGCACAGATATCAAAATGGACGTCGGGCGATCCATAAACCCAGCGATCGACTATGGGCAGATTGAAGGCGCGTTCGTCCAAGGCCAGGGTTTGTTCACTATGGAAGAGTCGCTCTGGACGCAATCGGGCCAGCTCGCGACCAGAGGGCCAGGGAACTACAAGATCCCTGGCTTCTGCGACATCCCGCAGGAATTCAATGTCAGTTTCCTCCAGGGCGTTGGCTGGAAGACGCTGCGCAGTATCCAGTCGAGCAAGGGCATTGGGGAGCCGCCGCTTTTCCTGGGCAGTACTGTCTTGTTTGCCTTGAGGGATGCACTGGGGTTTGCTAGAAGAGAAAGGGGGGTGAAGACGCCTCTGGTCCTGGATAGTCCAGCTACTGTGGAAAGGTTGAGGCTGGCGGTTGGGGACGAGTTGCTGGAGAGGGGAATGGCCGAGAGAAAGGAGGGAGAGAGGAATTTCTTCGTTACTGTTGCTTAATGTATTCAATTTTATCACTGAATCGAGTTGCCTTCATCATATCACCTGCATACCTTGCGTGATAGTTTAGAAACGACGATCATTGAATCAGCTGCACATTATTGAGACCATTTACTGCAGCTGCACGCCTTATCTATTAAGCACGCTTATTGGGCTACCCTGATCGTCTGGTATGATCATGCAGTCAGCTGGTATAAGCCACACGAGACACTCAGTTCAGCTCGTCAGCTTACATCGCATGAACCCATATTCTTTCCAATAGACTGGTATTCCCATGTCTTGTTCAGCTCGTGGTCTACAACTGGACGTTCCCATAAACCTGCCAATACTCGTCAAGTCCTTCCCATCTACCAGAAGTACAAAACACCATGGCGACAGCGACTAGAGAGTACCACCGCGGCAGCCCAACCGACCTACGCGCCCCCTGCCCCGTGCTAAACAGCCTCGCAAACCACGGCCTGATCTCGCGCTCCGGCCGAGACATCACAAAAGACTCTCTCCTGGCAGCGCTGAACGAGATCGGCCTTGCCAGCAGCGCAGGGAAGCTCCTCTGCAACATCGCCTTCAAAGTCCACACCGACGACGCCAAAAACCCACCCCCAGGCACGGCGGCTATGGGATTCCGTGACCCGGATCAGGTTAATGATGACGGCGTCCCTGTGCTGAATCTCGACCAGGTGGGACGGGCGCATGCTATGGAACATGATATCTCGCTTACGCGTCGGGATCGCGCGCTGGGGGATCATATGCGCCTTGACGAGGCCTTGTATGAACGGCTTCTAGAGTGTCCGCGGGAAAAGAAAGCGTTCCGGATATGGGATCTAGGGCGGTATCGCAAGGTGTTGTATGCTGAACATGCGAGGGATAATCCGCAGCTGGTGTTTGGGGTGCATCAGCAGGCGTCGGCGTGTTTGGAGGTTGCGGCGATGCAGTGTGTCTTTGGGACGGGGTCGCGGGGGGGTGTGCCGATGGAATACTATGAGGCCGTGTTTAGGGATGAACGATTGCCGTTTGAGGAAGGGTGGAGGCCGAGGAAATGGATGTTTTTGGTGGAACTTGTCGGTGTTGCGTTGTGTGTTTCGTTTTGGGCGTTGTAGACTTGATGGTAGGTTGTATATAATGATAATAACTGATTCAAACAGGGTCACTATAGACAGACATCTCCAGTGGCTACTGTTTCAGTAGCTCAATAGAGGTTACAGTGAAGGTAGTTTGCCCATTATTCGGCAGGCTCTCGAAAACAACGACCAGATATTTCCTGTCACCATCTCCCTAGTCTGGTTAGCAGGCACTACACTATCAGGCGGTGACGTACCAAGCGTATGCGATAGTTCATCCCAGCAACAACCTGTCTTTCAACATTCTCAACAACCACATCCCCGCCATACTGGGCTTTGATGGCGTTGGTAGCGACCTCTTCTGCTTTTGCAGCTCTTGCGTCGCTTGCTGGTGCTTCGGAGTATCCACCGGGCATGGCCATGCTGATATTGTATATATCTGAGTTGATGTTGTGAGTTGATGAGTTGATGAAGTTGTGAGTTGTCGGTTAACCCCACCGGGTTAGTAATATCAGTTTAGGATTACTGCCACATATATTGTATACTTCCACATTCCATCTCCAACCGACTGCTCCAATGAATTACCTAACTAATACTATCTCCTAATACAGGTAGCTCTGATATTCTGACCACTCTTCGAGTCCAGCCAGACATGGGAAGCTCAAATACACAGCCTCAAGAAATACGAGGACTTCGCGTCCGAACCACAGATCAGCACACACAAGGCCAATAAGGATCATTTAAGCTTAACCGGGCATTGAACGATTACGAGGTTACCGCATCGGGTAACTCGTATTGACATCAGCCGAGATGACATCGCCGGGTATAAAGTATAAAGTATAAGCGATGGCACTTCGTCTTGAATATCATTCCTAACTAATTTTATCTGCTAATTTTATCAGCATTCATTTCAGTAATGCTCATCCAAACACCCCTAACAGCACTAACCCTCCTCTCCACAGCAGCAGGCCAGTCTCAACCTCGCCACCGCTGCACAAATAGCGACGCCTGCTGGCCAACCCCCGAAACATGGAACCAATTCAACACCACAATCGGTGGGAAACTGATCCGCTCCGTCCCCTCCGCCGCCGTCTGCCACAGCCCCCGATACAACCCCGGTCAATGCGCAACCGCAAAACGCAGCTGGCTCGATAGTTTCTGGCGCACGAACCAGACGGGCGGGTATGCGGCGATGGTGTGGGAGATGGGTGAGACTGGGAGGTGTTTTATTGATACACCTGTTGAGGAGGGGTGTGATCAGGGGATTGGTATGCCCTTTTTTTTCGTCTCTAGTAGGTAAGAGGGTGGTTGGTTAACTTGGGTAGTACCGTATTACTCCGTCCGAGCACAGAGTGTTGAGGATATCCAAGCCTCTGTGAGATTCGCCAGTGAGAAGGATCTATATCTAGTAACCAAGAACACGGGGCATGATCAGTACGTCTCCTCCTCCTTCACTGGTATGGTATGGTTTAACAAGCCAGTCTCGGTCGGTCAAGCGGAAAAGGCGCATTCTCGATCTGGACGCATAACATGAAGGGCATTGAATGGCACGACGCGTTTATTCCCCGTGGAGCGCCAGATGATGCCGATATTGGTGTACCGGCTGTAACGCTGCAAGCTGGGGAGCAGTGGTTTGGTAGGACAATTCTTACCAGGATTGGATTGAATTAACTAACGGAATAGATGTATATCAAGCAGCATCCAAGAAAGGAGTCGTGGTTGTCGGAGGCTCAGCACGCACAGTCGGTGCAGCAGGGGGCTATCTGCTCGGCGGAGGCCACTCGCCGTTTGCACATTATTATGGCCTTGCGGCGGATAGTTAGTATTGCCATTGAATCTCATTGTCTAAGCTAACGGGGAAGATTTATTGGAAATGAGTATCGTCTCTGCGGCTGGCGAACATCTCGTGCTGAATCGGTATACGGACCCGGAGTACTTCTGGGCTGTGCGTGGTGGTGGGGGGAGTTCCTGGGGGGTATGTCAATTGTCAATTCATATATTACGATGACAAGTCTAAAAGAATAGGTCGTCACGTCAGTCACATACAAAACACACCCAGTCCCCGAGAACCTCATCATGGGCTTCGTCCAGCTGAACGCCACCAACGGGAATCTCACCAACGTCCTGGCCGAATCGCTTAAGCTCCTCCCGGGTGTCACGGACGCCGGATACATAGGGTACGGCGATCTCAGCGGGGGGTTCAACGGGTTCTTCATGACGCCGAATAGCACTGTTGGAGCGTTTAATGAGACCTTTGCGGGCTTCTTCAATCTATCTACCCGGCCTGGTGTGCAGGGCGCGGTTGGGGCGTATCCGTCAGACTGGGATGGGTATCTAGAGACGATTCTGAGGGATCCGAATATCGGGACCAATATCCAGGATACGTCGCGGCTGTTGACGGCGGATGTTATCCAGGACAAGGCGGAGGATCTGGCACGGTTTCTGGTGAAGAATCCGGGTGGGGGGTTCAATTTTAGTAAGTGTCAATATACTGTTTCCATGCTTATGCTTACCTGCGCAGTTGGGAAAGTGAACAACGATGAGCGTGACAATACTGCGGTACATGATATCTGGAAGAAGAGCCACGCCTTGCTGAGTATCTCGATTGACTGGGCGGATAACGCCACCGAGGCCGAGAAGCATAAGAAGAGATTACATGCAGTACACATGAGCGAGACCTTTTCGGAGATTGTTGGATCTGACGATGGGACGTACATAAACGAAGCAAATCCGTAAGTCAGTCTATATTTTAATTCTGAGCTAACGATGTCTAGATATGAGCCGAACTGGGAGAGCGTGTTCTGGGGAGATAAGTATGAGAGACTGCTCGAGATTAAACGGCGGGTTGATCCCACAGGGCTGTTTATTTGCAATCGGTGTGTTGGGGGAGAGTTGGTGTTGCAGGCATAGCTTCTTTCTGTATATCATTGTATATGAGTATATCACTAAATCTAAGCCAAAAAGGCGAAATACTCATCCACCCACCGGCCAGCCTCAACCCCCTGGCTCACATCCCAAGGCTTAACAGCCCCAATATACCCATCCGGCCGGACAATAACGGTCGCAGCCTGCCCTGACATCCCAACCCACTTCTCAATACACCCATCCACATCATCAAGATACACCGTCCACCGACTCCTCTGCAGCGCAGCGGGCAAATCAGCCAACTCGAACACATCCCTCTTCGACCCGCTCACCAGCGCCAGAGTCAGGATATCCGAGACAGCCATGTACCGGTCTAAACAGAGGAAAGCGTCGCTTGCTGCGTTGCCGCGAGACTGGGTCTGATATGAGGACCTGGCTGCGCTGGATGCAGTTGATAGATGAGACTTCTCAGCAAGCAAACCGCAGACGGACTGCAGGAAGCCCTTTGCGGCTTGGACATCGGGGATCAGGAAATATAGCCTGAACTGGCCCAGGATCGGGATGTCGAGCTGGATGTCCACGGGATTTGCATCGATATACCGCGTCACTTTAGACGGGATCATCAACGCCCCAGGGTGCAGGCCATTCGGAGAGCCAGAACCAGCAGAATCTCTGGTAAGTAGTCCATCTGCATACTCTGCCCCAACGCCTGAAATAAACCGGATATTGTCATTAAAGTTCCGGGTTAGGGCAGCTTCACCCGCTTCAAATGCTGCGCAGTGCCCCGCGTCAAAGGCAATCAGGTCGTTGGCGATCTTGCGCCTCTCGGCTTCGTATGTTCCCAGCAGCGAAGGGGATGCGAGACCCCGGGAGACGAGGTTCAGTTTCCAGGCGAGGTTGAACGAGTCGTGCATGCTTGTGTTTGCGCCTTGGGCGGCGAGGGCGCTGTGGCAGTGGCCGGCCTATTAATTAGTCTGGTATACTATAGGTACTACGGTATAAGAACGGGACAGTACATCACCGGCGATGAATATCTGGTGCTCGGGGTCAGAAAAGCGTCTAGCAACGCGCTGGCCGACGACGTAGTTTCCAAACCATTCTATCTCGTCAACTTCACCCACAATACATGAAGGTATAGATAAGAACGCACCGATTGACTTCCACTCCAAGCTAAACGGATGCATGGCCTCCCTCGCCCGCGCCATGACATACTCCGGCGTCGCCTTTGCCTTGTCCACGCGCTCTCCAGCTGTAGCGCTCAACTCGACGTATAACCTGGTCATGTTTCGTTCCCGGGGAATCCACAGGATCGATCCGACAGTGTGCGAGCGCACGGCCACTTTGCTCCAGAGATCGGGGAAGTCTGTTTCAATGACTCCTGCAAGAAATCAATCAACACTATCCTGCTACCATGAGTAAAGAGTAAGGAAGGTAGGGGTACCGTCCAAAACCCCCCAAGAGGCATTCGACATCTCCCCCTCCAGCCGCGCATCGGGGATAAACTCTCTAACCCGCGACCTCGCCCCATCGCACCCAACAAGGAAGTCGGCCTTGACGACTCGATTCTCGCCTGCTGCGCGATCTTCATACGTGACGTCTAGCTTCCCCGCGCGATCGCGCGCGCACGATAGAAACGGGCTATCCCGCTGCACGGTTACCCCCCGCTCTTTCAGATCGTCGAGGAGCACGTCCTCGAGCATCCCTTGGTGCGCGAGCAGGATGTACGGATCTGAGGCGCCGACGAGATGGTCTGGGTAGTGGATCTGTCGGCCTTTGCGGCTGAGGGGGTGGGATGGGGTTGAGTCCTGATTTTATTAACAACTCCCGTAGTAAATGGGGATGGGAAAGGGAGATACATACCCAGAATGAAATGTCGTACACGCGCGCGCCATTGCGGAGAAGTGTATCTGCGAGGCGCAGCTGGCGCAGTGTCTCGATTGTCTTGGGCTGGATGCCGTCTGCCTTGCCGGTGGTGGTTTTATCGGGTCGGTCGTCGAGGATGAGTGTGGAGATGCCGAGGCGGACGAGGTTTACTCTGCATTTATTAATGATCAACAACTGTGATAATATTGTTATCGTGGGGATGGATATTATGTGATGGACATACGCAAGCATAAGACCTGCCGGTCCTGCGCCGGCAATGACAACGGTCGCGTGGGCGTCTGGGACGGCGTCGGAGAAGCCCTGGTCGTGGTCTGCGCTGGGAGCCATGACGGTCTGTGAGTGAATGGGAGATAGATCGGCTTCAGACGCTGAGCGCTTCATGGCTGTTATAGTTGCGAGGCAGATGTCGGATTGAAGCCAACAGTGGAGTGGGACGGTGGAATTCCGACCCCCACCTCTGCAGTTGGGGTATTTATCGATATTTATGAATACTTGAATTTCTGACTGGGAAGACTGCATCGGAGCTACATCTACACTTGCACTGAGTTCAGAAATATAGAATAGATAGATATTGATCTACGAAATCCTCGTAACCCCCCCGTCAACAACAACATCCTGCCCCGTCATATACGAGCTGGCATCACTGGCCAGAAACACACAAGCGCCCATGATATCCTCCGGCTCCGCAATGCGCCCATTGATCGTCTCCGTCTTCCAGCCCTCAACCAGATGCGAGAACGCCGCCGTCATTTCCGTCCGCACGTACCCGGGGCTGATCGTGTTGACCCGGATGCCCTACATAATCCATTAACATACTCACATGGGTAGCTTGGGTGGTTTGGATGTCATACATATTCAGTCAAATCCTTCGCAATGGCAGGACACATGGCCCGCACTGCACCCTTGGAGCCACAATACGCCGAACACAGCTGGCTGCGCACCGCAACGTGGCTGGCCATGCTGGCGACGAGAATAATACTCCCGTGCTTTGTGCCGTTGGCGATCATCTGCTTTGCTGCGTGCTGCGCGGTAAAGTACAGCCCGAGGACATTAACAGCGAGTAGATCGTGGTGTTCTTCGTACGTGAAGTCCAGGAAGCTGTGGTGGCGATTGATCCCGGCGCAGGGAACGCAGATGTCGAGTTTGTTGCCGAAGTCGGTTTGGAATTGGGTGAAGCCGGCTTCTAAGGCTTTGGGGGAGGAGACGTCGACTCTATTGTATTTTCATTAGTGGTCGTGTAGGTAGGTGAGTGGAGATCATGAGTACTTGTAGTAGGCCGTCCGCACGCTACACTCCTTCTCGATGGCATGGAACTCGGCCTGGGGCTCGATAACATCGAAGACGGCGACGTCGGCGCCTGCTTCTGCGAGTCCGCGTGCGAAGGCGAGTCCGCAGCCTCGTCCGCCCCCTGTAACCAGCGCCGTTCGACCTTGGAGCGAGAACTACACGGTCAGCAAACACATAGCCAAAGAAGGGAGGGAAATACCTTCGACATGACGTGTGTGTCTTGTGTGTTTGTGTGTCGTATGATCTGGAAACCCGGCCGATGTCCCATTTATGTGCGATAGCCATCCCATCCCTCTATCTATGCTATCCCATCTATCGAGTTGGTGTAGCCCCCACCCTTGCACGACACCACGACGCACGCCTTTCACTCCGAGTTGGAGCGATATGCGCCGGCAGTCATAGCCGATAGTCATAAATAGCAGTCATCATCTGGCCTTCACAATTAACTACACCACTGCTCTCTACAGCTAGCACACACGATGATCCCCATCGCCCAAAAACAATCCCGGCACGAGTCCAACAGCCTGGACGTAAGTCACATCCAAAACAAATCCCTATCTCAGCTAACGGTTCTTATGGTAGATCGTCGTAATCGGCGCCGGCCTCGCAGGGGTCGGAGTAACAATCTCCTCCCTCCTCGGCGGGCACAAGGTGCATCTCCTCGAAACCGCGCCCCAAATCGGCGAAATCGGCGCCGGGATCCAAGTCCTGCCTAACAGCTCGCGCGTGCTCCAACACTGGGGTCTTGAAGAGGCGTTGCTCAAACACGCGACTGTGCCCACGCATGTGAATTTCCGGGGCTGGCGCGGCGACCTCATTTCCGCGCTGGAGTTTCGGGAGTCGGAGAGGCGGTATCCGGGGACTTGGTATCGGGATTTCCATCGCGCGGATTTGCATCGTTGTCTGGTAGAGAGGGCTGTGGAGTTGGGGGCGCAGCTCACTACGAGTGTGCGGGTTGTGGATGTTGTTCCTGCGGGGGATGGGGTCACGTCTACGGCTGTGGCGGACGATGGGAGGGAGTTTGTTGGTGATCTTGTTATTGATGCCACTGGGGTGTTTGGGAAGTTGTCTGAGATCATGCTGAAACGGCCTGATCCGCCTGTGAAGACGGGGGATTTGGCGTATCGGCTGCTGCTGTCGACGGAGGAGATGGTCAAGGATCCGGAGTTGAGGACGCTTGTCGAGCAGCCGCAGGTCAATTACTGGCTTGGGCCGGATAAGCATGCGGTCAATTATGTGCTTCGCAATGGGAAACAGTTTAATATGGTCCTGCTGGTCCCCGACGATATCCCCGAGGACTCGCTGGCGACGACGGCCAAGGGTAATGTCGAGGAGATGTGCTCGCTGTTCGAGGGGTGGGATCCACGGTATGCGCCGTATTCCCCAGCATTACTGCCATCAATACTAATGGTGATGTAGGATTGAGAAATGCCTGAAGCTGTGCCAGTCCGTGCAAAAGTGGAAGCTGTGCATCCGACTGGGCGAATGCGACTGGACTCACCCTTCAGGATCGTGGATCATGATCGGCGACGCTGTGCATGCGACCTTGCCGTATCTCGCATCTGGGTATGTCTCAAGTCTTGTTTGTGAGCTATGCTAATGAAGCAGCGCCGGAATGGCCTTTGAAGACGCCGCCGTCATCGGCGAAGTCCTGTCGCGCCTCCCCAATGACCCTTCCATCAGCAAGAAATCGCCTGAGTTCCTGGCCCAGAAGCGTCATGCACTTGCCGTATACGAGACCTGCAGGAAAGAGCGCACGCAGATGGTCGTTAAGCGCGGAAATGTCCAGCAGTATCTGTATCACCTCCACGACGGGCCGGAGCAGGAGGAGCGAGATAGGAAGATGAGGATGGTTCCTACGCCGGAAGGAGAGTGTTTGGCCTGGAGGGATCCGGGCCTTGCGCCGAAGTTGTTGGGATATGATCATATTGCTGATGTGAGTGTCAAGTGCTGTCGTGCAACTATAGACAACTGTAGACAAAACTAACAGTACAGGTTAATGAGCACTGGGATGTTGCAGTGGATGTAGAGGGTCAGATGGCGTCACGGCTTTGATGTTATACTGTTGATAATGATATACAGACTAAAGATAATTACCTTCAACTCCCCTGGTAGTATGCTGTATAGTAACTTGATGAGGTCTACTATTACTGCTGAATACCGTAACCACGCAGATCTCTCCGATATTGCTACCGAACCATAACTAATACTTACTCTCAAGCATAGAACTTTAATATAAATCTAGCATTTCAAGTACACGATAGCCATTCTTCTACTTAATCCTGGATAACTTCGCGTATTAACCTAATTGAATAACCAATAATTCTCTTTTACAGGACTTGCTAGATGAGCGCACTTGTATTTTTGAGTCAACATGGCCGGGAATACGGTACCGTACGGTAAAAGCTTAGTGTTTATCTACCGATCTGTGATTTCATTTCCGACAGTCCATCATTTCCCAACTTCATCAGATCGGCGTCCAGGCGATTGTGGCATTGTGGGTCTGGAGCTGAGGTTGTTGCTGACATGGCGCAAACCTGCTTTTTCTTTCATCTTCCTGCCCATCAGGATGCTGCTGTCTGCGGCGCGCTCTGCTCGCACAAGGCTGCTGGAGAAGTTCCAGGGGTCGTTCCCTGCCTGGTCTTGTCTCCCGGTGCTGGGCCGCCGTGATGGAGGTCTCAACAGAGTCAGCACCGCCATCGCAGCAGTTTGCCTGTTCCTGTTCATCTTGGCGATACGCCATCTCCATCCTACCGTGCTGTGGTCAGTTGCCTATGACCCTCGCCTGGTGTTTTGCGAACACCCTATCGCGCAACTCGTGCAAAACGCCCAAAACACCTTCAACGCAACATTATCGCGCCAGTCGCAATCCCTGGAAGAGGCTGTGGCCCAGTACAAGCAGCGCTATGGCATCCCGCCGCCGCCGCATTTCGACCGCTGGTACGAGTTTGCGACAGCCCGCAACACCCCCCTGATCGATGACTACGACTCCATCTACCACACTCTGCTCCCCTTCTGGGCCATCCGCCCAAGCGTTCTACGCGCCCGGGTGCGCGAGGACCTGGGCCACGACAACCGGCTCATGGGAATCTCCATCCGCGGCGGCCAGGTCACCCACCTGGGCAATGGGCAGGGCGATTTCCAGGCCCCCGCGACGGTCGCGATGCTGACGGCTTTTGCGCACTGGCTGCCGGATCTCGACCTGGCGTTCAATGTGCATGACGAGCCGCGCGTGATGATTGCCCATGATGAACTGGAGGCCATGGTCGCTGCTGCTCGGGCATCGCACGCTCGGTTACTCAAGACCGACTCTACTAATAAGACCTTTTCGCAACCCCCGCCGGAACTACAGGCGCCCATCGAGCCGGTGCCCTGGACGCGGTTCTACGATCTCGAACTCCAACGGACGTGGCAGGCGTCGCGGATGTCCTGTCCGCTGGACTCGCCGGCGCGCGCACTGAACGACGACGCGCCGGACAATACAACAGCCTACACGGTCTCGCCGCTGGGGCTCGTCGCGAACCAAACGGCTTTCAGCGACATCTGCCAGAGCCCTTCGCTACGGCGGAACTTGGGGCTGTTCAACCGTCCAAATGCGTATAAGATCACGAATCAGCTATCTCCGGTCTTTTCGACTTCCAAGCTGTCGACCTTCCAGGATATCACCTACCCCTCGCCGTGGTACTATTCCCAGCAGACTGCCAACGACGCCACTGATCGAGACTGGGACATGCGCAGATCCCAGCTGTACTGGCGGGGGTCGACCACCGGCGGCCACAGCGAGGACGGCGAGTGGCACGATCTCCTGCGACAGCATGTCCTCAGTCAGCTTATTGACCCGGGCGAGGAACCACATATCTTGCAGCGAAACAGTAGCGTGAATATTTGCAGCGAGCCCACCGGAGCCGGAGCCGGAGCCTGGGTATTGAACACGGCCGCCCAACTAACTCAGGACACCAACGCCAGCACCACCACCAGCTACTTCAACACAGGCTTCACCGAAATCTTCCAATGCTCCCCCGCCGACTGCTCAGACCAAGAAGCCTTCTTCGGCGTTAAGCAATTCGAACCCCAAGAAGAAGCCTGGAACTACCGCTATCTACTCGACATGGACGGGCACGCATACAGCGGGCGCTTCTACGCGTTCCTGCGCAGCGCCAGTCTGCCGTTCAAACTGTCGTACTTCCGCGAGTGGCACGCTGATCTCCTCCTTCCGTGGCTGCACTATGTCCCGGCGAGTCTGCATGCGAGGGAGTATACGGAGCTGGTTCGGTACTTTGAGCATGAGGGCGTGGCGACGGCGCGTGCGTTGGCGGGTGCGGGGCGGGAGTGGGCGGCGAGGGTTTTGAGTAATGAGGGTATGGAGGTTTGGATGTTTCGGCTTTTACTTGAGTGAGTTCTATCCTAACTGGCTTATGTGTTGTTGTGGCCTTGCTAACGTGATTGTAGGTATGCTCGCGTGGTTGACGATAATCGGGAGACGCTGGGTTATGATGTGGACCGTGATGTATGATATTAGATATTAGAAGATCGGTTCTGTGGTAAATAGCCGTATAGTATAATTCTAGAGATACAGTATATACTGAGAATAATCTTTCAACCCTGAGTGCCTGCTCTATATATACTAATATACTCAGATTATTATGGAAGGTTGGCTCTGGCCTTCCTAACCCTAGGTCCTCGGGAGCTCTGGAAGTAATTAACCTATCTAGATGGCTTATATCTAACAGTATATTGTTATAGTAAGTAATATGTATACTCACAGGACTGCACTACTGCGGTTTGGTGCAGTTCGGCAGTCCTGTAAGTTAGGACTGTCAGTAGTCTCAAGGCCTAGGATGGTTATGGTCTCAGTCTGTACAGAGGCATAAATGATTCAAGACTATTTAATCTACACCAGCAACCGCTGAATTTACTACGTCCGTAGCTTTCTTTAGGTGATCAGGTTCGAATAGCCTTTTAAACAGAGTCAGGGATGTTTACACAGTGCTGGTCAACTCAATATTAACACGAAGAGAGATGGTATTGCTTAAAGTACGCTACATTTAAATAAATTTCATATAGCGAGTCACTATATATACTATACGTCCATCAGCTGAAGTGCGGTGCATTCAGAACAACGCCCATCAGGATGCCTGCCATGGTGCCTGCAATGGGAATCGTCATGATCCACGCAATGACAAGCAGCCCAACACGCTGCCAGTTGACTGCCTTATAAGTGCCATTGCACAGTCCAACACCGACCGTCGCGCCTGTAATACACATCGACGTGCTGACCGGGAGTTTATACTGCGAGAAAACAAGAACAGTAATGGCAGCGCCCATTTCCATCGAGCACCCGCGGCTGGGCGAGTGGTAGGTGATTTTGTTGCCCATGACTGCACACGTTAGTTCTGACCATGATATAATATAGAGATCGAGGACATACCCTTCATGATATTATACCCATACGTAATAAGCCCAACCGAGATGGTCGCCGAGAGAACCGCCAGCTGCCACACAGCAACATCCGCCTCGGACTCCGCCGCACTGCCCGTCTTCCACGCCCCATACAGCACAGCCCACGGCCCAACCGAGTTCCCAATATCATTCGCCCCGTGCGCAAAGCTCGCCGTACACGCCGTCAACACCTGGATAAACGAAAACGTATGCTCCACCTCATTCGGGTACTTCTTCGCACAGGAATACACCCGCTCCATGCGATCCCCCTCGGGCGTGCCATGGATCCCGCTCTGCGCCGCGTGGATATCGTAATGCAGCCCATACAGCGCGCCCACGATGATCATGCACGGGATCCGCTTTGCCAGGATCTTCAGGTTCCGGATCTCGTAGATCTCGCCCGCGCCTAGCGGGTTCTCGTGCAGCACGCGCAGCGCCCATGCCAGTGGGCCCCGGCCCTTGCGCAGCTTCGCGTGGAACTTCTCCTCCGCTTCGGCCATGAGCTGCTTGTAGTCGACTTGGGCTTCGGCGGCGCCGAGGCCTTTCTCGGTGATCTGGGCTGCTTTGGGGAGGACGGTGTCTTCGCAGAGGGTTTCGGGGGAGCCGAGATCTGCAACGTCGAGTTTCTTCACGTCGCTGTCGGTGTCGGTGTCGTGCTGGACAACAGCATAGTCAGGGACGACGGCGACAGCGCGGTCTGCATCAGCTGGGTATGGACGACTCCAGAGTAATGGACCCAGGAAGACGTGGTACCACCTGATAGAGGCATCGCGCTTGATAACCTGGGCGTGTGTCCAGGGGACAAAGAAAATCGCAGAGAGGATACAGACACCACCTCCTGTGCCCATGGTCACAGCAGCAATATACCAAGGCTCCTTATCCTTGAGCCCCAAGTTCGGCGAGCCCTTGTACACAATCGACAGCGTACAAACGGTCGCGGCAACAAGGAAGAAGAACGGCGCCGCCCACACAGCCCAGGGGACCGGGTTCCGCCGCATATGGACAACAGTCTTGATCAACATGAATATAATCGCGCCGAAACAGGCCGCAATGGCAGGCGCCATTCCCAGACCCGCGAAGATCGCTCCAAGACCCTGTCCCCCGTTCCAACCCCATTGCACATTCGACGCTCCAACAGTCGCAACACCCACGCCCGCAACAGAGGAAATGAGTGAATACGTCGATGAAACATGCGCTGAGTGCCGCGTACACCACATAACCCACGACGAGGCGGCGGCCAGCGCGCACGTAAAGGCAAGCATCTGCACGCCGGCGTTCCCCTGGAATGCCTCGTTCGGGATGATCCCGTTCTTGATTGTATCGGCGGTGCGGGCGCCGACGGTGATGGCGCCGAGCATTTCGAACACCGTGCCGAAGATCATGGCTTGTCGGTACGTTATTGACCTGGATGACACGCTGGTTGCCCAGGCGTTGGCGACGTCGTCTATGTGCAGTCTGTTAGCATGGGGGATTGGTAAAGATGGATGGTGGAGACGTACTGGCGCCATTGTTGTAGGCGTCTAGGAGGGCGAAGAAGGTGCCAATGGCAAAGACGTATGAGTACTCGGTGAGCACCATCTTGTCTAGCAGTATGTAGAGATAGGACTTGGTGTTGCGGAGTCTGACGAGAAAGACGATCACCAGCGGAGAGCGTCCTTTTATATTAGAGACTCTGGTGTTGCCCCCACGCGAGATTGCAAACCTTGGGCAATGGCCCGCTGCTGGAGCGGGACTAGACAGGCCGATTCTGATTCTGGTATCATGCACATGTCGCGTGCCCCAGGGGTCTGTGGCGTTGAAGAGTGCGCTAGTGCTGGAGGTATGATAGCCTCATTCTTGTCTGATGATGTTCTGCAGAATCGGTGGTAGACTCAGTTCTTGATATCTAGACGCTCCTACAACACTCACCATTCTACATGATAAACACACAATAGTTCCCTACGCATCACGACAGTATCATACAAAATCCTTTGAGGCATATATCTTTCCAATCGAGGCCAGATCCGTCGAACCAGCACCACACCACTGAAACAAACGGGCTCAGCACCCCACGACTCTTCTCCCTGAGCAGCACGTTCACACAACAAGATCGCTAATTCGCCCATCCAGAACGCTCGTCAGAACGCCATCCAGAAACGCCCAATTCCCCGTATTCGCCTCCTCGCAATCCATGGATCCACGCCTTCTACGCTTCAACCATACATCTTGGCACCGCTTGGCGGAAGTCTGGGCACAGAATCCGCGTCTAGTGATTTGCTGGCGCGGGCGAAAAGATCACTTGGCGGATGGAGCTTACCTGGTTTCCCTGCGAATAAGCATGTGGGAACTTCACACGTGTGTGCATCTCCATATCTCTCTCGCTGTTTGGAGTCTGCATATAGTTCTGCCAAGGCTCCGCCATCGCTGCATCTTCTCAAACTGGACCAGCTTCCTGCTCAAGACATCGGGAGTGGCCGAGTGAGGGTTCTCGTGCGGGCGACGCGTTACTTTGCCCGTCTTGACTGCGCCATCTGATCGGGCCCAGGGCTTGTCTGGTGAGGGATTATCTTGACTAATTACAAGCATTCTAAGATTGCTCGGCATGATGCCTGCCATGGCCGCCTCTTAACAACCTACGCACTTGGAGTCTTGGATGGAAATATTTGTTATCTTGGTATCTGGTTTGACACGACAGGACATTGACTGACAGCCGACATCGACACCCCCTGATCTATGCGGCAACCAGCTGGAGTCTGCTGTGCTACGGCATGCAGCGTCCGCCGTCAAGCGCGGGATGACAATCAAAGGATCCAAATCATTCTAGAATTTCCATGCAGGAGACCAATCCGTCGTGTCAGAGTCAGTCAGGCTAAAACTTAGTTAAATCCCGGGCACCCCGTCTGACTGCACTCTGCAGTCGACTGTCCTATTAAGAGTCCATACTCAACCAATCGGCTCAACCCCTGCGCCGTTGGCCACTCGCCCTGAGCCGAGACTGCAGGGTCTCTGTGCCGATCAGGCGGATTCTGCTGTTGCTGGCGCCACTGCTGGATTCGTAAGTTGCGTTCGCTGTTCCGTTCGGGTCTAGGAGCGGGCGAACTTCCAAACGGGGTGGTTTGCCTTTTTTTCTGCCTAACTGAGATTATATGAGATGAGATGATAGGTTTGCCTTCCGGTTGATATACAGCCAAGTGCAGAGATTTCCCACGTCCTGGCGGTGCTCTTTATATCCGTGGTTTACAGGGCTTCAGGATGAGTCCGAGACTGAGGTTGAGCTGTCTTACCAGCTTATGTGCGTCTACTAATGGGGGATGCAGGGGAATGTGTGCTGAGCGTAGATCTTGCACGCGCGGTGGCGGTGCGGTGTTCTAAAATAGGAAAAGGTAAGATATGTCTTGTCTGACGATAGATTCTTAGTGAAAAATATAAGGAATTACTATCTAGAATACCTACAAGAGCCACATAAGTCTTGCAGAACAAACAGCGTATATCGAAATTAGGAAGATTTCATATTTCGATTCGTATTCGTCCATTGTCAGAGGTCTGATAGTATATTTGATGGCAACCCGCCAGATTGAGGTATTCTTATAAATGACATAAGAATTGTAAGTCTTCATGCTCAGTGGAGTACTCGCCGTATAGTCGAACTCATTCGCTCCCCTTGTAAGTGTACAACACAGCATCTCATGAGTAGAACCGTCGTTTGACTACAATGTAGTGGAAAGGCTTGGTCTGATATATAAACATATACGAGGGCGCTGGTCACCCGGCCCTCAAAGCATCAGCTTCGGCTGTACCAGGGACTGCGGAAAGCCCACTCTTCAGCACTGATATAGATAAGGACTAGTTATATCAGGCTAATTTATTTCTATATACTATTAGCAAAGCGGGCATGTCCTGCTGTAGCTACAGTAAGATATAGATAGCAAAATATATTTCTATAGCTTATATAAACTACCTCTAGCTCCAGAACTAGTTAGTTATAGTAGTTAGTAAGAAGACTGGTAAAACAGGCTTCTTTAACTTTAATAAGCTTCTTATAATACTAAAGACAGCTACTGCAGTAGTATATTATATAGTATAGATAAGACTACTGGAGTAATTCAGGATAGTATATATTATGACTGGAACCCAAGATATATATCTGCCCAGGGGATGCTGACACAATCCTCTTTCTTCCTTTTTCCTTTCTTTTCTTCTATTTCTTATGTTTAGTCTCTAAGATGATGTATTTAGGCATTTAGGATAGGATATTATTCGGGTCAAACCCCCCAGCATAGTAGGCTAGTAGAATCGGTAGGCTGAAGAGGTATGAATACTACTACTACTGGTACTACTATACATCCACTAGTCTTGTCACTTCTAAAACTCATTTAATATGATTCCTCTGATAAGATCTCAGATTTCCTTTTATTTTAAAGTTCTAAATATCTTCGCCACTTGCCTCCAACAGCTTTCCTGTCTAGTAACGGTGCAAGACCAGATCTGTTTCGATACATTTTTTGCTGGTTTGAACTAGACCAGCAGTTATGGTTCCATGGACTAGATCGTCTTTAATATCCTCACTTGATCACAGTGTACAGTTTAATAAGTTATACCGGACAGGAAAGCTTACTTCTTCAGCTTGTCCGACAACATCATCGTCGCCATTCTCACCATATATTGCAGAATTGATATCAAATGAGCTATTATTAAATATATTCAGATGTAACCTATTAATAACTCATATATAAAGTGTGACAGGTAAAGAATATCCCTACAGTAGCAGCACCCAGGAACAAAAGTCAACCGCAAGTCAAGCTCTCCTGTATCCCCTCATCTAGTCAGGTCAGAATACATCCATGGATATTGAGAGCGCTGTAGTACACCAGGACCATGTAATACCGCCTCGTGGTATTCTTTGGATGCCTCTATTGTACCTAAGTCTATTCCCAATGTATCCATTGACTTCATATTCAAGCCATTACAGCTCTTGGCTTGTATACTCTATCAGGCAGGATATCCAACTTCCTTTCCAACCGGTAATACCCAATGAACACCGGCTAGTAGATAATATTTATATAAATGAAATTACCATAGACCCTCTAACCACTACCCCCGAACCCCCTAAACATAAACAACTCCGTATGCAGCCCATCCAAAACAACCACTCTCCCAACCTCCTCAAACCCAAAGCGATGATAAAGCGGCACCCCAGGCGGAGAAGCCTCGACGTACATATCAGCCCGCATCTGATCCGCCTGGTCAACGCCGTACCGCATCAACATCTTCCCCGCGCCGCGCCCCTGGTGCTCCTCGTGGCAGACGAGCGTAGCCAGATGCCAGAACGTCCGGCCTGCCATGTCTTTCTCCCTGGTTTCTTTGAGATGCGGAAAAAAGAAAGAGGCGAGGGGGAGGTCGTCGCCGTCTGGGGGGTATAACGGGTGTTCGGGCTCGTCGGGGTTGGATTGGTGCGGGGCGACCCAGCTCGCGTAAGCGATGATCGGGGATTCTGGGAGGTCGGTATCAGCAACGACAACCTCGTGGATATTCGGATCGTGGATGGCGCGGAGGAGGCCGGTGGTTAGGAAGTCCCTGACCGAGGGCTTGTTGGGGAAGCAGCGCGATACGACGGCGTCTTTAGCGAAGCCGGAGAGGAAGACGTCGATTATTTGGTTGATGTCGGATTCGACGGCGGGGCGGAGGTGCAGCGGCATGGTGTTTGGCTGATTGATAGGATATTGGAATATCAGGTGTGTTGTTTATGGTGAGATAGGCAGCGGAGTAAAGATGAACGAAGTGGGATGAGCTGCAGGCGGGGTATTCCGCCGAGGCATAAGCCGGTATAACAACGACTCTGGTGCCAATATTTCCAGTATAATGACCATTCCTTGCTCAGTGTGAGATCAAAATCGCGGACATTCCAATACCTAATGAGCAGTGGCGTCTTGCTCTTCATAACCATTCACTGTATGGCAAGGCATGCGAGGGCTGCAGGGCATGGATTAACCCGCAGTCATTTGTCCATACGACCATGTATCACCATTTCTGATGCTACTTCTGGAGTCAGAGTCCGTGACGTGCACTGAAAAGGCAAACAGAGCTTCTCGGGTATATCAGTCATGTTGACTCCGAGGTGCAGTTGGCGTTCTTCATATCAGAACCAGGGAGATAAAACTGCCAAGTTTACCACTGCGTAATGCGACAGGCATCAATACTCCTATGGTCATGCACCATGATTCCAACCAGGGCATCGTTTTACAAGCAAAATCGGGCTGGGCATGCTACTCTACGAGGCTGGACAGTCGAGACTACTAGCGTGGCGAAGAATATCAATGCGCGGCCCGCCCCCAAGTTGCCAACCGGCGCCCAGCCAGCTTCCCCAATCCCAAGCGAAAGCCGAATGGGCCCATAGTAAGCCATTTGATCAATCATCGTATCTTCTCCGTGGTCGCGGGGCTTCCAGACAGGGGCGTCAAATTGCCAACAGGCCAACAGGAGCCCCGGGCGTTATACTTTAATATGCCTTGTCATCTTGTCCAAGACCCCAAGCGTAACCCAGTCGCGTGAGCAGTGAGCAGCGACGGAGCCAGCAATCTCTTTCCAAGTTAGGTCCGGTTGCTAATTTTCGGGCGTCATTGTGCATATAATGATGAACGGCATAGTCGTGCGGTATTTTCCAACCGACAAAATAGAATGGTACATTTCTTCCTCCGCCTCTTACTCGTCTGTTCTCCGTCAGCCCCCAAAGATGATAAAGATTCGAACGCCTCGTCGCCTGGGCCAAATATACGCGTCCCCTCCACGTCAGTTAAGGGCAGGGCCTGTGCTCTTTCATGTATCTCCGTTGACAACTTTTATCTCGCCACACATATCCCGGGGTATAAGGGCGATATATCAGATCGGAAAGGATGTCAGTGGACACGGATATGTCGTCCTGGGTACATCACCGCCCAAAGCCCAAAGTCCAATGACCAAACCAGTCAAAGCCCCATTGCCGATCTTCTTCGGTTGTTCCCCGGCTGTTCATCTGCGTATTCGGCTCCGTTATACCCAGGACGCGCGGACACTGTAAGAAGTACGCCGAGTGCACGACTTCAACGATCAATCCAAGTCTCGGTGGCCCTCATCGATGAATCACGGACGGGTATCTCGGATATCGAGCCCGACGGATTCAACGACACGTAAAGAACGGCTCGATTTAACGTACCGGTCACAAGATCGAGCTATCGTGCGGAGGCGGAGGATGCAGATGCCACTAGCTGTAGACTGTAGTAGATGGTCAACAGGAGTCGTAACAGTGAGAAATCCCCCCGGCTATCCTTCCCAGGTCTCACTCTGACTCAAAAGGGTATCCCATCCTATCCATCCCATCCCTTCTCCCTTCTGAAGCAAGTCGCAACCATCTCGATCACCTGGGCTGTTCTGGGCCTGCCCCGCATCCTGGAACAGCTATCGGCACCATTTCACTCGAAAACAAAACCACCGTCACCGTCTCAGTCCCCATCTCGTGACATTCCGACAATATGAAAGTATTTGGCCTTGCCATGAATTCGTCGCCTCAAACGCCGGTGTCGTCACTTACTGTTTGAAAGCGGTGGTGGACTGGACTGGACTGTGGACTGTGGACTGTGGAGAATGGAATGCAATGGGTGGACTCGGATTGGTGGAGCAGTCACCTGGTTCAGATCGGGTCACGTGGTGAGTGTCTCACGTGGTAGCATGTCACGTGTAATTGTTGGAACGGGTCAGGGACTCGGGGACTGGGACGCTCAGGAACACCCGGGGCCCCGGTTTAACATTATCATGATAATCTATCGTTTGTATACCAACAGTCGTATGAAGCAACATTCAGTAGTGAAACTCGAAGTCCCGAATCAAATGACTACGGTGTGTATTAGTAAAGATATATATCCGTGGGTGGCCAAAACACAAACTGTATCGGCGGTGGATCGACGCGCAACACAGCACCGTTATTCCCACGGTTGACACTTGACAGTTTCAAACACGTTTCATTCGGGTGGGACGTCCAGAGAACTGGGAGAGAAAATCTTTCCCGTTATTGAGAATCGGTGCGTCTTCTGGAAGGGTGATCTATGCAGGTTCGACATGACAGCTAATAGCCGGCAGGAGTAGGTCAGTTGGAGAGTTGGAGGTTGATGGGAGATTGTGACTCTGAGTGGCATGCAGATTCTTACGGAGTTTAATACGGATTACGGATACAAGACAAAGAATCAGAGAAGGAGTGGGTATATTCTCTACCGGTAATTAATCATAAAACCTCTCGAACATCATAACTGCGCATCGCATGTCCCAACTCATAATATGGTGAGATCACGCGGCCAGCTGACATGAAACTCGACCAGATGTACACAGGGGAATAAGGAAACAAATAGGAAGAAAAGAAAAGGAAGAGAAAAGAAAAGAAAGGTAAAGGAAATACACCAAATCTATCTTTCACAATCTATGCATGCATGCAGGAGCACGAAAGAAACATGCATCTGGCAGGGGTATTCGATAAGCATCGGTGGGGTTTCCCGCCCGAACGCTGGTTGTCACTGAATGAAAGAGCGAATTTGTTTACTCCTGGCCCTGCTTCTCCTGGACCTCGTCCTCGGAGGAGCCGCTGCCCAGGCCGAGCTCGTTCTGGCCGACGGGAGAGTTGGTGTCGAGGCCGAGCTCGCGGCACTGCTGGGTAATCTCCTCCATACCAAGCTTGGGCATGTCGTTGGCGACCATGAAGGGCCAGCGCTTTTCGACGTGGGCCTTGGCGTAGATGATGTCGATTTCCTCGAGCTCACGACCGGCAGTCTCCACGAAGAAGAAGTAGGCGACGGGGACACCGATGAAGTTGACGAGAGCGAAGAAGAGGTAGACACCCCATCCGGAGGTGGCGGCGAAGAGGGGAGTGAACATGACGACCGCGAAGTTGGTGATCCAGTTGGTACAGGTGGAGGCCGAGGCACCAGCGGTACGGGTACGGAGGGGGTTGATCTCGGGGGGGTAGATCCAGGGCAGAGGCAGCAGAGTGAAGGCGAAGAAGACGATGAAGAGGAAGATACCGACAATGGCACCCTTGGAGTTCTCCTCGTTTTCCTTGATCAAACAACCGAATGTGATCACGAAAGAGAGACCCTGGCCCAAGAAACCAATGAGGTAGAGCTTACGGCGACCGACCTTCTCAATCATGAAGAACGAGGGGATGGTAGCCAGAGCGTAGACGGTAGCGAAGACACCACCCATAGTCAGGGCCAGGCGCTTTTGGAGGTCCAAATTCTCCTCGAAAAGCAGGGTGGAGTAGTATATGGCAGCATTGCAACCGGTGAACTGCTGGAAGAACTGACCAGCGCAACCAAGGATAAGACGCTGGAATTCCTGGGTCTTGCCGCCGGTGAAGATAACCTTCCAGCTGGCCTGAGAAGCCTTGGTCATTTCGACGTCGGCCTTCATGAAGTTGAACTCGTTGAGAACGACGTCGGAGTCGGGAGACTCGCGCTTGAGTTTACCGAGCACGTCGCAGGCCTCTTGGTTGTGGCCACGCATAACGAACCAACGGGGGGATTCGGGGAGCAGCAATGCACCGACGACGACAATCAGGGCGAAGAGGATCTGGAGCGCAACGGGGAATCGCCACTGGACGGACTGCTCGACATAGGAGAGACCGAAGACGACCCAGTAGGCGATGAAGGTACCGACAGCAATCATAGCACCTTCGAAGCAGACAAGCAGACCACGGTTGTGCGAGGACGAACACTCGGACTGCCAGACGGGGATAGTAGCGGTGTTCAGACCGTTGCCAACGCCAGAGATGACACGGCCGACAACGAACTGACCAAGACCCCAATCGGCACCGTAGGGAGCGGCGGAGATGGCAGCACCGATGATCAGGATGCTGGCACCGGCGACGATCAGGCGAGTGCGGCCAATGGCCTCACCGTAGAACATGGAGAAAAGGGCACCGAAGAAGCAGCCGATTTCGTAGCAGGAAGTAACACCACCACGCAGAACGTTGATGTGCTTGTAGGTGGCGATGTCGGTGTCCTTGGTGGCGCCCTCGGGCATGGCGAGGACAGGGAACTCAAGGACGAACTGCGTACCGGCGATGAGACCAGACATCATGCCCTGGTTGTATCCGAATAGCGAGAAACCCATGACGGCCGTGAAGGTGATGGCCCACTGAAGGGGCTTGCCCGTCAGTCCGGTGGTTGACGTCCACATGTTGGCGGATGAGGAGTCAATCAATGAAAGTGGTAAGAAGGAGAGCTTGGGATCTCCAGGATGGAGCAGCGCGTCGCTCTTATAACCTCCATGCCCCCGGCCCCCATGAGTTGCCCTTCTTGGCCTGGCCCCAGGCGGGGATCGCTTGTTCTCGTCGCGGCCACCACTGCCCCACCGGCTGCACCGCGAGGACCACCGCAGGGCAACTGGGCCGACATACTAGTCTTCTTTGGGGGCAGCAGCTCCACCGGGCGTTCTTAGCGCCAAGCCGAAGAAAGACAGTGGGGCTTCAGAGTTTTCGCGCTGTCTGTGCCGCTGACGACGGCCAAGGCTCATTTCCGCATCGGCGCTGCCCCACCGTGCAATAACATCTCCAGCTCCCCTCCTTCCCCGTCCTCGACTGGAGAACTCCAAGAATGAATCCAATCCAATCCATCTGGAGGTGTCCCTGTCGGAGCCAACCATGGCTGGCCTAATCAATCACAATCCACGACGCCCCCGAGACGTTGCTTCGCCGACCGGCCACGGTCCGGCGAAATGCTCGTATTATTGCCATTGCTTCTTTCCTGCAGCCGGCTCTTCCCGACCGCCAATAGTCTCAAGTCCGACCGACGGATTTCTGAACGGGTTGGCTGAGCCGGGGTGGACTCCGAGCACGGGTTGTTAGCTATGGAGTGGCTATGAGTATGGAGGAGTTATTTGACTCAGGCTGATTCAGGTCTTTGTTTCCGGAGAAATTCAGATTCATTCAGAATTACTAAGATCGGAGCATCCATCCATCCCCTGGGATCCCCCGTTTTCATCCCCAGGTTGTCCAACTTGCCGGCTGTTTGTCCCATTTCGGGGGCCAAGCCCATTGCGGCCCGCACAGCAGGTTAGCCGAGCCGCTGCTCCCAGCACTCGCCTGGTTGGATGCGACTCGTGGAGACCTGAGCCCTCCGAGTCACCTGCCATGCACATGCAATGTACGATGCGCCAGGGCTGTGTGCTTACTCTGGTTCCTGGGGTCACCCCGCGAGTGCCTCGTAGCGCTGAGCCCTCCAGAATCCAGATCCTGTCGGGGTGCAACGCCGCAGTCAGCAGTCAGCACGCAGTCAGCACCAGCAGAACAAGCAACATTCCCGAACAAGTGCCGCCTCTTATTAACTCTTAAATGATGCCACCCACGGATCCTGCGCGTCTTGGTACTCTTGGGCTCTTTTTTCTCCGGAAGAAGAAGGTATCCCCTGTGCCAAGCACCAGAAGTCGGGGCCAGTGGGGCAAATTAGTTAACGAGATTCAACTGCTTTGTCCTGCCAGATCTGTGATGTCATGCAAGGACTCAGTTGTGTTCTCGCTCACACTGTCTATCTTTTCGAATTTCGACTTTGATTTATTGTATGCAAGCCGGATCATCGATCTGCTGTCTGTCAGTGTCACTGTCACTGTCAAACCTCCACGTGGCGCGTGAACCTGTTGATCCGATATCTGTTGATCTGATATGCGCATGGACCAGATACACTCTACGGAGTACAGTCTTTATGGTCTGTTCTCACTGTACAGTAGACAAAGAGCCGCCCATAAGCGATGCCCGACATTTACCCATCCCTCCAAAATGGAAAGACCTTCCTATCCAGCCCTACACCGTAGCCAAAGCCCCAACGCAATTAAAAAAACTGGAGATTGTCCTGGCTGTCCTCGCGAGTCTATACTCCAGTCATTATCCCATAGATACTACACCACCACAGGCTTCGCTACCAACTACCAAGCCACTTCGCTACCGCATCTACCCATTTGCCAATGGCCATCCATCATTAACACCGCCATCCTCCCGTATCCATACCCAAATCAATAACCCAAAGCTCAACGAATACGATCCGCTCGCCTGCATGGGAAGAAGTCCAACGACCCACAAGGTGGAATCCTACTCCCGACACCGACGGCACCGCTCCGTCGCCAACGCAGGTCTGAGCTCTGAGTCGTCCATGTCGTGCAGCAAATGTCGCAACGGCAGCACACCTTGACCTTGACACCGGCACTGACAGCGCAGACATCGCCGAATCACAGCCCAAAGCGCGGTCGCCAGAATGGCTATTCGGGAAGCGATCGTTGGCCACCACCACCAGGACCGCCGGCCGGAGTGGTTCGGGTCCGAACTTGACCGGGAATGAGCCGGTTGAATTTTAACAATGAATTCCAATGAACCTCGAGATGGCAAATTTAATGTTGCATTATAGAATTTGGTGCGCGGGTCAGGCACACCTTGAAGGTTGAAACCTAACCCAAAACCCGCAATGGGGTTTTTGCGGTGGTGGCGCTACGGGGAAGGATGACGAGGAGGCTTTCCTTAGTGGCGCTTAGGGAGCGTTCGCCGCTCTGTTCCGTATTATTGCAACGGCGGGAATATTAACCAAGGCGACAGTCTACCGGCGGATGGGATTGGGTTGCCCTGTACGGAGTCTTCCGTACCAGAATGATTGGACTGCGCGGATTGCCACTATTCCTTCGGCTTCGCTGCAACAGGCTTGATTCCGACAGAACGTTTTCCGTTGGAGAGCATGGTCGGAGCGCTTAATTCGTATCCTGAAGCGAGACAGTAGTAGCAAAGCTAAACTGCATATGTTTCGCCCTGCTGCTGGTGCTGCCAGCACAACGGCTACGAACATGGTCCATGCAGCGCTGCAGCGCTGCAGCAGGGCAATTCCACGAGCCAGAAAACATGAAACGCCAACAGCCAACGGAAAGGCAGCCCTGCATTATTCGAAACCTGGCGCGCGCCGATCCAATTTCAGAGGCTGCAGTGCAATTTGCGCCGGTCCCCGGAGTTTCTGGCGAGTCGCTAGGCCTGCGAAAATGTCCGATGACAATCACATGCCGTTCCAGGAGAAGGATCAGGAGTCCGGACAGGATGGCATAGCGATCTTCAAGGATTCCAGTGTTTCTTGGATCTAAGACGGGTATCGTTATTACTGGGCCTGCCCCTGAGCTGCTGGTGCTGCAAACGACAGTAGGAATAGCGAGATTGATCGGCGGGGTTGTCAGTTAAGAGTATTTAAGATGTCCTGGACCCTTGCTGGCTGTTGCTGTTGCTGTTGCTTGTCGAGGCAATCTCTGCCTACGCCTGTATATTCTGGCCTGCGCTAAAATAGACTATCCCGCTTCTGGAATAGCCGGTGCCGAGAAAGCGATGGTTTGTCCTGATTAGGACTGCCCTACTATAGTGCGCGTAGTTATAAAGGGGGATGCGCAAGGGGTATCATTGTGTAGTCTGCTGCCATACTCCGTATGTTGATATCAATATATATACCAGGATATTGGCATCTGTAATCAGAACATACCCCCGTTCTAGACCATCCGGGTAAACTCACTTCAGTTGCAGCGTTGATCATGCACTTCGCCCCGTTCCTCCGTGCCCCTGCTGCGTATCCGACTATCCGTAGATAAATGGCAAATGCAACGTTGAGCCCTGCGTAAGTTCAACTGCTGTTCCAGGCGCACAGATGCCGACAGAGAATTCCCCAATGCAGGCAAGCCAGAGATCAGTTCAGGAAAAGGGCTGCGCCGCTGCGTCTCGAACGCGTTTCAGGTCCCTGAATTAGAGGTCTGGGCGCTGTTCTGCAACCCCCGCGCTTGCTGACACTATGCCAGGCCTATAGCAGACCCTGGATTCGATGATGAAGGGGTTTGTTTGGTCCTGTTCATAGAACGAGTCTGAAGATGACATGAACCGGATATATAAAGATGTAAAAGTCCCGATTCCCGGGATATTGGTGTTGCGGCGCATACATTCATTACCACGTTCGTTATATATATATATTTATCAAAATGCGAGCAGGTCCTCGCAACCTACTTTTCTTATCATGCCTTGCCCCAGCGCAGGCCTTCTTCAAAGTCCCCTGCAGCAATCCCCTCGTTGTCGAGCGCGCCGACCCAATAATCCAACCTGGAATCGCAGCTAGCCATGCCCACACTATCATGGGTGGCTCCGGGTTCGGATTCACCATGGACTACAACCAGACCCAAGAAGCGCAGTGTAGTTCATGTGCACCGGTTGCAGATAAATCGAACTACTGGATCCCGACGCTGTACTATAGAGCGCAGAACGGGACTTTCAAGGCCGTAGAGCAGAACGGGGGCGCTTTGGTTTACTATCTGTATGTACCCCACAACCACCTACTTATCTATGGATGTATGGATGCACTATACTGACAACACCAGCCAACGCGAAGACCCAAACAACCCCGACATCCTCGCACCACCCTCAGACCTACGCATGGTCGCCGGCGACCCCATGGACCGGAAATACAAAGACACCCCCGCCGCCGACGCCCGGAGCTACGCATGCCTCGACTACACAGGCGATGCAAAGCCCGAAACAAACGGGTTCCCGAACTACAACTGCCCCGACGGACTGCGCACGCAGGTGTTCTTCCCGTCGTGCTGGGACGGGGTCAACTATGATAGCGATGACCATAAATCGCACATGGCGTACCCGAATGAGACGTACAATGCGGGGCCCTGTCCCGAGAGCCATCCTGTCAAGATTGTGTCTATTTTCATTGAAGTTATTTGGCATACTGAGGCTTTCGCGGAGGATTGGTATGGCGACGCCCAGCCGTTCGTCTGGTCGAATGGAGATCCAACGGGGTATGGGCTGCATGGGGATTTTGTATGTCACCCACCGAATATTACCATCATCCCTTTACGGATACGACTAGAAACTAACTACTACGTAGATAAACGGCTGGGACGTCCCCGTCCTCCAGGAAGCAATCGACACATGCGACGACGAGGGCGGCGACATCAAAAACTGCGCCGCCCTGTCCTTATACAACGACACCATGACCGAAGGGTGTCTGCTTGAGCCCTCCATCGACGAAAAGCTCACGGGCTGGCTCGACGCCCTCCCGGGCTGTAACCCCGTACAGGACGGCCCGGGCGACGCAAAATCCCCAAGCGCCTGCAACGCGCCGAAAGCAATCGACAAGCCGCAGCACTACTATACGGATGTGACAGACGAGCTGGGGTGGGCGTGGATCGGGTGCGCGCGGGACGACGTTAGCGACGGCGATGGCGAGCGTGTCCTTAGTGAATCTAGTTCCAGCAGCGATGAGATGACCGTGCAGAAGTGTATCCGCAGCTGCAAGGCCGATGGGTATAGCCATGCGGGGGTGGAATTCGGGCGCGAGTGCTACTGTGGGAACGGGGTCGAGGCTGCGCGACGGCCGGCGATCGCGCCGATGGGGAAGTGTTTGAGCCCGTGCAGCGGTGACTCTGGCCAGATGTGCGGTGGAGCGGCGTATGTTGGGCTTTATCGTGCGTGTGGAAGTGGAAATGGAAGTGGGAGTGGGACTGAAGCTGGGGATGGAGCGTGTGAGAATCTGGAGTACCCCGCGGTTCCCCAGTAGGATTTTATTTTCTATTTTCTGTATAAAAAGTCCCTTGCCTTCCTGATTCCGTTCTGGAATCTCGACCATCTCGATCTGATCATCTGAGTATCTGCAAGGGATGCATCGTCCTGCATCGTACACATAACTGCAAGCAAGGGACTCGATGTTCCACGCGAAAGACACGAGAATTCCAGCATCCGAACATTCTCATGGAAGCATTCTCTTCTCGTTCCAAGCCCAACACCACGTTGTCCCTTAGTGGTCCCTATTAATAGCTCGACGTCGCAAAGGAGGGCCTTAAAGTTCATACTCCGTAGTTTTCTGGCCATGCGAACGAACGAGATCGGTTGATCGCTAACAGTCTCGACATTTTTGCCCTTTTCGTGTGCATTTCATTTTCTTCCTTTCGTTTTACGTATTATTATCCCGCTCCCGACATATTAAATTATTTATTTATTTATTATTTCTTTCTTGGAAATAACTGTCGCGCAACCTACCAACCCTGGACGACGATCCCCACGAACCCCCGTCTGAAGTCCCAGCCGGGTCGTGTCTACGCGAGGCGACGACGATCACTGGCAATAATAATAATACTATTATTATTATTCGCGTCGCGCACCAATAATCGCGAGCTGGCGACTTTTCCGTCGTGCATACACCCTTGTTCGTCTGTTCTGTTCTCTGTCCGACACGTCTGTCCACGTACCGCAGGGCGTGCCGCGACTGAAGTCACTGTCAGTGGTCACAAGGTGGCTTGGCTGACTCTGTATGACATTGACTGTGTTGGTTGGATGGTGTCTCGGTGTTGATTTGCCTTGCATTTCTCAGTCTCACTCTCACCTCTCACCGTCTTTGCTATGAAGTTAGGAGTTTTGGCTTCAGCTTTGGTTTGTGGCCTCGTTTCGCCGCCGTGATATCAAGCGGCATCCCAGCGTTACGCCACGCCAATAGTCCCAACGCAAGGCAAACCCAATCGCGCCTATTGGAGGAAATCATCCGAGAAAGGCTTATTTGGATCTGTCGTGCTCATTGAGTCATTGCTGAGTCGAGGGTTACTTGTTTGCCTCGTTGCTCCGATATGGTCCGTATGCCCGCGGAAAACAGTTCCTACTCTGTATCCTCGATGGCGAGAGCAGAGTTTTCACTCTTCAGGGGTTGAGGATCCGCCTGGACATCCGCTTTGGAGATATCTTTGCTGTAGATGTTGATGGAGGCTGGCGGATTGAAGGCTGACTTATAGATCCCATGGACCATATATCAATACAGCAGACATTCAATCCAAGCTCATGTTAGGTTTAGGATACTGATAACAATATAATGATACACTCTACAGTTACATCCAGCATTCCCAAACTGCTTCTACATCCCGCTCGGCCTCCGAAGCATAAACTACCCAGTCAGCATAATCCATATCACATAAGTCAACTCAGCCAGACTCACCGTATACCGGTGCAAGCCAACGCCCCCAAACACCTCCGCATCAAAATCAACCACCTTGACAGCCTCAAACACAGCTTGCTCATACAGCGGCCTCCCCTCCTCCGTCGCCTCAGCATAAACCACCACCCCCAGCCGTCTCGCCTCCTCAACCCCCCACTGCAGCAACGCACTCGCAACCCCATTCCCCTGGTACCCCGGATGCGTAAAGAGCGTCTGCAGCTCGACGCGGGGGGCTAACTTGACTATCTTCCCGTCCTCATCACGAACACCCAGGATCTCACGCCGTCCACTCCAAGCCATGCTGTAGAATCCCCGCGCACAAACCTGATTCGTTTCAGGCACAGACCGCGCAAGGATCTCCTCAACTACCTCGTCCAGACTCGCTTGCTGCTCGATATCCTCTCCGTGTTCGGAAACAGTCCACCGCGCAACGCCCACGATCCGCCCGGTCTGGGTATCGACAGCTTTGAACGTGCTTGTCTGCGGTATCGCCGGGATCGCTTTCAGACGCGCGTCGGTGAGTTTGCGCTGGGACTCGGGGGATGGGGGATATGTTGTGAAGAGGAGGCTGTTGAGGGTTGCGAATGCGGTGTCTGCGAGGATGAAGGCTTCGGTGTAGTCTGGTGGGAGGAGGGGGTGGATCGAGAAGGAGGGCGGCGTTGTGGGTGGGCATTGCTGTTTCGGAGGAGGTGGTAGTAATAGGGTAGGATGGGATAGGGATAGGCCGTAGAACATTTTGGGTTGATTGTTGGAGGTCGTAGGATGGGAGGGTTGGGTGGTGTTGGTAGTGGATGGTGTCTTTGTCGTGGCAGGAGCAACTCTCCGGCTGTCTGCGGTATCAACCGGCTTTACCTGTGTACGGAGTACTTGAGATGTACCTGTACCTAGTAGCTTGGATATTGAGTGATAGGTACTCAGGATCCTTGATCGAGATGTCCATTGTACTGGGGTACATGGTGGGATCGTTGCATTAGACCGCGGACCGCCTCATGGGGACTTGCTGAACACCGATATGAGCGACTTCAGACTCGCAAAAGGAACAGCAGTTTGATAGTGTTCATGATCAACGGTGCATAATGAATGAGCAGCAGAAGACCACAGATTCGAAGAGTTGTCAGTGGTGTCGGTCATGGTCGTAGTCTGACATCTTGGAGTGGAATGGCTGAAGATGAAAGATAATAAGCTCGGATAAATAGACATCGGCTGCTCATCTGCCGAGATAAGCCACGGTAGCTTGTCTCTTGTGCGTGGAGTGCATGGCCGGAATATCCGAGACAGAAGACCGCTGATTAATTGCACTGCTCCAACAGGAATAGCAGCAAGCCACGCAATTTGAGTCTTCACGGGAGGCGCCGGCTCATGGCCACACCGGCATAATGTATTATAATATGCATTAATATCCCGTGTGTTCTGAAGGTGGTTTCATCTGGTTGATCCCCGCGGTGGCGATCCCCGCAGACTCGGGGCCCCGGGTTGATGCCCCCCGAGAGCCAGACTAATCAATACCTGATCAGCAATCCATCCAGAAGCCATTCGACAGTGTCACCCCGGTGGGGTCTCATCCTGGACAGCTCGGGCAAATTCAGCGCGATGTCTGGGGATTATTACTCCCCGGCTTCCCCAGCTTGCTCTGGATCTGGCAGTGGTAGTGAGTAGCGACAGCTGACTCGAAACAATGCATCTATGGAAGCACAATTTTCGCGGCAGGACTCTGGTCTTCGCCATTGCCATGGCATCCTGCCAGGCCTTTCTTCTGCTAGGGTTTGATCAAGGTTGGTGGTTGTGTGTGGCTAAGGGACTACGCTGACGGTAGATAGGGGTAATGGCTGGTATTATCGGGGCTGATAATCGATTTGGTATGTCTTTATATCATTGTTAAATGCCAGATACTTATGATTAGGCCGCGACTTCAACAACCCCGATGCCGACATGCAGGGTAATATCACCGCGCTCTACGATATCGGCTGTGTGGTGGGATCGATTGTTTGCTACTTTGTCGGAGAGCGCCTTGGACGACGGACTATGTTGATCTCTGGCGGTGGAATAATGATTATTGGATCTATTATACTGGCGACGTCCGAGACCGTGGCACAGTTGATTGTCGGTGCGTTGGCAGTATCTCTATCCAAATATATCGGCTAATTGTCAGGCCGAATCGTGACCGGCATTGGAAACGGCATGAACTCGTCAACTGCGCCGGTATACCAGTCTGAGTGTGCCCCAGCTGCATACCGAGGGGCCCTCTTAACCCTACAAGGGACGGTGACCATCCTGGGGGTTGTCATTGCATACTGGTATGTCTCTCCAAATCAGGCATTACCATACTAATAATGTAGGATGGACTACGGAACAAGCTTCACGGAATCTTCTTTCCAATGGCGCTTCCCTCTCGCCTTCCAAGCCATCTTCGCCATCTTCCTCGTCCTCCAAGTCATCGGCCTCCCCGAGTCCCCCCGCTGGCTCGTCCAGCACGACCGCCACGACGAAGCCCGCGAAGTCGCCGCCGCCATCGCAGATAAGGAAACCAACGACCCCGATGTCGTGCGCACAATCCTCGACATCCAAACATCCCTCGAAGAAGAGCAAAAGGGCGGCCCGTTCCGGTTCATGGAGCTCTTCACCTGGGGCGAGGAGCAGAATCTGCGTCGGCTGCTGATAACCATCACCGTCGAACTCGGGCAGCAGTTCACAGGATCCAATATGATAAACTATTACGGACCCGTCATGTTCCAAACAACCATGGGGATGGGCCGGAACCTCTCCATGATCCTAGGCGGTGCAATCCAGTGCACATACCTCGTTGGCTCGGCGATCCCAGTCCTCCTCATGGACCGGTTCGGGCGCCGCACGCTGCTGATGATCTGTTCGATTGGACTGTGTTTCTGCTTCGTCATGGTTTCTATCCTACTTTCACTCGGTACTACGAATACCGCGTACGGTGCGACGGCATTCATCTTCATCTTCCAGATCTTCTACGGCATCGGATGGCTCCCAGTGCCCTGGTTCTATCCGAGTGAAATCAGCACGACGCGCACCCGAACACGCATGCAGGCCATTGCGTCGGGGTGGAACTGGATGGCTGTTTTTGCAGTCGTCAAGATCACGCCTATTTCTTTCGGTATGTCCAAGTAACCTTTCTAACAAATCGACCGGAGTACTAATGATGCTAGCGAACATCGGCTGGCGCACCTTCGTCATCTTCGCCGTCCTCAACGCCGCCTTCATCCCGATGGTGTACTTCTTCTACCCAGAGACGAAGGGGTTGGAGCTCGAGGATATCCCGCTGCTGTTCAGCAAGAGAGGGTTCACGGGTGGTGTGTTTACCTCCAAGGGTGGGAGGACTGTTATGCCCGGTCAGCATGCAGAGCAGGCAGATGTTAACAGGAAGGTAGAGGGATTAGGCGTGGAGCAGATTGAGGCTGTTGCTTAAAACAATTATTGCGACAATCTTATAATAAATAAATATACATCAACTGCCTATCCGAAACAAGGCCTCTCCCCATAACAGCCCTCCACCGGAAAACCCCACTAGTGGTTATTTAGCCATCTCTCTATTTGCATTATATGCCAACAGAATCCAACAACAGCAGTAACAATTAAATATTATCGGCCCGTGCATTGGGTTTTGTACCTGCGGCACTGGGCTCTGTATGTTGTATCACAGAACCCTCAACCCTAGTTGCCGTACCCTTGCTCGATCCAACACTCCCGCAGTATCCAACAGCATCTTTGGCTCCTCCATCTGATCAGCAATTGTCTGCCATGCCCCATGATCAATTCCCGAATGGCCATGAACCACCACAGCACTGCATCCCAAACATGCATCCTCTAACGAATCTGCTACTGTAATCTCCGAATCCACAGCCTGAAGCAGATCATGAACCTGCTCTTTCGAAGCAGACCCATCCCACACCCTGACTGAAGCCCCAGACCTCCTCAACTCTGTAAGAATAGCTGCAATATCCCACCCCAAACCAACAACAGCAACCTTCCTACCACCCTCTGGTAAGCCTCTAACCAACCCCTCAACACCCCTCCTATACAACACCTCATCCATCCGCAACACCCCCCTCCAATAACTCTCCACTTCTCCCATCCCCAACTCCCCAGCAAGACCAACAAAACACCGTACATCACTCCGTAACCATCCAATCCCAGTCCCACCCCCACAATCAAGACCACACCCAACCATCCACCCTACATTGCCGACACTCGCCTCAGTCCTCGCACATAACATCCCCACAGTTTTAGCCTCCACAACCCGCTGCGCAAGCGACGCCTTGCTCGCAATCTGGCCCAGCTCCGCAGACCAGGCGTCCATCGTGACGAGGCGCTCCTCCGGGACCCAGGCGGTGTACAGTCTCTTCAAGGCTGTTATACTCTCTGTCGATGTCTCGGGTGTGTAGATGTGCCCGATTATCACGCGTTGCGGGTGTACTGTATCAGAGAGGGTAGAGCCGGGGAGGGTGAAGTCTGGGTTTGCGAGGATTGTGTATGTTGTGTTTGGGGAGGACATTTGGTTTAACTAGACAAGTAGCGTAGCTATGTTAGCAGGAGTTTCTTGGATGGTGTGATGGGAGGAGACGTACGTGGTTCTTGATATACTGCGTCGTTCCGTATGGTGCTGTTGTGCGCTGCACTATGATCTTGTGTCCTGTTGATGCGTGGGCGATTGTCTGGAGGGTGGGATTTAGGTATGTGTGAGTCACTGGAGGTTCGTTCTGCTATTGTTAGTTAGTATACGAAGAAAGAAAGAGGTGAGGACGAACAAATCCGCTTCTCTCCATCTCGACACATAAGAAGATCAGTTCCGCCGCGGCAACGGCGGCGTGGACATTGGTTGAGAAAGTCAGGTTAGATAGATTCCGGCGGCGCTGGACGGAGTCGACCTCGATATTTGTGTACGTATATTTGCCATTAGAATCCGGTTGTTCAGTCATAGTCGAAGCATCGGTTTCTCTCACGCTGAGAGACTGGTCGTCGAAAAGGACCTCCTCTATCCCAGGCTCGTACAATGGCAAACTATCAGAGTTCCACGACTTTATCATGCGTTCGTCACTATCAGCAATGCAGAACTGGACGTCTGGATTCTGCATCGCGAGGACAATCCCCGTTATAGCTCCTAACCTGATTAGAAGATACAAACCTACATGTAGGTTCGGAACCAGACTCACCTACACGCCCGGCACCAACAACGCAGCATTGCCGGACAGTATCAATCCTATTCCCCGTCTTTCTCACATCGGTCGCTGGCTTCTGCTCAACACTCTCTGAAAACGTATGCCCCTGGACCACAACCCGGGACGGCTCTTTCGATTTGGAAGCTTTATACCGGCGGTGCGTATATAACAGGGCGATGCCGGCTAGGACGACGACGATGGGGATTAATACCAGCATTGCGAATATACCACCAGTTCAATGTCATTTTGGAATCGTCTAGCTGGGCGATGAGGTTTGTTAAGTGAAACAACTGGCGGTCAGACTGTCCAGTGTGTGTACTTGTGTGCTGGCAATTCTCCGAGTATTGCGCGGCGTGCACGTTGCAGACGTAATGGGATACTTGGCGTGGATTTATTTAGAACACGTCTATCTAACTAGGTATTTTATTTGTTGTTTGCTTCTAATAGTGGAACCCAGCTGTATACATAATAGACCCGCGTGGTGACGTCTGTGAAGTTGACGGAATAAACTCTCCAAGTTGCAATGAAACGCAATGGCCACCCCTCTCTTACAAATAACATCTACCACTCATGGCATGTTGATAGTGAATGGCGGGTGAAAACTCCGCATGGTTCATCTCCGTATCCATGGTTAAACCCGTACCAAGCTTTCCCAGTGCAACGGTCCTCTCTTGACACCTCCACGGACAACACCATTGGACGGCCATACGGTTTAGATGCGCTAGGACCGCCGTGATAAAGTTCACCAGCACTGCTATAATGCCTATACTAAGGGTGTCGGCTCGGGTGCTCCGGAACGCCACAACGTCATTCTCATACTTGGATATTTGAACCTGACTCCCCGGCTGAATGATCCGGCATGGAGTTCCATAGTCTATAGGATACAGCGAATATGGGACTCGGGTTGAGCACTTACTCACCGCAGGGAGGCGAAGGCGGCAGCCGCTGGATACTAGGGGAGAAGTTCGACTCTGTCTCTCCGCACAAGGGCTCCACCAAGCTGCTGTGGGAGACGAAATGGAGGGCCGCGGTATATCTCACACAAAGTGGTAAAGGGAATGCTAACAAATTCAGTGCGAGAAATCAGTCTACCCATTCCACGATGGCAAGCTTGAGGACTTCGAGCCGATTTTCCAGACCCTCATTACCGTACGCCCTCATGCAACAGGAAATAACGATAAACTACTAATAGCTGACTACAGGAAAACATAAACGACGCATACTCAGACACATACACAGAAACATTCTTCCCGGTCGCGAAATCCCTCGAGCACGAAGCGTCCATGGCATTCTACAACGGCGACAGCGAAACAGCATCCGACCTGCTCCGGCGCGCAGCAGTCGTATACCGCATCTCGCGCTTCCCATACGTCAGCCCCGACGATCGAGACACCAGTATAAAACGAAAAGCATTCACCAGACAGAAAGCCGCATACCTAACCGCCACATCCGTCTGGAGAAACCCGCTAACCGAGCACGTTATACCGCACACCCACCGCGCCGGGCGAGACGGGCCCCGTATCCCGATCTATATACGTGTTCCGGAGGATACGGTCCCCGGTAGTCACAGTCCCGTCCCGTCCGTCTTGATAATGACGGGTCTCGACGGGTACAGGCCGGATAACAGCCAGCGCACGCACGAGATCACAGCGCGCGGATGGGCCGTCGTGATTGCCGAAATCCCCGGGACGGGCGATTCCCCTGCTGACCCATCTGACCCGGAGTCCGCGGATCGGCTGTGGAGTAGTGTGCTTGAGTACATGCGGTCCCTGGGCGTGTTTGATATGAGGAAAGTGGCTGTTTGGGGGCTGAGTGCGGGTGGGTATTATGCTGTTCGGGCTGCGCATACGCATCGGGCTCGGCTGAAGGGGTGTATTGGGCATGGGCCCGGGACGCATTATTTTCTGGATGAGGAGTGGTTGGCCAAGGTTGAGGACCATGAGTATCCGTTTCCGTATGTGTCTCTGTTCTGGTATCATCGGGTCGTGGTTAACTGTGTAGGATCATCCGCTCCTGGGCGAAGAAGTATGGCTATGACGATCCTGCGGAATTCTGTAAGGAGGCGAAGAAGAAGTTTTCTCTTCTTGAGACGGGCATTCTGGACTTGTCTTCTACAAGGCTGCTGCTTTTGAATGTAGGTGCTGCTCTTTATCTTGTGCTAAGCTGACAGTGTAGGGTATCGACGATGGTGTAGTACCTATTGAAGACTGCCACCTGCTGTTTAGCCATGGGAGTCCTAAGGAAGGAAGGTAAGTCAACTTCCTTATTTGTGTACTGTGCTGATATTGTAGATTCTACCCTGGCCTTCCTCATATGGGATATCCAGCCAGTCTTGGGGCAGCGTACAAATGGCTAGAGGATGTTCTGGGGTGTGATTATGTGAAGAACTGATTGATCAGGGGACTTTTTGTATGCAGATAATTTTAATTAATTGGTGATATCAGATCCCAGAATCATCCTGATGATAGATAGAATCTTTGAAATATTCATCCCACCTGTCACAGACGCTCTCAAACTCATCCACCATCGGCTCAATCAACATCCCGATTTCAGACTCACGCTCAACGAACTGCAGCGCGAGACTCTGACTCGCGTGCCATGCAATATGACAATGCATCAACCAGGACCTTGGCATGTTAGCAATTTCTCCAAAGTGAAAGCTGACTTACCCTGGGTTATCCGTTTCAAATGCAATGACGAGGTACCCCGACCCAGACATCGTGGCAGTGTCCCTTCGAGGAGGATTGTCGCGGTTCAGCTTGACCAGTGGTGTGTAGAGTCCCAGGCCCTGTGCAAGAATGAAGAAGTCGTGTCCGTGGAGGTGGAAGGGGTGGAAGGCGTTGACAAGACCGACGTCCTGAATCACCCAGTACGTCCACTAAAGGGTTAGCAGGGCTTATGGTAGAGTAGGATAACGTGCCTGATTCTTGTTAGGAACCTCATAGACATTCGACTCTGTCGGAAACACCGATTCGTTCTGATACACCAGATAATCCGTCGGGCTGCTCCAGTCGATAGTCAGGTCCTTCGAGTTCAGCGTCCAGTGGAAGAAAAGCTCAGGCAGGTCGTATTCCCAGCCCACATTCAGATTCTTCTGCGCTGCCGCATTCCCTACTGTCTTCTCAACATAGGGAACGAGTTTGTTGTACGGCTCATCGCCGCATGAGTTGCTGATCTTCCACTGCGACGTCGTTGGGTCTGTGATATCAGCGCCCTCATACCGGAGGATCCCCCTGATATCACCATTGTCGATATCCAGTCCATTACACGCAGTCTGGTATAGCACGCGCATCCAGTAATTCCCAACCTCCTGATCCGCCTCTACAACCACATCATACCGCTGGCCGGAGGTCAGAATCACCGCATCCGTCTCATACGGCTCAATAGGCACAAAGTCCGCAGCAATAACTGTAAGCTTGTGCCCGTCGATGGTAAACTTCATCCACCCATCCACAGACGGATCAATCAATCGAATCCGGTACTTCTTCCCCTTCTGCACACTGCTCACCGACCTCTCCACATCGCCAGAACAAGCACCCCCACACCCAAAAACATTCGTCCCGTTAAACAGCCCCGTCGGCGGAACCGCATTCGCTCGCACCGGAAACCCTCCATACCGCGTATGCTCTTCCCAAAGAATAAACACCGACTTCCAGTACCAATCCGTGAGAAAGACAGGCCCTAGGTCAACATCATACTCCGCCGTCGCGGGCCCATGGATAACAACAGGCCCGTAAAGCCCATCGCCCATCTGAAGCGAGAAATGCGAATGGTACCAGCTGGTCCCGTATTGCGTTGCGCGGAAGCGGTACGTGAATGTCTGGCCTGGGGCGATGGGGCATTGCGTTACGCCGGGCACGCCGTCCGAGGGGTTGGTGTTGCGTTGCCAGATGCCGTGCCAGTGGATGGCAGTCCTACACTGTTATTGATGCTAGAGCAGTAAAGTGGGTTTGTATGCTCACCCGTTATGCTCGAGGCCGTTGGTGACGTGGATAACGAGTTCATCGCCCCAGTCTGCTTCGATTAGGGGACCGGGTAGGGTCCCGTTCATGACAAGGACTTGTCGCTCGAAGCCATCGGGGGCGAGGGTTGTATTCTCTGCGATTAACCAGTACTATCATGTCTTAGTACGAAGTTTGAGGTACTGGAATGACTTACCTCCCGCGTAACCCCTGTGTCCGGCGTGATACTGTGATAATCAGTTGAGATGTTGTATTCGCCCCAGCATCCTCGTGAGGTAGGACTGTTTTCGCAGTTATCTTGAGCGAGTGAGGACGCTGCTAATGCGAGGGTAGCTAAACAGTATGCGAATAACCCTGCAACCCGCGCCATGTTGACGAAGTCACCGCGAAATAGCGAACGAGATTATAATTGTTAACCTGGGAACGACCAGACCTGTTTTAAGTTTCAATCCCATGGCTAACTTTTCGTTTAGAGCTTCATTGTAGATCCTTTATAAATTAATCAATCAATCAATCAACTACTGACTGACTGCTTCCCCTCTCGCCCAGCAACTGACTCATACATTCTGACCCACGCAGGGGAATACAAGAAACAACCCTCGGCTGCGTTATATTAATGAAGCACATGAATACCAAATATAATAAAATCGTGGAGAAGAGGGGCTGGCCCAGGAACGGCCCGGGGTTCGTCCCACTTGTGTGGATCTTGGATATTCACAGGCCTGTTGAATACGGCCTCGGATATTGGACCGTATTTGCGATAAAATTAATTCCTTCCTATAGAGCCTTCTATCCATTTCCAAGTTCAGTCTGCAGAAGCCACGGATGCGAAATCAGATCCTCAGCTGTACTTCGATCCTCAGGTCTCCAGCGCAGCATTCTAGAAATAAAGTCTACAAACTGAGGCATGTCCTCGTCATGATCAATATCTTTCGCCATAGACAGCAGATTCTTCTTTCCAATCAGTTCCGGGAATTTGAATTGTCCTATTAATGGTTAGCTGTTTATACTCTTATAGGTACGGCTGGCATACCTTGAGCATCAAAATATCGAGATGTTTCTTTACCACGACTGAGGAGTTCAGGTGGAGGGAGTCCGAGGAGGGAAATAATCTGGCCTAGATGGGCTTCATCTGCTTCATCTGAACCGCGTAAGTTTGATGGTATATCAAAGGGTCCACGGCCATAGAACAAGTCCCAAAGCTAGTAGACATATATTAGCAATAATTAATCGCGATTATAATCATAGGTCTATTACCATAACCCCCAGATTCCAAATATCAGCACTATAGCTCCATTCACTCCCGAGCCACACTTCCGGTGCACGGTATCCCTCTGGCTGGATCGAGTGGCTATTCAAGGGCCCATCACCACGCACGGCGAGCCCAAAGTCCGTTATTACGGAGCGACCCAGTTGATCGGGTGACAGATCCCAGTGATTTCGGGATAGGTATATGTCCCGACCGTCGAGTTGTTTCCGTGGAGAGGGTTTGTTCATTTCATCTAGTGCAACTGTTTCTAGGATAGATGGGTCGCGGAGCGCCAGTAAGATGTTATCGGACTTGAGGTCTTGTGTCCGTTAGTGGTGATATACAGATTATGGTGATATACGGATTACAGAGGGATACAGACCTGTGTGAATAACGTGACATTCAGTGTGGAAATACCGCAGTCCCTCTAGTATGAGTTTCGACACCGGTTTCAGGACATCAAGAGGGATGACATCTCCCTCAAATCGGTGCTTCAGCATCCACAGCGGTTCGCAAAGCGCATCAAACACCATGCAAATATGGCTGCGGCCCGAGCTAGAAAGGCGAAATGAATCTAATAAGGTAGCGACAAAATTGCGGCCCTCATGCTGTGGGTTTGTTTTTGTGATGTGCTCAGTAATGCGCAGCTCTTTCTCTGCAGATTCTTTAGAGGCATAGTTATTTGCGTTGACTTTGATGGCCACATATCGGGGCGGGCGCCATGGCCACCTAAGACAGGGTAAGACAAGGAATGTATATTATTGAGAAATCACATACTGGTGGAGATCACGCGCTAGCCATACAGTCGAACTCGTCCCATAACCGATTTTAGCGGCGATTTGGTATCTCTTGTTGAGGATCTGATAGAGACGTACGGGGTAAAAGTGCTGCGGCTTATAATGGGGCGTGTGCTCTTCCTCAACCAGATCTGCCGTTGGGAGTAATTTTGCCGGGATGGGGCAGGGCTTCCAGGGGATGGACTGAAAGATTTTTCTGCGGTACATGGCCAGAGATGGTGAGTTGCTAACTGGTGTTGTCGTGTTGAAAACAAGGGCGGGTCCGATACGCGTAGAGAGCACAGACCAACAGCAGAACACCGATTTGGCAACCACTGCAATAAACCCATTTATTCTGATCGTCCGTTCGCAGAGGTTGAGAACCCAGAAATGGCCCAGTTTCTGATTTGTTTGTTGAGGGGCTGTAAGCTGTGATTATAATATTTTAATAGCAGAGCACTTGGACATGTACTGTAGGAGCGTTGAAATGATAGAAATTTAGTAATTTTATCTCGAAAGAAATTGAATTCACTAGAAAAATATAAAGCTATACTATGTTTATTAACGCGGTTAATTTAGATAATACTAGAAGGCAGTAAACTCTTAACAAATAACGTTGTTAAATGCGTGGCTCGAGGAGGCGAAGAAGCTCGGCTGAGTCGGCTACATTTACAACGTGGCCTAGAGGAACAAGCGCAAGGAACAGGGAGCATGTAGGATTTAGATTGGGGTATGCAAAGGATGTATATACTCCGGGAAGGTATCTGCTCTGTTAAACCCTGAATATTCTAGCGCGTTATGCTATCCTAATAACAGATTTGCCCTGCGCTGTCCCGTCCTCAAGCTCCTTCAAGATATCATCGATATCTCCCAGCTTCTTTTCAATCAGTTGTGGCTTTACTTGACCCTTCGCTACATATTCAAGCGCCTCCAGCGTGTCCTGCCGGTCTCCAGTGGATGTACCCAGAACCTTAATACCGCGAGCAACAAAGTCTGCAGGCCCTAACGGCAGAGTTGTAGGTTTTGACGGGAGACCGATACAGACGAGGGTTCCAGTCTGTCTTAGAAACCCGATGGCGTCGGTATAAGCCTGCGCTGAGGAGGCGCAGATTAGTGCTCCGTGAGCTCCACCACCGGTGGCCTCGATGACATCGGACACACAGTTCCTCGTCTCCAATATATCGATATAGACATCCGCTCCAAGGCTCAAACAGAGGTCTCTTTTGTTTATGTCAAGGGCGACGACCTTGAGGCCAATGCCACGTGCGTACTGGATAGCAAGATGCCCCAAGCCTCCACCAGCGCCTGCGATGGCCACCCACGACCCCATGCGCAGGCCGGCAATCTTAAGCGCCTTGTAAACAGTAACACCAGCACATAGGATCGGTGCAGCATCGGCGTCGGACACTCCATCCGGAAGCCTAACCATATAAGAGCTGTCGGCAATAGCGTACTCGGCAAATGTGCCTTCGATGTCCTTCCCTGCGAGTTTTCGACTCCGGCATAGATTCTCATAGCCTGTCGTGCAGACTTCGCATTTTCCGCAGACAATATGTACCCAGCGTACCGCGACCCGATCGCCGATGTGCCACTTTGTCGTGTCTGCTTCGGGCCCGAGACTGGCGATTACACCGGTGCCTTCATGGCCGCCCACTGAGACTTTGGGCTGTAGGTAGGGAATGTTCCCGCGAGCCAGGTGGAGGTCTGTGGCGCAGACTCCGGAATAATGTAGTTTGACTAGGACCTGGGTACCGATGGGGACTGGAGTTTGTCGTTGCGTAACAGAGATGGTTTTTGTCTTCTGGTCTTGGATTGCCGCGAGGGACACTTCTGGGGGAGTGATTGAACCCATTGTAGCCAGTCAGTGTTTGAAGGAGGATAAATTCGATTATTGCTCCAACGAAGCTGGTTATTGAAACGAGGCTGCGCTAGGCTAAGCCATTTTAACTTATTGAATTGGAGGTCTGACGTCGGTTCCAAGGTTCGTCTGTTGTGTCGGAGACAACGATCCGACAGTCAACCCCAAACCCCGGAATTTCCCCATAGTTGGCGTCCAATGGCTACTTCGCCAACTGCATGGTTCCGGAGTGGGTGCAGTCATCCGCTTCGCTTGCGAGTTGCTGGAACGCAGGTTTGACGAAGACTCCGCTCGTTTTGTTTTTATAGCACTGCTGCTCTCTTGGATCCGAAGAAGTTGGATCTACAAACGTCTTACCATGTACGAGAAGGCCAAAAACAACCCGCGTGAGTCAACATGATTTTTCCCATACACGCAAGTGCATGATGTGGACTGAGGCGAGCTGATGCTTCCTAGACTTAGATCCAGACATGGCTTTGGACACAGAGAAGGATGCATGGCAGCATAAGGATGACGCCTCCACCACGCCCAACCTCAAGATGCGTGACGGGATTATTCTAATGCCCCAGCCATCTGATGATCCCACCGATCCGCTGAACTGGTCCTGGTTGCGCAAGCATGCTGCCATGTTCACGATATCATACCTGGCACTGATATGCTACGTCGCTGTGACCACACTTGTTACGGGAACTGTTCCTGTGGCAAAGTCTCTAGGTGTGTCCAAGTCTACAGCTGTCTACTTGGGAAACACACCTGTTGCACTCTATGGCGTGGCGCCATGGTTGTGGAGTCCGCTCAGTCACTTTCTGGGACGCAGACCCGTGCTTCTTGCTTGCAATGCTATTGCTATGGTTGGAGCTGTTGTTGTTGCCACTTCCCAAACGTATGCGGCTTGCATTGTTGGTCGGGTCATTCTTGGAGCGGGTGGTTCGGCATTCTGGACACTTGGTCCAGCCAGTATTGGAGATATGGTACGTGCCTATGCGTTTAGGGTGCATTCTACTAGTTCTGGAAGCATATTAATAAGGCCCTACAGTTCTTCCTACACGAGAAGGGGAAGAAGATCGGCATTTCCACCCTGGCAATTGTAGTCTCGCCTTTCCTCGGCACAATGTAAGCATCTTAACATACCTTATTCTTCTCTCCAGCCAAACCATAACCTGACCAGACGGCTTGACAGAATCGGCGGCCCCATAATAGAAGACCCAAATCTAGGGTGGCGAGCATCCCAATGGATCCCCCTCGTGTGCATGGGCGCAGGCTTCATCATGCAGGTCTTCTTCCTGCCAGAGACAATCTACATCCGAGAAGCAGCCAATACCAATTCTTCCGTGACTGAGATCAAGAAACCAACCCTCTGGGCGCGATACGGCATTCATATTCCCAAACGCCGTGAAGAGAACAATCATAGTTTCTTCTTCATCGCCACCCGTCCTATTATACTTTGCAAGTACCCGGCCGTTATGCTATCGGCTTTCTGGTTCGGCATTGCCTATATGATGCATGTTGGTATCACAGCTGAGATCCCACTTGTGTTTGAGGCCGATTATAACTTCTCCGTGCTGGATGTCGGTCTGACTGGGTTCTCTGGGTTGATTGGAGCTCTTGTCGGCGAAGCGTACGCTGGACCTGCGCTTGATTTTATAGTCAAGCACACCATGAAGCAAGGTCGAGAGTGGCAGCCCGAGTATCGGCTGCAAGCGATCTGGCCAGCACTCATCACTGTTCCTGGGGGTCTGATCATGTTCGGTGCATCCCTGCAGTTTGGAAATGCGTGGATTACGCCGTTGGTTGGACAGGCGGTCTATATATTTGGCATCGAGATTGCCACAACAGTCGTGTATGGCCAACATCCTATCCCCCTTGTTACTAAAGATCAACGCGCTAATTACGAGACCGGTAGTCAAACATATATCCTTGAGTGCTATCCTCGTCAAGGCGCAGAAGCGAATTTGGTTTTCAATCTGATTCGGAATATCTTCTCCTACACGGCTCCGTTTTTCCTTCAGCCGATGATTGCAAAGATGGGGATGACGTCGACATTTGGATTGTTTGCTGCTTTGACCGTCTTCTTCTTCCCTTTTACTATTGGAATTTTGATTTGGCGAGGCAAGGAGATTCGGGACAAGGGAGGGGATCCGGGCTGGAGTAGAGGCTAGAAGCATGCATGGAGAGCTATCGAGTATCTAGGGTTAGTGAACAACTTGTAAAGCAAAGATTCAGGAAGATACGCCCTACCAATGGCCCATTCTAGGCGATGATATCTGAGAGGCAAGTTCACAAGGAGCCTTCATGTACAGTGCCTCTACAGTAGAGATGAAATGGCAGATAAAGTCCCCTGCTGTCATGGTTATTTCTGCTCTTTTACATCGCCGTCGTAGGTCTATTCCAACACCGTTCTATAAGCTACGTCGTCTCTTATGAGAGGCATTCTCCTGAAAGATTCACGAGAAGAACATTAACTATATTGACTTTAAATCGAAAATTACATCAAAAAGAATACTTCATCCCCGGCCTCGCCAGACTAACAATCTGCCTCTCCGTAAACTCCTCAATGCCCGCTATGCCCCCAAACCGACCATACCCACTCGCACCACCAACACCCCCATTCGGAAGCGGCGCCTCGATATAGACAGTCGACCCATTGACATGACAACTGCCCGTCCGGATTTGCTTGGCCGTGTCCATTGCGCGGAGAGCGTCCCGGGAGAAGACACTCGCACACAAGGAAAACTCCGAGTCATTGGCCTGTGAGATGGCCTCTTCCTCGTTATCAAATTCGGATACAAACAGGACGGGGCCGAATGATTCTTTGCAGAAGAGGTCCATGTCGCGTGTAACGCCTTCCAGGATATGGGGGACTATAATCGTATCGCATGGTCCGTGGAGTTTCATATCGCCTGTTAGGAGTGTAGCACCGGCCGCAACGGCGTCTTTAACAAGATCCAACACGCGTGCGGCAGATGAGGCGTTGAACAGACCTGACAGCTGCACGCTCGAGTCCACCATGTGGTTTCCTACCCGCAGGCTCTCGACTCGCTTTACCAGTCGCGCTTTGAAGTCAGCGGCCACCGAGCGATGAACAATCACCCGTTCCGTGGACATGCATATCTGTCCGCTGTTGGACAGAGCACCGTATGCGACTGCTTCAACGGCGCTGTCGATATCCGCGTCTTCCAGGACAGCGACGGGTGCCTTTCCACCCAGCTCTAGAACGCATGGCTTCAACACGGAAGCCGATAATGCAGCAATGATTTGGCCCACCCGCTCACTGCCCGTGAAGTTTGTCCTGCTCACTTTCGGGTGCTTGACGGTGAACTCAACAGCCGCAGGGGTCTCGGCAGGACTGGTGGGCAGGAACTGCAGGCATCCGGCCGGTAGTCCAGCTGCAGCCAGTGCACGGACAACGAGATGCTGGGACTTGGGGCTAAACTCGGACGGCTTGAGTATGACTGTGTTGCCGCAGATTAACGGGCAGCAGATTGCCCTCGCGGTCAGTGTCACGGGCATGTTCCAGGGGCTGATGGCGAAGACCACACCGACTGGCTGTCGCTCGACCAGGATCGTGGTATTGGGACGGTCGGCGGGGACGATTTCGCCCTTGATGTGTGTCGCTAGAGCTGCATTCTCGCGGAACACTCCGGCTGTGGAAAGGATGTTGGCCTTCACCCATCCTTTTGTCGCTGATACCTCGGCCGATAGAATCTCTGGCGCGTCGCTGTCGATGTACGTCTCCATGATATCGGCCGCCTTGAGGAGAATCAGTCGCCGTGCTGAGGGGCCAAGTGCGGCCCAGGACCGCTGGGCTGAATGTGCTCCATCAATGGCGGCAGCGTAATCGTCGAGCGATGCAGAGGCACATTGGTATATGGTAACCCCCGTCATGGGGTTCTTGACAGGGAACATGCCATTGCCCTTGGAGTTCTGGTAGCTGCCTCCAATACACAGCTGTAGGGGCTCTCCGAGCTGATACGAGTCACTGACTGATGGATACATGGCTCATCAACGATGGAATATGGCAGGATGTCTAGGGTTGCTTCAGCGTACCAGAGGAAAACAGCCTTCTAAAGGAATGGCAGGATGCGTCAATCCGGGACTCACTTCGACGGATGCTTGACCTATCCTGCATTCGATTAACTAGTATCTTGGAGATGACTGGAGCTCGTGTGTGGGGAGGAGGGTGTGGCGTGGGGGTGAGAGGACTCCGACGGATGTGTGGTTCCGATAGAAAAACGTCAGGATCCGGGAGGAAGAGGTAAGATTCGTAATAGCCCAGTGTCTAAATAATACAAGTATTCTACATACATCATTGCCCAATATTTCGTGCCAGGAGTGTCTCGATATCATTCCAGTCGACAGCGCCCGTCCCGTCAAGGCCGAGGAAAGAATCCACCATCCAACTGTTTGCCTCGGATGGCCCGTCAAATGTGGTCAGCGAGCTAGACTGCCACGAGGGATCTGTGGTGTCGAGGAGCCCTGCGATTGTTCCCGTACCTGGTCCTTGTTGGGAGACACGAAGGGAGTCGATAGTAGGATCTATAACCGCTGCTTGTTCGGCGGTTGGGTTACTGAGTTGCTCAACGGAGTGGAACGGGTCACTTGGCAACGCATTCACTGCCTCCATAGCCGGGTGCCCATTGACTGGGGCGTGGTTGTCTATAGGAGCGACGCGATGCGATCGATCTGGCCTCGATCCCTCCTCGAACGCAGCTACCACGCGTGCAAACCGAGTCATCGTGCTGCACTTCTTCACGCGCAGCAGCACTTCCCTCGTCTCCGCAATGAGGCGACGCTGCTCCATCTGTAGGCGTGCCTCGTGTTGGTCGTGATGGTGGCTGGCGGAGATACCAACACGTAGTGAACGTAGGATAAGCACCATGACACCGCAATAGGCATAAAAGACATCCATGGCCGAGGTACCGTTCACCAGTCCAACAGAGTCGGCAAGCAAGATTAGGCGACAGAGCTGAACAGCGTGCGTTATGCACAGATCCGACAGGGGTTCACCTGGGGTGTCTGAGGATTGAGCGTCGGGGAGCTCCGCTCGCTCACTTGCACTCCTAGCGGGCGCGGTTGCAACATATAGAAGCAAGGCAGACCTTGTTACTAGGAGGCCGATATATCTGTATTGGAGCTGCAGCACCAGCGCAGTCCGAAGCCGGCGCCGGCTCTGCCAGCCCATCATTGTTCGCAGTTCCTGCAATGACATCCGTGGCGACTCCTGCGCGCCTTCACACAAGATGTCGTCGGCGTCGCCGATAAAAGGCATGTTTAACGCATGGCGTGAGGCCAGCCGGTTCTTCCACTGATTCAATGCGCCCAGGATCTCCCTCGAAGCATGTTCGTGGCTGGCCAGGCTGTCCCTGTTGGCTTGGTCGCTGGTCATAGGCATTGACTTGACCGCAAGGGATACTCTTGCTTGTGACAGAATACCTTGCAGCTCCAGGGAGAGTGTTGTCGTGTCATCGTCATCCTCGCCTCCATCTAGCAAAGCTTCGTGGGCAGGAACGATTTCCACGTCTTCAAACTCGTAAAGCCCGGTTGGCCTCCCCAGGCTGGATGCAAGAAACTGCTCGAAACCATACAATGTGCAGAAGACTCGCTTTCGCGCCTCTCTCTCCATAGGCCGGAAATGTGCTTGGTTGTCGGTGTCACGATGCAGACCCAGAGAGAAGGCCATATGTTTGGCGGTTCCCACGAGGTTCCATGCTGCATTGCGCTCGTTATGGTTGTGTAGGAACAGCGCCAGCAGGAGAAGGGCTTGGACATTCGTGAGGGCGCATTTGGCGACTAGATGAGGCAGCAGCAGTCTCGTGAGACTCACACAGTGCCGCGAGAGGGAGTTGAAGTCGACATTTGGGGGGAGGTCGTTCGCACTAGACATGGATGCAAAGGCAATCGCCATATGCAAACAGCCGAGCCAGCCTGCTGAGGGAGACTGCGTACCCGTTGGCGCCAAAGACATGTACGTCTCATACTCCTCTGCGAAGGATCCCCGGTGAAACAATGAGAAGTCCGGATGAATATCTCTGAAGTACACCCTCACCAGTGAATCGACCGCCGATCGCTGCGGAAGCTGTCTTCTGATCTCCTCAATTTCCCCGTTGGGGATACTAGCAAAGTCTCGGAGCAGAGATGAGCCTAGAGACGCATGCGACTGGGGACTTTCACCGGCACCACCGCCATTAAGAGCAGGGGACATTCCTGGTTGCTCCTCCTGGTTGTTATCTGCCTCAAGAGCTTGAGCCGCATCTTCGTCCGTAAAGGTAGCAGTCAGTCGATTAGGCGCGTGCCGGTCGTGGCCACCATCAGTGCGCGAGGTGAGAATCAAGCGTCGGAGCTGGCCCAGAAACTGGAGACTTCCGGATGGACCGATGAAATGCTTCCGACCGGCTGTATCCCTGATGAGGCCGCTTGACGCTTCCGTACCAGGACCAAGTCCAGGTGCTGGGCCAGAAGATGTTCTTCTCTCATCCTGACTAGTGACAGGGTGCGCCTGTGGTAGTGAAGCCCCTTGAGCGCCATCTACCGCAATTGTATTCTTCACCAGCTCTTCTATCCCTACTGTGTTACCCTGTGAAAAGTCTGGCATGGCATATCCCATGCGTTCTCCTAGTCTGAGGAGCCCCGGCACGGTGGATACATCAGCATTAGGAAATGCCGCATGTACGATGGCCTCCAGGCACTTGTATCTGTCGTCTGTTAGGTGTGGACAGCCAAGTAAACCCACTGCGGGAAGCTTACCTGTCACTCAAGTCATCTAAGCTGCCGTAAAACCTGGTCTTGCGTGGAAGGACGTAGGAGCAGTCAACCTCATGCTCATGGCACATGACACAGCCGTGCCCTGACGGTCGTGGAACGCATTTACAACGTCGCTTTCGACAAAAGTCGCCTAACTCCGAGCTGTTTAGCGCTTCTTCGAGTGAGAGATGCAGAGGACTTACAGCTCTGCGCCGATCGCTTCCGAGACGCGCCTGGTACCCTCCTGAGCCGTCGCTTCGGTGGGTTTGCTGTTGATGGGTCAGCCATCGCGTATGTGACAAGGGCTCCGAAATCTCAGCCGGAGTCAATGATGCGACGGAGGGAGGGAAGAAGAGGAACTTATCGTCCAGCCCGGAACCAGCTCCTCGGGCATTTCCCCGCATGGCATCTCCCCGGGCCCCCGGCCTTGCCCACGCCCACCTTTACCTATAGCGCCACCCCTGGTACGCCACTACTCCACGCTACGCCGTGGGTCGGAGTCATTCCTCCGCAACGCTTGGCTGGCAGACCTTTAGCCATTTACCAGAAAGTCAATACCAAAGACCCGGTCCATGTCATTTCTACCCTCGATTCGTCCTGCTGCACCAACACCGAGATTAAACAGCTACAAACAGTATGGCATACACGACCGAAATCTTCACACTCCCCAATGGCCGACAGATGGCCTATACGCTGTCACCTGGGATCTCCGATCGCATTATCCTTCTTTCAAACTCCCTGGCGGAGGACCTGACCTCCTGGGACCGCGTTGTGCCTGTGTTACAAGACCGCGGCTTCCGAGTCCTCCGCTACGACCAACCGGGTCATGGACGTTCCAGCACACCATCGAAGGCCGAGCAATCATCAATGACATTCGACGTCATGGCAGACGAGGTGCATCTCCTCTTAAACCATCTCGGTATCAGCAGGCTGCATGCCTGGATAGGAGTATCCATGGGCGGTATTAAGGGCGTGTACTTTGTATCGCGCCACCCGGGCATAGTGAACAAACTTATTGTATCGGACGCGATCGCAATGTCGCCAGCCATGGCAGGCATCACAGACAACTTTGCAGCGAGGGCACGTGCAGTCAAAGAAGCAGGGTCAGTCGCAGACGACCTTGCCGTCACTCGCAAACGGTGGTTTGGCGAGGAATGGATGGCAAAGCACCCGGAAGAAACGGCGAGAATGGAAAGGTCGATGGCGACTACTACGATTGCAGGGCTTGAGGCGTGTTGCACAGCACTTGGGCACCCCTCCTTTGATCTCAGGCCTCTATATCCTAGCGTCGGGGAAGGCTGTGATGAGGCTCTCATTGTTGCTGGTGAGAAAGATGCGGACTTGCCGATCAAAATGCAGGATATGCGCAATGCTGTGGAAGATAGTTTTCGCAGTTATGGAAAGAAGGTCCCTGTGCAGATAAAGATTGTAAAATCTGCTGGACATGTTCCCTATATCGATGGGTTTGAGGACTTTTGTAACATTGTTACTAGCTTTTTGAGTAGATAGAACTGTACATAGATTTGCAACGTGTAGGAACATTGCCATATAATTTGCTTGCCATTCCTATTGTTGCATGAATATTGTGAGCTCGGCAGTGCTGCTGAATCTTCATGCCGCAACGCATATCTGCCTTGCCCGTAGAATCACACAAACATTCTAGGTTCCCAACGGAGTATACCTGATCATCGTCATCCCTCCCATACTCTACTTCGTAACCGTTTCAACCACGCGGGTGAGACAGATGGCTATGGCGGAACCATGACTCCGTCGGGTGCAGACATCCGACGGGCGCCTGAACAACACATCGCCCTCCAGCTTCTTTCCCCATAGTGGGCACAAACAGCATTGCAGTGGCCTGCAGCTCACATTGCTATCCAAATGGTTATAAAACCATCTCACCCAGAGCAACAGATCAGCCATCTCAACCACGGTGCTAACAAAGCTTCCATAACAGCAACACATTTCACAATGCCAAACGCCTCCAGATCGCTGAATGTCCTTGTCGTTGGCGCTGGCCTAGGTGGTCTAGCGGCTGGCTTGGCCTTGCAGACCGACGGTCACAAGGTGACTATTATCGATTCAGCCCCCCAGTTCGCAGAAGTAAGTTCCCGCTGCGTCTCGTTCGAGGGCACTGGCTGACGCATGGGACTCCTATAGGCTGGAGCTGGCATTAGGATTCCTCCTAATTCTAGCCGCCTCCTTATCCGATGGGGCGTTGACCTGGAGAGGATGAAGAAGTCGACTTCTCAGCGATACCACTTCATCCGGTGGAAGGATGGCAGCACGATCTTCAATCTTCCCTTCAACAATATTGCCGAGACACATGGAGCGCCATACTGGCTAGTTCACCGCGCCGACCTACACGCGGCCCTGCTTGATGCCGCTAACAAGGCCGGGGTCAAAGTCTTGACGAACAAGGCCGTTGTCTCATACGACTTCGATGCTCCATCTGCTACTACTCAACATGGCGAAACCTTCACGGCGGACCTTGTCGTCGGAGCGGACGGCATCAAATCTCTATGCCGGCCGCTGCTCACCGGCCGGCCCGATATCCCTCGCGACACTGGAGACGTTGCATACCGAATCCTTATTCCCGCTGAAAAGCTGCTAGCCGATCCCGATCTCGCCCATCTCATTCTCGACCCTTGCACGACATCATGGTGCGGCCCCGATGCGCATTTAGTCGGCTACCCGATCCGCAACGGCGAGATGTACAACATCGTCGTCTGCGCTACCTCGTGCAACGAGACCACGGACGAGGTCTGGGTTGTCAAGGGCGATAACAGCGAACTATGCACCCGCTTTGCGGCCTGGGAGCCTACGGTCCAGAAGCTCTGTGCACTGACCGGGGATTTCATGAAATGGCGCCTGTGTGATCTGCCCAACCTGACGCGCTGGACACATCGCTCCGGTAAGGTTGTGCTACTTGGTGATAGTTGTCATCCCATGCTCCCCTACCTTGCTCAGGGAGCTGCACAGGCATTTGAGGACGCTGCAGTTCTACGTGAGGTGCTCCAGCAGGATGTGGACATGGCCCGGGCCTTGAAGCAGTACGAGGAGATCCGCATGCCAAGGGCCAGCCTGGTGCAGGCCAAGACGCGCGAGCACCAATACATCTTGCACATTGATGATGGGGAGGAGCAGCAGGCTCGGGACAAGAAGATGGCGCTCGATGCGGCTGAGAATCCGGTTTTCTGGGGCTACGGTGACCGGAGGAAATGGCTGTTTAGCCACGATGCAGAGGTGATTGGGAAGGAGGGGGCAAATTGGAGAGATGCGCCCGCGATGAACAAGATCTATATAGCATAGTTGTTTTAGCCTTTGAAATATGCAACTTGGAGCTTCTCACTAGTGTTCAGATATTTCTTTCTTACCAGCACGGCTGTCCCCATCTTGAGAACAATCCCAGTCATACCATTGCTAATTACTGGGAGGCCAAGATAAGGATCATCGGAAAAGGGGCCTTGATCAATATGAGCAGAACAGTTCTGGACATGTACTGTAGGAGCATAGCTGGCTGTGGTTAAAAAAGGCTGTACTATTGATGATATAGAGGGATGATATAGAGGGATGATATAGAGGGATGATATAGAGGGATGATATAGAGAGATGTAATTGCAGTAACTTCCTAGACGGTTAAACATAGATAGCAGCTAAACCCTCTCCTTATGAGAGACATCCGCATGTTCCGCAACAACACTACCCTTCCTATGCCTCTCGACCTGCTCCCCAAACCTCGAATCAATCTTCGTCGTCTCCCACGCTTTCACATCCGAATCAAACATAAGATCAATCTCCTCCAGCGAGCGCTGCGCCGTCTCAGGGTACATGAAGAACACGTGGAACGTCATCACGGTACAGAACACCCCGAAGATGATATACGTCTTCCACTGGATATTCGTAAACGCAGGCGCCACGAAATACGCCAGCGCGAAGTTGAAGATCCAATTGCCCGCGGCACTCAGGCCCACGCCTTTCGCTCTGTACTTGAGCGGGAAGACCTCGGAGGCGTAGATCCAGGCCGCGGGCGCCCAGGTGAAGCCGTATACGGCGACGAAGATGTAGGAGAGCGAGATTACGGCTTTGCCGGGCGCGCCGGAGATCTCCCACTTTAGGGAGGCGTTGCCGTTGATTTCGTCGACGGGGTTGCCGTGCACGGCCATGACGGCGGCGATGGCGTAGTGGATGATCATGCATAGGATTGCGCCGGAGATGAGCAGCAGGCGGCGGCCGATGCGGTCGATGTAGGGCAGGATGACGCCGGTTGTGGCGAGGAAGATTACGTATTGGATGATGGAGGAGTAGAGGGATGTGTCGCCGCTCTGTACATTATTAGCAGATATAACTAAGGGTTAAGGGTAAGTGGAGGTACCATTCCGGCCATCTGGAAGATCCAGACCACGTAGTACATGGCGACATTCCCACCAAGCAGCTGCTGCCAGACCTGCACGCTGACACCGCAGAGAGTTCTCTTCCAGATCCCAGGGCCGAACAGTGCAAAGAAGGAGATGTCCTTTGCTTCATGCGCAAGCCGGGCTGCCTCTTGGACTTCCTCAAACTCCACCTGGACAACAGGGTCGTTGCGATTTCCCTTTCCGTGGATCGCAGCGAGAGTATCGAGGGCTTCCTCCCACCGTTCCTGACCGGCCAGCCAGCGGGGAGATTCAGGGAAGAAGAGCAAGGCAACGCCGAGGATGAGACCGGGGACAGCCTGGACACCCCAGGCGACTCGGAATGCAGACGGGCCTTCCAGGCCCTTGCCGCAGCCCCAGGAAACCAGGTACATAATTAGGATACCCCATTCTGCAGGAGTTAGTTGGATACATAAGAGTCGATTGTTAAGACTCACCGATTGCCCACTGTTGGATTCCGACAATGCGACCGCGAATCCGCGCAGGGGCCAGTTCGGCGAGATACACGCAGACCTGGGAGGAAGTGACGCCGACTACAATCATCAGAATCTCAAAGCCAGTGTGAATGAGTTGTAGGGTAACATACCAGCAAGACCACTAACAACCCTGCCAGCAACAAGATGGGTGACATTCTGCGCAGAGCACTGCACAACGGCACCGACGATCCAGACCATGGACGCAATGATCAAACTCATGCGACGCCCAAGATGATCAGCAATGAAGCCCGCACCAATCGCACCGGCAAACGAGCCCGCAGACATAGACGCCGTAATACCGCCCTGCAGATTCGAGTCGGGGTTGTTGAAATAGTCCAGATACTGCTGGGTGGCCAGGAAGGCGCTCATAGACGAGACATCGAAACCGAAGAGGGCGCCGCCTATCGTGCCAAAGGCAGCGAGGACTGACTGGTCAGTTACAGTGAAAGCGAATAGCGTCGAAAGGCCTACCGTAAATATTCGTGATGCGAAACATGGTGAGCCGGTGAACCCGGGGGAGAATCTGGAGACCCCGAGATGGCCCCGGGGCATGAGCCTTTTATATGGCGGTCCCTCGCACCATCTCGGCACAAAGATGCATGGCCGATGCAACCGAGCTGGAGAAACACAACAAGAAAGTAGAATGCGGGATTGCGGAGGGAGACTGGCTGGCTGGCGTCACGGTGGAGATTCGCAGTCCAGTCGGTTGTTTCTGTTGCCTCTCGCATTTACCCGAAGTGGTGCCATCTTTCTCTCCCTGTCTTGAAGTCTTGAAGATCGCTTCTCCACCGGAGCAGCCTTCGTGAAGGGATACATCGCCGAGAGTAGAACACCGTGCCAGCAGCATACTTATTAATGAACGCACGGGTAATTGCTTCGGCAGCTAACACAGTGGCTGGCAAGATCCTGGTCAGTGGCTGTTTAAACTCCCTCTGTGTGTCCGGTTAATGCAGATCCCGCGAATGTTCTCGACGCTGCAAGCGCAATTTATGAATTTAACCGGCCATTCATCCTTGCTTGCATTTTTCCGACCGGTTCGCTTCGCTCGAGCTCGAGTTGAGCTGGACGGTGGACGCCGATCGGTCTATAGCGATGCCTTCCGAAGCTTGACTCGGGAATGAACGAACGGAATTTATCATTTAACAGACTTATCAGTTTATCAGTTTATCCTGTCGCGACTCCCTTGGTTACCCCGTATCCGTCTCCCCAGACTGGAGAGACCCACCTATCCACAGTCCACAGTCCACAATGACTCGGTCCGACGTCGAGTTCGACTTGCCGAGCTCTAACAGTTCACTACGTTTGATATCCGTGTTAATACAGATAGATTTGCTTGGTGTATTTAAGCCAAAATACTGCGAGTGCGCCCTTGATTGAGACTGTAAGGCGTGCAATACCCCGCGTCCACATTCCACTGCAGAGCGACGTCTTTGGTTCGTTCTCACTTCTCAGCTCTAGTTCAGACAATGTAAGCAATTATTTTGATTGCCGAGATATAAATGCAAGTATAGTCTCACACAGATTAACCCGCATTGCCTGGGACGAGATTCCAGAGGCTGTTTGGTGTATGGAGTGATGAGACGCTAGACCACTACACCAAAAGACCTTGCAAGGCTGGTGGCTACCCAGCTATCTCCAACATGGAATACATCGTAATTACCTTACTTCTAATAGATGGAAGCTTTCTAGATGTTGTGTTGATGAATAATAAGATTATGAAATAGCCACTCATCTTATGCAGAGAGTTATGAATACATGGTGCGCCAATGTAGTCTACCCTGGAGGTGACTTGGTATTCGCTCTCCCTGTTGGGAACATAAATAGGACAAAAGGAAAAGAAAATAAAAGGACTGTCAAGACATAATATGTGTCTAGTACACTTAGAAGACAGTAGCCTGCAAAGTCCGTGGTAGTCTGTCGACGTTGCATACAACACATACAAAGGGAAGGTCAATCAACCACTGAGTATTGGGTAGTTGAATGATATCAAAACAGTCTAAACGTGAAAAAAATGGAGGAGGGGTGGTGTTCATATCAGAAAACACAATATCCAGAGACTGAGCGAGTCCTATCAGAATGTGTACAACCATCCAACCCAACGGTATTCACAGACAACAGTGCAACCACCAGAGCACCAACTCACGTGCCCAACCCCCAGAAAGCTGTCTAATAAACAACTCAAAGGTAGAACTCCCAACACAACGGCCGGGTAGCTCAATGGTAGAGCATTGGCGTCCGCGTTTGGTTGGTAATGTTCTGGACTTCGTGAGCTTGCGAATCAACCATAAACGTGCGAAAAAAACTGTCCACTAAGCCTACGGTTGCAGGTTCGAGTCCTGTCCTGGTTGTTCTTTTTTGGTTTTTGGATGGTTTATTCGGGTGTTTTTCTTTGTTGTCCTACTTGATGGCGTATTACTTGGTGGTGAAGCTTACATGGGTGGATGGGGATGAGTGTAGTGCAGCGGGGCTCTGAACTTAAGACTGATGGATTCTAATTGATTTCATGGTCAGATAGGTATTCAGAAGCGAGTGATAATATCTAGTTGGCGATGTTGTGGTGTTTTGCAAAGTGGCTGGGATATGTGAGTGAATATCCATCCACAACACAACGCAAGGTCCAGATTACCAACACAGCCAAAACAGTTCACTAGCACTTTACTATTCTCTACGAAGTCACTAAGACCTTCTATTTTATCCTGAAACAACTCTAGTATTACAAAGACAACAATCAAATCCTCGATATCTCCTTCGGACGCAAAATCGTCTCCTGCGTCATACTCGCCAACAACCGCCCACCCGCCCCAAAGACCCTCCCCTCGCTAAGCGCCCTCGCATTACCCGCCCGACAAGTCCTTTTCTCAGACACATGCCAATCACCCAAATCGAACCTGTGCGTCGCCAGCCGCAGTGCAAAATCCAGAGTTGCACAGGCGCTCGCTTCGAGGAGGCTGCGGCCGGAGTGGTTCGCCGGGATATAGGCGAGCCCGCGGTCCATATAGAATGCGAGAGCGGCGATTTGGTCTGCCTCCGTAGGGAGGGGTCCATTTATCCGGAAGCGCTCGGTGGAAATTATATCTGGAATATTGTCCTCCTTGTTGTTCAAGTTGGTTGGGAGTGGTTGGACTTGCATGAACGGGTCGATGTTTCTGTATAAGCCGGTTTCGAGCGTCGGTGTTATTTCTATCGTAGGTTCACCCACCGATATCCCCTGCTTATGCGGATGCGCGGAGTAACGAACCATCTCGGCAGGTTCCTCGATGTGGAAATCCGCCGTTGCAATAAGACATAACTGTTCGCCCCCGGGTCCGTTCTGATACAAGCGCACGTGTCGTGTTTGGAAAGTCCGAGTGTCGCGGATGCGCTCGACGCGACAGATCAGTTTGTGTACTGGACTGGTAGGGCGCACGAAATGGCCGCTAATGGAATACAGATGATGGGCGGTGGTGATGGTTGCGTAGGCGGCGCTCACGGCTACCGCGAGGATGTTGCCGCCGTATGCCCAGTTGGCGAGATCGCCCATGCGTGTGGGAGGGAGAATGGAGACATAGTAATCATCGACCGGCTTAACGGCGATTTGGTCTCTGAGAGACGGCATGGTGATTGTTTGGCTGTGGTCGGTTGTTCAGGGGGATGTCGGTCTGCTTTATACCAGGATGATATTGTAATCTTGGCATCTTGTAATCGGCCAGACCGAGGCACACATCTCAGACAGTTCCATTGGCCCTTAACGACGCCCGGAACGCCCTCTTAACCTCTGTCTTCCTGAACCCAGGTGCCCGGCCGAGAATGACGAACCCAGTCACAAGCCCTGCGAGATTAGCATTAGCACACATCTTCAAAAATGTCACGGAACTCACTCGAAAAGAATCCTTCAACATCCAATACATATGGCCCCATCCTGTTCTGCACAAGGGGAAATAACCCTCCCTGTACATCAACCCCATTCTGCTTGAGATACCCTTCTACATCACGACTATCAAACCACTCTCCCCCAAACCCACAAACCTCCAACAGCTCCCGAGAGCCCTTGGAGTCTCGATCAGCCGTCGGCAAGATCCCCAGAATCCGCCCCGGAACACGCCTATTACCAGGGTATATTACCCTCCCAGACTCATCAACATCTGGGTAGTGCATGCCCGCACCACCAACAGTATAGAACGGGAGGCTCAAGACCTCGAGCGGATCATGCTGGCCCCCATTCAACAACGCCAGAAACCGCGGCTGTGTCTTCTCATGGTCTCTAATGCAAGGCATGAGGCGGAATACGCGATAGATGTCGCGCGGGTCAGTGTCAGACCCGGATCCGGATCCTGTGAAGAGACGGTATGCGTGCTCGAGGCAGTACCGCTGCAGACGCCTGGCGAAGTGTGTTTCCTGGAAGGAATATGTATATTCCTTTGCCGGAACGGCGGGAGGGATTTCAAGATACGCCTCTGAACTGCGGAATCGATGCGCAGACACAGCCCCCTTTGGAGATTCAGACGCTACAATGGAGCCAGAGTCTATACTCGTCAAGATCCCACGAAGCCGCTGCAACCGTGCATAGATATCAGGATGAGAGAGATGCAGCGCCGCCTCGCCAGCGGCATTATCCAATCCCATTACCTCGTTAGCGGCCTCGCGCATACGTGCTTCTAATTGTTCAGCACGGGCAGTTGCATTTTGAAAAGTGGCTTCTTTCTTCAGTCGGTAGGCCTTCTGGGCGCGACGGACCTGGTCGCGGCGGTCGTCGGACAGAATGGCGTTGCTGGCTGCGTCTAGACGGGGACGACCAGGGCGTTTTGATCGTAGTTTCGGGGGCATCTTGCTGGAAATACTTTATTGTCTTGGTGATGGTGGATGAATGCACATTGTGGAAAGAGATAGTGAGATTGAACTGATTGAACTGATATTGTAATCGGGCGGTTGTACCTCGGTAGTTCCTAATTGGGTAATCCCAACGTTTTTTTTACATTCAACTGACTGACATCGACGCATAGAAAGAACAACTACAGTATCAAATATTATCGCGCAATAGAAACCCCCCATTCTGCAACTTCTGGAAAACACCCTCGGGATCATACTTCTCCGCAACGTCCTGCATCCTCTTCACATTCCCAGCGCCGTAACTGCGCAGAACCCTCTGGGAGCCTGTGGCAAAGCTCATACACAAAAGATCAAGCAGCAGACCCCTTCCCCTAGCCAGCGACTGTATATTCTCAGCCATTGTATCCACTGCCTTTTGAGCTGCAGCGTCGTCGGCCTCGCTGCTGCCGTTGGGCCACTCGCAGGTGCAAACCCACCCTATACTGATTAACCACGATCATGGTGCAGCGAGTATAACATTAGCATGGAACACTTACAGCACTGAGCCACGCGGTCCAATCCCATAATGTTTTCTCCACGATCCTTTCCTACCTGAGCACCAGCTGTGCCCATTGGCTGGATCGTGTAATGCAGGACACAGCCGGCTGGGAGGGTCTCGCTTGTTTTTTTCCATGCCTTGTAGACCTCTTCGTAGAGGTCCTGAGAGACTCTGGTAGTGGCTGTGCAGATGGCCCGTCTGTTCAAACAGATCAGCACTAATAGGGGAAAGAGTTTGGGGTGCCCACTTTTTAGGCTCTTGCGCATGCCCCATAGCCTGTGCGAGGGACATCAAAGTGCCATTCGTGGCAGGCAGCACCGTCGAAATCAGACTTGTCAGCTCATCAAAAGGCTTAAAGGCTTGCGGCCGCTCGGTGGGGGTATCCCCATAAATCAAACCCACGGCCACAAAGCCCTGATTGAAATTGGTGAACAGGCCGAGTTTAGGATCTGTCTCCATAGCCTCTTGCACGGCTACTGTAGCCTTGATTATTTCGATATAGTCTTCCGGGTTGTACAGATTTATTGTGTATTGGACGTTGACAAGAGGGTGCGTTTCGAGGTCGAATCTCGTTACAATGCCTGAGTTATCGTTAGGTTACCAAGTTCCAGGAAGATGTATAGCTATATGAGATACCGAAGTTGGAACCACCGCCCTTCAGAGCGCGATAGAGGTCCGCATTCTCGCTTGCATTTGCGTTGACAAGTCTGCCATCTCCTAGCAGAACCTAGATCAGGGTTACCATATGCTTTACAGCAGAAGCAGCCCACCTACCTCAAAGTTCTTCACTCCATCTGCTCCAAGTCCATACAGATTAGGAAGGGCGCCCATGCCACCTTCATGTTAGTATGTCAGCCAGCCTTGTCCTATGCAAGAGTAGATAGATGTACCTCCAGTCAGGAACCCCCCAAGCCCAACCTGCTGGTCTCGACCGCCAATCGCCGACAACTTCTTCTCCTCCAGCCAGCTATACACCTCCCCCCAAGTACACCCCGCTCCAACTCTAGCGATAGCACCATCCAGGCCAGACCCAGACCCAGACCCAGACCCAGGGTCTATATCCATCGACCTCAACCGCCGCAGATTCAAAACAACACCCGTCTGGTCAGCACTGCTAAACCCAGCATTCGGATTATGGCCGGTCGTCTGGATTGCGAACCTGCAGCCTGTCTTTATTATGATGGTTAGTGCGCTGGCGAGTTCTTGGGTGTTGCTTGGATAGATGTAGCTGGCGGCCGGAGTCCAGCATGTCTGCGACCAGGGGGTCGTTACTGCGGTGTTGTATGATGCGGTGTCTGGAGTTATTATCCTGTCGTCGGGGAGGGTGGATTTGAGTTGGGATATTGCGGCTGCGGTGATCGTCGTCATGCTGACTGTAGTTGTAAAATGTCTTCCTTGCCTTGGGTTCTCGTTGCGCTTTTGAAAGAGTCTCGTCTGTTGAAATGGAGTATCCCGCGTGGTCTAAATATATGGTCTGGTAAGGAAGCGGGGTTGGAGGCCTGAAAGAGGCGCAGTGGGATACAGAGAGAAAGGAGCGTCAGGTATGGGAATATCCTTGACAAGCTATCTCCTGTTATGGTTGTTTGAAGCGCCCAAGCAATTAAAGCTCTTGGACGTGGTCAGACTACAAAGACAAATCTGTATATACTTAATATATATAATTTCAGGACAAAATCTGCCCTAAGCCTCGTGTAATTGACTTCTCCCGGTAGCCTAGGAAGGCCCTGAGATCTACAAGTAGTTAAATTTTTAAGTGCTATTCGATAGTTAAATACTAAATAAGCATTAACTATAGCATTATTTGATTAAATAGAGAAAATGTTTAATCTCTTTAATTAAATACTCCGGAACTTCCGAAACTTCCGAAACTGGTTATACACTAAAGTTAAGATCCTGTAATCTATTTCCCTGTATTAAAATATAGTATAGTATACATAAGGTTTTTAAAGTTATTATTAATACTATTTTAGTAATGCTTCGGTCTATTGTTTGCGATAAAACATGATACCATATCCATACATAATCGTACATATTTACTAACATGAGTTAATAGGAATGCGGCAAGGTGGACTCTGGATATACTGTAGCAGCAGAGACCAGCATTTGCCCTGGAAAGTTAACAGCCAACGGTTTGCGCAGCGTAGCGGCCTAAGGGTATTCGAGATGATATTGAATTAGCTCACTGATGACCAGACAATATAATAGATAAGTTACCATTTTCTATCTGATATCCGCGGATACACCGCAGTCCAATGTAGGTAGTTTAAGATAACAATATCGACAAGTAATTCAAGCTATCTAGAAGCAAAGGCCCCTTTCCAATCCGCACTCATACTCCTTCCACTCCTCACTGGTACCCCTTCAACCATCAAAGAAAGCTGAAATGGTCATTCCAGCCCATCAATCACTGGGCGAAGTCGCGAACATGACGACGCTGGTAGGCGCCGCTGTCGCAAGTGTTGGCCTGCTTCTGCTGGGGCCAGCCACCGGCGTAGTCAGCATTACCGGCATCCTGCTGCTGAGGCCAGCCACCGGCATAGCCAGCATCACCACCCTGCTGCTGCTGGGGCCAGCCACCGGTGTAGCCGGAATTGCCCCCGTTAGAAGCAGCGGCAGAGGTAGACGCAGAGGCGGGGGCAGAGGCAGAGGCAGTGCTAGATCCAGAGCTAGAGCTAGATCCAGAGCCGGAGCCAGACCAGACAGGAGGACCGGGCATAGGGTAATCCTTCATGCCGCCCCAGACGCTGAAGTTGAACGAGGGGTCATCCTTCTTGTAGCCACCGGGGAACTGGATAGTAGCCTCCGGAGATCCGTTGCCACCGCCGGTGACCTTGACCTGGGCACATCTGGAGCTGTTATTATTTGATTTCGAGAAAATGAAGAACATAACTTACTCGTAGTAGAATTCAGCCTGTCCGTCATGCGCTCCGTGGACACCTGAGAGGGATTAACATTCTTGTCCCCTTTCCAAGGTTACTAGCAGTAGGAGACTCACCGATGTGCTCAGGGCGAATAAGGTACTCTCCATCAGGAACGTCAGCAGGAATGGTGAACTCGATGCGGTCCTTGTCGTAGGTGCACCAGGCATCAGTCTTAATGTCCTTGCTGGTGTCGCAGATGCCCTCCTCGTGGATCTTGAACCAGTCGCCTTCACCCTCATACTGGTTAGCAGCATCGGGGGCCTTGGACATGTACACAAGGCCAGGACCAGGGTGCTGCATAGTGGCACCGACACCGAGCTTCATGGCCAGCTTGGATCCAGCCTGGACTTCGGCCGTCTCGGTTTGGCCGGCGGACTCGAAGGCGCCCTTGTTGCAGCGGAAGTCGGTCATGTCGGGGGTCATGTCATCGCGGGTCTCCTTCCACTTGGTCGGGTTGTACTTCTCGGGCCGGGTGTTGGAACGAACGTACTGGTTGGGGCTACTTTCCTGACCGTCGATGACGAGGGTGTCGAAGAAGTAGTGGGCGGATGCCAGGGGCGCGATGGCCGCAGCAGCGAGAAGAGAGAGCTTCATGTTGAAGAGAAGAGGCAAAAAGAAGGTTGGTTAAGTGAATGCAAAGGGTCCAGCCCAGAAAACAAGTGTATAGACAAAAGAGCGAAAGAGAGAAGACAGCCAGTGACTTTGAAAGATGGTAGGGACTGGTACAACCCGGGGGCATATGCTTCTTTATAGATCAAGAAGTATAGTAACGCGCCTGCCTGATACTGTTTACCGCTCCCATAGATAGGAATGCCATGTAGGCAATCTGTATATCAGAAACATGCCAAGAGTGTTGACGCCGCCCAGCCTGGCCCAGTCCCACTCAACGCTGCGGAAAGTCACAGAATGACTCGAGACTCGAACCTTGTAATATCCTCAACCTTACTGGCCAGGGCCAAGCCAGCCTCGATTGAGGCCCGAGACCCTTTCTGAAGACCCGCTGACCCCACAGTGTCCCCTACTAAAAGAAAGCGGTCCCATAAGGCGCGCCGGATCACCGCCGATGAATCGCCCCTGAAACCGGACTAAAACTACATCAGGGCCATATTGCCGGGCCGCAGAGGCCAGAGCTTGAGTTCAGAACGGTCCCTGACTCGAGTTAATCTTGGCATCCCAGCCCTCCCCAACAGAACATCACCCGGAAGGTCCAGACGAATGGCTGGATACTATGTCAAGACTATTGTTACAGGCGAATTAGCCAAGGGAATGAATGCGACCTAACCTCGGTATTCTGGATCTTTTCCCCATATCCCGCCTCTCCTGTTGATTACGGTGAGACACCCTTAAGCTACTATGGAACTAGTCTTCGGCAGTGCAGGCGAGTCTCCATTGCCGAAGGGCCCGAGTGCCTGCGCATCTACTACACGACCACCGCAATATTACTCTTTGGAATACGGAAGCCCAGGCTAATCGGGACAATAGCCTAAACACAGGGTGTCCGAAATTGAACAGTCAATCGGTGTCCCAGTTTCGTGTTACCGCATCCAAGAGAACAACATATGGTGATGTCAACCTATCTAGGCATCCTTGGTCTGGCATACAGAGAAATAGGGATCAGACGACATAAATAGATGCAAACCTGCCTTCATGTCGAATATCCACTCCATCACTCTTTAACACCCAAGATACACTCAACCCTTCAATCAAAGACTCTGTACTCTCAATATGCATCACTCTCTAGCTGTTACTAGCCTCGCTGCTGCTGGACTAGCTCTCCAGGCGGCCGCAGCCGACTCCCCTGGATGCGGCACAGATCCCACTCTCGGCAGCGGAGTCAACTCTCTAGACGTCAATGGCCAGCCTCGTGAATACATTATCCAGCCGCCCGAGAACTACGACGCCAGTATCCCCCACAAGCTCGTGATAGGGTACCACTGGCGCGACGGCACAATGGACAACGTCGTCGAAGGCGGATTCTACGGGCTGAGCTACCTCGCCGCCGATGTTCCCACTATATTCGTCGCACCCCAGGGGCTAGACAACGGCTGGGCAAACACGAATGGCGACGACATCGCCTTCACCGACCAGCTCCTCGAAGCGGTCGAGTCCTCCTACTGCATCGACCAGGAGCGCCGCTTCGCCACGGGCTGGAGCTGGGGCGGAGGCATGAGCTACTCGGTTGCATGCTCGCGCGCAGACGTGTTCCGCGCTGTTGCGGTGCTCTCGGGTGCCGAAATCAGCGGCTGCGATGGTGGTGATCTCCCAATTGCGTACTTCGGGCAGCATGGGATTAGTGATAGCGTGTTAGGGATTGAGCTCGGCCGTACGCTGCGAGATCACTACGTTGAGGTCAATGGATGTGATCCGGCGACCCCTGAAGAGCCGGCGCCGGGCAGTGGAGTGCATACCCTCACGGATTACTCGAATTGCGCCTCAGGGTACCCTGTCCAGTGGGTGGCGTTTGATGGTGATCATATACCGAATCCTACAGATGCGGGTTCTTCCGACTCGTTTACCGGTGGGCTTATTTGGGATTTTATCTCTCAGTTTTAGGTAGCTTAAATAGGGAGGACTTATAAGTTAGTGCAGAGATAGGGGCTTTGATGTTCTGACTATATCATTTATAGTAAACAATACATTGACAGCTTCCTATATACGTTTTACACTAGTAACCTAATTGTGCTAAGTACAGCAATACCCTTAATACCATGGCAGGAGCAAAGGTCTACTGCAGGGTCAGGACACCGGGCACCCATGGCAGCAGGTTGTAGTCACCACTGGCGGTAGGATCGCGGCCCTGGTACAGCAACTGCAGATTGCACGGGTCCACAGTAAAGGTCTGGTCAGGGTCGCTGCGAACCAAATCGCCGTGGCTGATATCGTTGGTCCAGGTGGCGCCACTGTTGGCCTTGCCAGCGAAGGGCTGGTCCTCGCTCGCTGCCTGCGGAGTCCATTCACCATCCAAGCTGTCGGCTGTGAAGGAGCGGAAATAGCGACCGTTGGCGCCAACGGCCTCCACGATCATCAGGTACTGGTTCTGGCCGCTGACGGTGTAGACCTGGACCGCTTCAAAGAGGTTGTCGGCGGTGTCGCTCAGGATTGTCTCGGCTTCAGTACCGAAATCGCCGGGGAAGTTGCCAATGGGCATACTGGCGCGGTAGATCTTGCCATTGTCGCCCGCGAAGAAAAGGTACATGTTGGCATCATCGCCGATGAGGGTCTGGTCGATGGGACCTGTATCCGAGTCGGAGATGGTTCCAGAGAAGAGAGGGCTCGCCGAGGACCACCCATTCGCGTCGGTAGGATCGCTGGATGTCTTGTAAGAGAAGGCAGTGGGACCCCATTGGTAGGCGAGGATCCAAACATCCGTTGGCGAGAAGTAGAAGATTGTAGGCGCAACAGCTGCCTCGCTCATGGCATTCTGAGTTGCCGATGCCATCTCAGGCCAGTCGGTAAACGGGCTAAAGACCATCGAGCCATAGTTGGAAGATGAATCGGCGTACGATCCATACACGATATGCTGGCCGTCGGACACGACAGAAGTGAAGTCCTTTAGGGCAGCCCATCCGTCCTGCGGCGTTGCGAGGGCATCGGTGGAGGACCAGCTGTAGCTGGACGGAAGCGCGCACTGTGTCGCAGCCCCCTGCACCAAGGCCAGTAGTAGCCCTTGGCTAACGCGAATCCCTGCGAGCTTCATTGCGATAGAGAAAATAAGAATAAAAAAACAAGTTGAGAGGGGCGTGGCATAAGCTGAAACGGAGAAGACATCAGCCAGATTTATATACCCAATATAGAGGCAATGAAGTCACTCGCCGGGTAAAATCCAAAACAGCCTTTGTGAGAATATGTCTCGTAAGTGTGTTCTATTTCCAAGATAGCTGCCGCGGCACATAAGCTCTAACAGGGCTTTCCCATTCAATCCTAGCTCGCGTTTCAGCAGGGACATTAGTGTGACAGGTCCTGCAGCCACAAGATCTAGAGGGATCCGTGGAGTACCTGGGTTAGCGCTGCTCACTAAGAGGGGTTTGTGCCGGTATGAAACATGCTATATCTGTAGGGCCCGATACTCGGCACATGCAATTGCCTCCTTAGCCGAGATATATTCAGATCTTTCTAGTGAAGGTGGAGGCCTACCTTCACATACCCCATTTTACCCATCAAGCCACCGGAGACTAGAACAAGAATAAGATATCTAGACGGTACTCGAGAGCAATTTCGTTCTTTCTGCATATTGTCGCGCCATAATCATCCTCCCAATCGATGCCAATACTCCAGGAAGTAGATAAATATCTCATGTCAAAGCAGATTGCTTGTACTGTGACTGCCCGTTTACTGTCGATATCCCCTGCAATATCTGTGCTCAAGGAACATCGCCTAGACTACGCACAAGTTGTCGATAGTCCATCCAGGGACACAGATTTACTTGTTCGAGAACGGTCGCCGGACCGATCCACTGGAATTATACTCCGTAGACAAAAAGATAGCGTTCTACATGTCGATCTCTTCTACAGATGGCGATTCCCATTCTTCGGCATTGCCCTGAGCAGGGCCCCTGAGTCAGGCTATACGTGGAGGTCCGGGCGCTGGGTGTCTCAGGTAAGAAGCAGATCGACAGACTGGCGTGCCTCTGGTCCAGGCTGACGATCAAGTACCTTTCGAGTCTCGGGCCCTTGTCCGATTGATCTTTTACCGGTTATCCGGTGTCTGTTTAACCGGGTCATTCTACAGGCTTGACTCCTTGTTCTGCAGAGACAAACAGCCTTAACCAGGGAGGGCCCTTCGCACTTGTTCCCCACAAGCTTAATTTCTATGAAACTGCCAGGGGTTTTCCAAGTCACGAAGTAAACTCCACCACGGTTTCCTTTATTTATTTCAAAATGAAGAAACAAGGAGATGCTTTTGCTGCTAACGATAGTTCTGCCTAAATAGCTCACCTTCGCGGGAGAAATCGACGTCATCAACAATCTCCCTGAATCTATATATGCAGCACAGGGACGCTGGACTTGGCTGTTGACCACCCTGATACTCAAGGAGTTCTCCTCTTCGTATTCGACTTCCTCAATTTCTTCAATTCTTTTTTCGCCCTTTTAACAATGGTGCACTTCTCTTCCCTCGCAGGGGGCGCTCTTTTGGCCACTGTCGCATCCGCATCCCTCTTCAGCCGACAGGAAACGCAGAGCCTCCATGCTGCCTTTACCGCTGCTGGAAAGCTGTATTTCGGCAACATTGCCGAGCAGGCCTTGCTGGAGAATGCCCAGAATGAGCCCATCCTTGCTTCTGACTTTGGCGCCCTGACCTGCGAGAACAGCATGAAATGGGATGCAACTGAGGGTGAGTTCTCTCTTCTCCAATAATGTGCATACAATTAGACTGACTCCCAAGTAGCTACGCAGGGGAGCTTTAGCTTCTCTGGAGCTGATGCTGTTGTATGTTCTTCTTGTTTCGCTCCTGGCGAACTTGACTGATGAGACATATAGGTGAATTACGCAGTGGAAAACGACAAGCTGGTCCGAGGACACACGCTTGGTAAGTTTAACGCCTCTCCTACTTCAAATAGGGCAGTTCCATTAACAACTGCAACTAGTCTGGCACTCTCAGCTTCCATCATGGGTTTCCCAGATCAGTGATCCCGATACCCTGACCACTGTCATCCAGGACCACGTGTCCGGTGTGATGGGGCAGTACAAGGGTCAAATCTACGCTTGGGTACGTCTAGTACTTATCCCCCCCCTATGTAACATCATTAACAGGACTAGGACGTGGTGAATGAGATCTTCGATGAGGATGGCACACTCCGCGACAGCGTCTTTTCGAACGTGCTTGGGGAGGACTTTGTCCGTATCGCGTTTGAAGCTGCCCGTGAAGCTGATCCCGACGCGAAGCTTTATATCAATGACTACAAGTATGTCCGATTGCTCGGGAAACATGAAAGCATGTTCGCTGACTATATGATAGCTTGGATGATGCCTCCTACGCCAAGACGCAGGGGTTCGTCAGCAAAGTCGGCGAATGGATCGCTGCAGGAGTTCCAATTGATGGAGTTGGTGAGTGCACTTCCGGGGTTTATACCCAGCCTTGGTTATTATAGAACTAACTTCGTTCTAGGCTCTCAATCTCACTATGGGTGAGGTATCTCCTACCACGGCGAGTGGGTAATTACTGACTCTAAACAGTGCTGGAGGCTTCCCTACCTCCGGAACCCAGGCAGCCCTCGAGGCCCTCGCGTCGACTGGCGCGTCTGAGGTCGCGATTACCGAGCTTGATATTGGTGGCGGCAGCTCCGAAGATTGGGTCAATGTGAGTAGATGGTTCATTCTAAACTTGGACTGCGCTGAAGGGAAATATAGGTCGTCAATGCGTGCCTGAATGTCGAGGCCTGCATCGGAATTACCGTCTGGGGTGTCTCTGACAAGGTAATATTTTCCCCCATGTTCACTCTGGTATACGGTCAGATGATAACAATCCTATCTAGGATTCGTGGCGCGCGGAAGAGAGCCCCTTGTTGTTCGATTCGAACTACCAGGCTAAGGACGGCTATAGCGCTATCCTTGGTGCGCTGTAATTCAAGCACCTACCCCTGGTATGGACTGCAGCATATTCGCGGATATCAGACAGCAAAAAGTGTCTATATTGTCTTCATGTGGATAACAGATTGGAATAAGACTTTGTCGTTAAGGTTGAATATGAATGAATACTCTCTCGTTCTGATTTTGCTACGTAGAAACGAATACAGGTGTATTGAAATGGTTGTGAGGTTGTATGTCTGTAGATTGGCAGCTGCCGATAATAGGGGCCGGCTGCCAGTCTGCCATGGTCCGCTCCCAGTCTAATCTGTTGACATATTTTCTCACTAGTGGTGGTATACCTCTGCGAAGGAGAACGAGTGCCCGACTATCAGCGTCCCTTGAGCAGCCGGAGCCGCCGTATTGGACCGGCCTGCTGTTAATGAAGAGGCCATGAAGGCGATCATGCCCGGGATGAGTTTGCCAAGTTCATTAATTTTACCAACTACGAGGCCGAGGATGTTGATCGTAGTGTACGAGACTATGAGGAATACGAATCGGTCTGGCGGCATACTCTTCATCACTCCGCTACCAACTGAAACTCGAAAGGCAAGAAGAGGAGATACAAGAAGGCAAGACAGGCAAACGAAAGACAGTATCAATATCTGGCTGACTGGCTAGCTATCAAGGTTATATTAGCGTGACGGTAGTACGTGATATCCTACAAACCCAAAACCGCCACCACATCCAGAGTCTCTTGAATAGCTTCAGATAGATGCATCCACCATCACCTGTAACCCCTGCTCAATAGCCTCCTGATTCCGCCACTCCGACCACGTATGATCCAGTATACCTACAAATCAGCTCAGCACATTCCACGCTACAATCAAGGAAAGAACTCACCCCAAGTATCATCCGAATCCTGCGTCCCCTCGCGAATATAATAACTCCCACTAATCGTCCAAGCCATCCACCCGGCCTGCTGCTCAGGAATCCACTCGCGGATACAGCTCGCATAGACGCTCTGCCATGTTGAGGAATCCTGGGCGAAGCCGAACTCGGTCAGCACGACTGGCATGACGTTGACGATGGACGAGTCGCTGCTGTCTTGTGCATTGAACCCGCCGTTCCAGAGCGCGCCGGAGAGGTCGTCGCAGCTTGTTGCTTCCGTGTCGTAGTTGTGCAGTTCTAGGACCAGTTTATCCGCGTATGGGAAGTCAGATAAGCTGAATTTCGTTCCACTGCCGAGATCGTCCCCTGTTGGGATGGGCGAGAGTGTAGTGTCGTAGTTGAGTCCTGATAGAAAGATCAATGCATCTGGGTTCGCGGCGTTGACTATCTCTGCTGCGGATGTCATCTCTGTATACCACGTCTCCCAGTTATACGGATAATCCTGGTTTTCGGTTGTAGGTTCGCGCAGTTCATTCCGCAGACCGATACCAGTAAATGAAGACCAGGAGGCTGCGTGTGAAGCCATGTATTCCAGTCCGCGCTTCCACTTTTCCACGTCGAAGTCTGCGTCCCCGAACCAGGCGTTGTTGTCGTCGTTGGAGCAGCACCACATTGCTCTGGAGATGTGGTTGTCGAGGTGCACGTATATTCCCTGGGTATTGCACTCTTCTGCGACCATGTCGTAGACATCCAGTCTGGTCGTGCTGTTTGTGATCTGGGGATTGGATGAGGTGATCTGGTTAAACACGGCGGTTCCATTCTCGGATCCTAAGGCGTTGATGAAGGAGTCTTGGACGGTGGTGTCGCCGTTGTCCAGAATGTTGTCGACCAGTTCGATGGGAAAGGTGAGCCGGATGACGTTCATTCCTAGGGATTTTATCTTTGATACGGTCGACTCGATGGAGGCGTATTGGAGGCCTTCTGGGACCATGGCCTCGCCTGCACCGGGCCAGTTCACTCCTGCAAAGGTAACAGGAGACCCAGTGGAGTCAAGAATCCATCTTCCGGAGACACTGAATGGGGTGTTGGCAGCTAGAATGGGGAGTGCCTGCACTGGCAGGAGAAAGGAGTGTATTTTCATATTGAACCAATGCGAGTTAACGTTTAGATGAATAGAGAAGACAGGAGGTTGAAGCTACTTATAGCTTTTTATCTAGGATATAGAGAGGGGACCCTTGTACTCTGGTGAAGATGGGCTGGTGATATCCTTCCGACATCCCCGAGTAACCGATGCGAGATCTTGCAGCCGGAGAATTACCATCTGGGGTAAGCGCCCTAGTTGGACCTACAATGCGGGGTATAAGTATTATTCCGTCATATCCAGCTCCCCAGGCTGATGCAGGCCCTTGAGCAAGGGCAGCATTACAGTGTATGGGTAGCCTCAATAGCAAAATCCGAAATCCCCCTGGAAACAACATAAAACTCACTATTGCGCGTCTTCGGACCCAGCGTCGTGCCTTCTCGCCGCACAAACATCTTCCAGTATTCCACCGCCTTGTACAGCTCCTTCCCGAAGAAATGCCACGCTGTTACATTTAATTCATTATTCGAACTGGAGTATTCCACCCGGAACTTAGTTGGACAGCTCCAGCATCGCCAGATGTATCCCTTCTCGTGCGCGGAGGCTGTTATCTGGGCTTGTTCGGCGGGAGAGGGAGGACGGAATGCTTGGGCCTGCGACGTCATGGCGGAGCTTTCCTGGTAATGCAGTAGATATAGCGTGGGTAGGAAGTGGTCCGTTTGGGTCTTGTCTCCTCGTGTGTCGGCTGGTTGGTAGCGGGGATATCGTGGTGCTTATATGCGCGCAGATGTGGGATGGGAGCGCCGCCACGCCGACGGCTTGCAGAGATCCTGTGGAACTGTGTAGTCGATGTTCTTGTTTTAAGACGAGACCGCGCCTTATCCATCTGGCAGAGGAGATGAGGTGCTAATCCAGCGAGCGAAGCTGGGTGGTGAACTCGCTTGCGAATAGATCAATTGGCGAACTCTCTGGCGAAGTGGGTTTCGATTGAAAAGCTCGTTCGATATGAGGAAAAACAACGCTGTATCCCCCTGGAGTCTGCGGCCAGTAGTCCATTGACGCTGCTTGTCCAAGACATAACTTCGCGAATTTCGGCGTGCGATGGGCGTGCGGCGGTTTGAGTGGCGGGTGTAGTATCTCGCAGCGAGGACAGAAATGAAGATGTGGAAGGTCTCGCTGCAAAAGGTCGTAGAGCGTCCTGTCGAAGTTTCTATGGTGTACCTGGGTTATCCGGCTGAGGAACCAGGTTGTGGTCCAGGGTCCCAGTGCGTGCGCGGCGGCTGTGCAGCTTAAAGAAAGGCATACCTTTGCTGGGGCAGGGAGGTAGGTCACGATCTCGTCGAAGATCTCTCTTGGGATACGGAAAATAGTCAACTTGGGATTGGGATTTGTTTGGATATCGGTTTGTGGTCGTTGCAAATAGGTCGGACGTGCCGGCTTAGGGCTCCGCTGGCCATGACTGTACGGTGTAGAATTGGAGGATGGATGGAGTCTTTTGGATCGCCCTACGGGCATTTTGTTTACTCTACATTTCATGTTTTAGGAAATAACATGCTTTTATTCTGGCCTGTCGATTGAGCAGCAGCTGTGGAACCTAATACTCTATAACTAATAAAGGATGGATGAATCACCCAATGATATGATTCCTTAACTAGGTAGTCTCTTCATACATTGTTAAAGCATTTTCGACTCTGCTTCTCAATGTAGCCAGCTGTTCGACCCGCTGATGCGCAAACACCAGTCGCACAAAGTACATTCCATGTACATCCCCGCATTCATCCATCGGTCTCACCTTGATGCCCTGCTCCGCAAGTCGCCCTGTAGCCTCCCGTGCAGTTAGACCAAAATCGCTGACTCTGAGAAGCAAGCTCCATCCTCCGGCGGGGATACCAATTGGGAGCCCACGGAGGACGTAGAGAACCATGTCCCGGCGTTTGCGTGCTGTTTCTATCAAATCACCTTTGGACAGGCGAAAGGACGCCACTTCGCAGTAAGTGAAGCGATCGGGCTTGCTCAGGACCACGGATCGTATATTTGAAACAAGTCCCTCAGGACCGACCACGTATTCAAAGCTTTGTAGCTTCTTATCCAAAAACCCCGAGCCGCTGCCAATAACCAGGGTCCGCTCTTCCATTCCTGGGAACGATGCCGGATGGGACCACATGGAACGGTCGAAATTATAAATGACGGTGTCAAACGAGGTCTCGAATATTAACAGGAGGTTAGATTCGACACAGAGTCTACCAATGAATGCCCAATCCTGGTGGGAGAAAAGGGCACCCGACGGCATGCACGGTGACTGGAGGAGCATAGCCTTGGTATTGTCTGTGATGCAATCTGCGAACGCCCGGTAGTTGACTGCCCATGTTTGACCAGGGCGGAATATCAGAGGAGCCAGAATGGGTCTTGCACCCACGGCTTGGACGGAATGTATAAGGCTTCGCGACGTCGGGTCTGTGAGAATCACCTGGTCAGTTGGCCTGAGAAAGGTTCGGAGAACGCTCTGGAGCGAGGACCCGGGGTCGACAATGAGGCAGTTGCGTTTGGCATCGTACTCGTGCCCTGCCATGGCGGAGACGTGATTGACAGCCACCTGAGCTGCCGTCTTTGGATAGCCCATCTCTTGAGCATAAACCCTTTCCGACGGATTAGTGGGATCGGGCGCGACGCTGGGGTTGAGTAAATCCAAATCAAGAGGCTCCATGATGACAGAAGACAACCGTAGACGCAAGAGCCAAGTAGAAAGAGCAATCTGGGCCCAGGGGGTGTTTTATATTGAGACTTGTGCACGCGTGGAAGGCACGACAAGAGCTACTTAGACTTCACTGCCGCTTCAGACAAAGATGGAAGGAGTGAAAAAGCCATTCACTTCGCGGTAGCTCGTTTGTCAAGCTTCAAACATAAAGCCTGTACCAAAGGTGGTGCGGAAATTTCTTCCGAGTCTAGTGTATAGTCTATATATATTTTGACATGACGCTAGAAGACGCTATCTAGGAACCCCCACTGCATGCCTTGTGATAGTCGTAGCCATAATATATAGATAGGCCATCTTTTCACATTGGATGCTCGAGGACTGGGGTTGGATGGTGGATATCAGCATGATTATTAGAGCTATTCATCAATCTAACAATGAATATCAGGTATAGGCAATGACCACCATAAAGACGTATGATCCTCGATGCATTGTCTTGCATAACTTTGTTAGCATAATTCTTTTTAACTTCTTTATGATTCCTTTATGATTTTATAATTTCTTTTGATTTCCTCCACGAGGCACATCGACAGCCTGCGGTCTTTCATTCGCGGAGGTTCGTCTGACGTGCACGCCCAACCCGAGCTATTGGTGATCGCCAGCTGGAGCAAGGGTCGCACGGCGATAATTGGCCACCAGGCACGAACTTGCAACCATCTTGCCGGGATTGTGTGAGAACGAGGCGCTGATCCGGCTGAGATCCAGTCCAGGTCCAGTTCCCGTCCTGATCCACGCAAGGACCGGTCCTAGCGTCAGATGCAGCCTTTTCAGCTCCCCCCACCCCCGAATTTGATCGATTTCAACTTCAACTCCTTCCTGTGCAGGTCGGTCATTTCTTGCATTGAAGACTCCATACCATGGCGATCGCTTCGGAGGAGTCACCGCTGCTGCCTCCTCAGTCCGACACAGAGTCAGCCAAGGGCCCAACTGCGCCTCCGGTAACAAAGCGATCGGACCTTTTGTTAATCTACGGGACATTCCTAGGTATTTCAAGCTATCTAGGTTGCGACTTGCGAGTCTATGAAGCTTCGCTAACAATATTAGGTGTTTTCCTTGCAAGCGCGGACGAAGCCCTAGTTATTTCCACGTACAGCGCCATCGCATCGCAGTTCCACCGTCTCTCCCAAGGCCCATGGCTCCTCCTCGCATATAACTTCGGGTACTGCATATCGCTGCCTGTGGTAAGAAACGGCAATACATAGGTGTGGTTCGGGATATTTACTCTTCCTAGTACAGTGTCCTCGGGGACGCATATGGACGCAAGAATGTCCTCGTTTGGTCTTATACGATGTTCGGGGTTAGCTGTCTTGCCTGGTGAGTAGTCTGACTATTTATCGAGGTCTACTCTGGTCTAATAAGTGATAAAGTGGTGCAAGTGCGACAATCACCCAGCTGGTTCTATCGAGGGTGCTCGCTGGCTCTAGCGGTGCTGGCATGGTAATTGTGGTTTCGGTCATCCTCAGCGGTAAGTACTCGTCGATTAGCATTGTCTCCATGTATTAAGTGATATTAGATATAATTGCACCACATGAAATCGCTCTATATCGGAGCTATCAGAATATTGTCAACGTCGCCGGCCGCAGTCTCGGTGCTCCCATCGGGGGCTTTCTCACAGATACCATCGGATGGAGATGGTAAGGCTTCCATGAACTCCCGATCCTACACTTCTAACCAAGTCTAGGGCATTCTATGGCCAGATCCCGATTATCCTCCTTTGCACGTTGTTTGTCGCAATTCGCCTCCCTTCCTTCCTGAACGACACCGTCGTCGACGAAGCTGAAGATCGGGACGATGAGACAAAGTCCAGGCGGTCGCCCGTCTGGGAGTTGAACTTTGCAGGGATATTCACTTTCTCTGGTACTATTCTGATACTGCTGTTCTTTCTCGAGACACTGGGAACCCTGAATGAAGAGAACGTCCTTCAGACTGCGCTGCTGGGACTTGCGTTTGTATCTGGGTGCATAATCTTCATACTGATCGAGCTGTTCTGGGCCGAGAAGCCACTTATTCCGATTCGGATTCTGTCATTTGGGATTGGGGCCCATTTTCTCCTCCAGGTTTTACTTCTTGGTGGTCGGTCCGCGGTATGTTGTTCTCACTAATTGAGATGAAGATGATGTTAACATCCAGACAGCTCGTCTGCAATCTCGTACCATATTTCATCCGCGTCGAGAACACAAGCGACTTCCTTGCTTCTCTATGTCATGTAGTGCTGGCAACCGGTGTCTCCATCGGTGGTGTTGCTTGTGGTCTGGTGATTAAACAGTACGCCGTCCATTTCTGAGTACCATATTTTGGTAGATGACTGATATGTTATAATATAGCACAAAACGCTGCAAATCCATGACCCTGACCTCCCTCCTCGTCCAAACAACCTGCGCCCTTCTCATCTTCATCCAATGGCGCAACGGCTTCAAACTCTGGTACAGCATCTACCTCCTCGGTCTCGGTATCGCGCCGGGGATCCTCTTCCCGGCATTGTTCGTCGGGATGGCGACCTATGCACCGGAGGGAAAGCTGCATGTCTGCATTGGGACGTACTACCTCAGCCAGCAGCTCGGTCTTATTATCGGCCCCGCGGCTGGATCGGCGTTGAATCAAAAGTTGTTTGCGGCCAGGCTGTGGACGGCTTTGGGGGGGTTGAAGGATAAGAGTGTTGTAAGTGACCTCTAGCTGTTTTATCTGGATGTTACATAGATTAGTGGTTGACTGGAATGGCTGTTTATCAGATAATACACCGGATCCTCAACGAGGTGCGATATGCGAATACCCTTCCCTCGGCGCTGAGGGAGGTCGTGAGGTCCAGCTACCTCGACAGTTTTCCGTCTGTGCCGCGTATGTTAAGGACTTCCATTTGAGTGAGTTTGAGACTGACTGGGTATTATTTAGTTCTTACGATGGTATTGTCTGCTGGTATGATTCCGATCGCTGCGGTTCTGAGGGAAGCAGAGGTGTAATAGAGAATGAGAGAAACAGGACAGAACGGGCTGAGTGTGGAAGACAAAAGTCGCGATATATACTTGGAAAACATTCTATTAATTGTAGGTATACCACATATAATAAGATAATAAGATATTGGCTATACTTGGGACACTGCTTCAGGTGTTCTTATCTTTAAATTGTCTACCGCGCAAATGCTGTAATTAAATTATATCACTTATATCAGGTACAACAAAAGAATAACAGAACATGTAGCATGACAAGTGCTAAAATCGAACAACCCGTGTAAAGGCCTTTGCCTGGATTACAAGCCGGGCATGGTCCAGCCAGTAGACTGCCGGGATAGGCATGGTATTCACAGAGAGTGTCTTACTATCCTGTGAACTCGGTGGCAAAGATGGTCCAGCAGGCTCAGAAACAGTCACAGCCGTTGGGTCGTCGGTAGTGTAGCACGGGATATGGTTGGGGTTGTCATCGAAAAGATCGAGGGCAGCCTGGAGGGCCAGATCGTAAACCCAGCGGCTGTACACTCGGACCAGACAGCTACGGGTGATGGTAAACTGTACAGGCGTCCCACCCATCACGGTAGGAGTCACTTCGATGTTTGTCATGGTGAAGGGCTGGAGCGTTTCATACTGCGCACACGGTGTGTGGCGCTTAACAGCTATCAGGGGGGACAGGGCGAATGGCTGGCCTGGTTGATATGAAAAGGTATGCATCAGGGTGATACTGTGGCCTAGATTGACTGCTTTTTGAGCAGGCTTATACCACATCAATGCTACTTGGTTGGTCAACGGGTCTGCGAGGCAACTGGCCTTCCAAGCTGGGGAGTACTTGATGCTGTGCAGCAGCTGACCGTCTCGGCCCTTGACGATTTCAACTGTGCCGACGGCCCATTTCGATGAGTCTGATATCAAAACGAGGAGCTCTTCGCCGTTGACCTCCACCAGCCGGACCAGACGATCAGGTACAGATTTGCCCTCCGCCAGCCAGGTGCTCTGACTATGAAAGCACCGAGCGCCCCTGCGAACTCGATATACTTCCTTTCCAGTTCGAAAGTCATATGCCAGCAGAACCCAACTGGAAGGTCTTTCCGCACTCACGCAGTATACATACGACCGACCTAGCGCGACTGGCCCAAATGACACTCGCCATGAGAGGGAACGAGAACGCAAGTCTTGGATGGGATAGGAATAGTCCCAAAGCCTTTTCTCTTCGACGGGCGAATACACGAAGAGCCTTGAGAATATCATATGTCAGCGATGTCACCACCGTGCCGGGGTGCTTTTCCTTACCTGCGTTCCTGGACGCGGAGATGTTCCAAATTCACCAATACCACCCCATCGCGATTGACAAACACTGCAACCACGGTGCTATCGAGGAACCTCTCGGACATTCGCGGTATTTCATACACTTTCAACTCGTTGTCCTGCGGGTTATATGCGGGCTCAAGAGGGCGCCAACGGAGGACTGAGTCGAGGTCCGAAAAATTGGGATCTCCCCTCGATAGGTGTGCAACAAAGTCCCCGACATCCAGGTATCCTACCGGGCCATGACACGAAAATAAAGATGTTGCCTTGGCGGAGTTCATGCGATAGAGACTGGATGCTGTAGCAGGTTATTAATGGTTAGGTCTCTGCTAAAGGGAGGCGGGAGTGGGCATAGAGTACCTACCATGGTGTTTGATTTCAGCAATGGACATTCCCTGCCATAGAGTAGCCGGGGCTGTCTCATAGCAAAGGCGCCGTAGCTTTTGGCCAGCGAGTTTGGAGCTCTGATGCATCCATATGAGAACTGCAGACTTCCAGGCCTTGCTCAAGAATACACAGGAGACGATGTCAACGATGGGTAGACGGTCGAAAATCAGATTCAGGATGTCCCCATTTAGATTATGAACTGGATCACGCAGCTTTCCGCGAAGGATATCCTTTCTCGGCATCTTTTTCATGTGCTGGAGGTCTAGTGCTGTATCTGCATCTGGTGATGCACTTAGCACGCGTTTGTTGGGCATGATAGCAGATTTAGAATATAAAAAGGATAAAGTCTGAGACTCCTAGGCAAATTTTCGGGAAGGGCCCATGTATATTTATACATGGAATAATTCATTGAAGTATTATATTTGGGGCTATTTACTTTCTTCTTCATACCCTACAGCAGCCCCGCCTGAACGTATTCACTGCTGGACTGGAACTAGGGTACCTGCGTCAATGATAGGTTAAATGATGCTTTCAATGCTGCTCAAAGTTTCTGGGGCTACGTTCACTAGAATTGATGATTAGAGACATCCGCCTAGTTGTCGGGGCAAGCGTAGTATTTCATTCGCAGACAACGCAGGCCTCTCCGGAATAACGGAGAAAACTATCGAATGGGAGGAGTATTATCTTTGGACCACGAAAATACCTATTATGTTAACCGTTCTGCTATACGGCCTTATATGGCAATCACAAGTTGGATTAATTAGACATATGTCGCAAATATATAATACACCATATGTCACCATAATATACAAACACTCGTAATAATCCCACACAAGGTATATTACACCAATTGCCATGCATCAGTCGAATATACCAACCAGTACGATATAAATTCCTTAGAATAACTCTCCACCTGTCTTTCCCTTCTCCACCTCATCTGCCTGCTTCCGCAGTGTGTCAACACGGAAGCTCCGAAGAGCATTCTCAATTCGCTGTCTCCTCTCAGGATCGGATGCAAGAGGGCGACCGCCGTACGCGATACCACCTAACAAGCCTAAATAATAATTACACGTTAATAACTGGTGTCAGAACGCAGAATGAGAGCCTTGCCGAGTTCACCACCGAGGAAGAGGCCTCCCGCGGAGGCAAAGAAATACGTCGCAAAGTCACCGAGGGTAGTCGGCTTGAGCATGGGTGTAATATCCGGCAGCGCCTCTACTCTATATTAGCTTCATCGTGCAGCAAGACGAATGCACGTACCGGTTCGACCGTCAGCAAATACGACCTTGGTGGGCTTCTCGGCCGCGCGAAAGACGTCGAAGAAGACCTTTCTCGATCTTCTTAACCGAATCGCAGTGTATAATCCGAGCCCCAGCCCGACGGCTGCTCCGACGCTGGCCCAGGAGGAGATGGTCTTCGAGGCGGAATTCAAGGCATCGCGATCGCTTTGCTGGAGGTCGTGCTGGATGTGGTAGTCGGCCAATTTGCGCAGTTCGTCGCCGCGCTCTCTGCCGGAATGGGAAAACAGGCCAGACATGTTGACTGAATGATGAATTGAACTTTGCAGGGTAAGAGATTGTAATAGTGAAGCGCAGTGGGAGAATTCAAGCTGCCCGGTTTAGAGTTGAGAGCTGAGTGACGTAATGACATGGCAAGCCCTAGGATGCGTGCCCTATTTCCTGATTTGGCGGGTCCGCTAACTCGGTCCGGGTCTTCCAAACCAAATTATCCCCACACGACCAGAGAGCCTGGCAGCCTGCAAGTCGTCATGGTCCACCTCCAATCCCTCCCCACGGAGCTTCTGGACCGCATTCTCTCGTTCCTTGCTGACTCCTCCGGCGAACCCCCCGGCAAGGAACACCACTGCTGCGCCACTGCCGACTTGTACAATGCCTGCCTGGTCTCGCAGAAATTTCGCAATCTCACCCAGCCGGTCTTGTTCCGCAATTTCAATGCCGACGATACCGAAGACCCCTTGAATCTCCTGATCCGGTTCACCAAGTGCGTCTATCTGCGCCCCGAGCTTGGAGGACACCTTAAGACCCTCAGCATTGCTGCATTGGATAATGGGGACTTTTACGGAGAGCCCGAGCTCGCCGACAACATAACCGGCCCCCAGGTCGATCCTGAGGATCTGAAGTTCGTTCAGAAATCAATACGAGATCTGCGCTTGGGTGATTTGGAGAAACAATGGTTGAAGGCACTGGAGAATTGGCAATTCTCACCGGTTGTTGCACTGCTCGCTCACAAGACCCCCGACCTGCGTGCGCTTCGTATGCCTCATGACCCTGTGATCCGCGACGCACTCACTTCCCTTTGCAGACGGGATGAGAAATTCCTGCCCAATCTGGATAGGCTGTGGATGATCTGCTACGAACCGCTGGAAACTGGATACGACATCGGCTCGTATAACGACGTTCTCAGCCTTCGTAAAATAACCTCACCGACTTTCGAGTTCGCCGACCTGCCAGGCAAGACATTCCCTGCCAGCTGGAAATCGGGCACCTTGGCGTTCGAAGAGCTGGCCTTCAACCATTGCCGCATTGACGCCTCTGGGATCAACAAACTCATGCAGGCGTGCAAGAGGGTCAAGTCTTTCGTTTACCAGAACTTTGCTCTCACCCCAGACGAAGCCCGAGATGAAGCCCTGGAGCTTCCGGAATTCACTGCCGCTGAGGTCCATGCTGCCGTACTTCCTCACAAGGACTCCCTCGAGCACTTCCACCTCGAATATCTCCGTGAACCTTGGGAAATTTCTACTCCCGATGCATACCGCAAATATTGCGAACGCTGCGTGAAGCTTCCCTCGTTCCAGGACTTCCCCGTTCTCGAAACCATAATCGTCCAGCACGCCCTGCTTGCGGACTTCCCGCGGTTCCCGCCATCGTTGCAACGACTGGATATCACCGACTGCAACTCGTCGATCCGAGACATGGTCACTGACATCGCTAGCGACTGTAAGCGTGGCAAATACCCTCGCCTGACCGAGTTCAAGGTGTTGACCACCGACATCACAAAACCAATCAAACTGCCCGGCCAGCTTGTCCCGCCTGGGAAGACACCAGAGCAATGCTTCCGCAGCCTTCGGGATTTGTTCAAGGGAACACCGGTGGACTTCCAGATCCTGCCGTACGATGTACCACCCATGCTTGGCGATGGCTACGACGACGAAGACGACGAGGACGACCCTGACGGTCCATTTGCACTGCAGGACCCGCCCAATGGCGCGCAGCTGCTGTCCCAGCTGATGATGGTGGCGGCGAACAGTCCACAGCTCGCCGCCCTGATGGCGGACATGGCGAACAACGAGTGGCAAACAGAGAGCGAGGATAGTGACTGATCAGAATGCCATACTTGATCTCGGGGACCGAAAAAGTAAAAATAAGTTCATTCACATGGAATTCTCGGATTGGAGACTTCTGGAGATACCCGGCTTTAATAGCATAAGTTAATACGATAATTCATGACAAGGGACTTGACGTAGTCTGTGCTCAGACCCACCCAGCCACTAACCGACGGATCAACAGGACAGGATCCGGCCGTCGCAATAACAATATACCAATCAGCGGCCAGCTAAGACGAGCATGTACACCAAACTCTTTATTTCCACGCGGTGGATCCGCACAATGTCTCTGTCAGTCCATTTCGTCACGATGTTCGTGCAGAACAGAGTTCGGATACGCCAATTTAAACGATCTTCTTCCGTCCTCAGACTCCTCACTGGCCGCTATGACCGACCTCCCCCATCTCTGGGCATTGTCCGAAGTCCACTTCCCCATCGTGCCAATTCACAGCCACAGGCTCGCCAGTCGCGCCCTCGCTTTCGAAGACATCCTTGCATTCGTGCGTCAACGGCAAACCAAGGAAAGGGTCTGTCCAGCTGACCGCATATGTGGGAGCTCAAAACAACCGACCCAGCTGCGACTGAGTGCGATTTCTCCTCGTCGTTCAGCCAGCCAAGTTCATAACGTGCGATAATAAAAATGGCCGCCGACGACAGGGGAAAGACTAAGCGCCGCAACTGGAAACCCCCAGTGCTGACTTGGAGAATTGGCGCGCCGCCGCCGAAACGGACTAAGGTAGCCTGCCTGCCTTGCCTTGTCTTTTAATGCGTTTCGTGATCACTTACGGAGCAAAGTCCACGTCGGTGCTAACACTGAACAAAGGCCATTGTTAAAGAACCTGAGCTCTTGCCCGCTGAGCAGGGTCCGCCGCCGGGGCCTCAGACGGAGAATCCATCGGGGCCAGAAGATAAGGAAGATCAACAACGACAACTACAGCAAGCCCTCCGCGCCCAGAAAGTGCCTTCGCCGGAAATCTGCGAGATAACATCTTCGCTGGATCCATTCTGCCAACTTCCTTATGAGTTGACCCCGGAAAATCGGGCCTTGCTTCACTGCTGTACGTATAATTGACCTGACAGGCTAGCAACCACTACGATTAACTGCTCGATTAGATCTCCTTCAAGTCCCGGCCAAGGTGTATGGAACGCGTCCGGATACAGTCTTCAGCGCGGTGCGGGATGTCAGTCTACCCATGTCGCTGGGCTCTAGCCTGACAATGTGGTGGATGATCGTAGCAGCGGATGGACTCTTCACACATCCAGGCGCGGATCATGCCGACACCGTCGCCCGCAGAAAGGGACAGGCGTATCGACTACTAAACCACTCTCTCAGCCAAAACGCGGGGAAAATCACCGATGATTTGCTGGGCGGGATTATCATGGCTGCGATTACCGAGGCCCGGCTTTCGGACCCGGTAGCCTGCCATGCGCATTTGAAGGGGTGTGAGGCGGCCATTGAGGCAAGGGGTGGTCTTAAGAAGAGTCTGATGAATTGTGAGATCCCGGGTTTGAGATTGGCGCATTTAATGCCGTATCTTGTTTGTGAACCATTCCCTGCTGCGGAGGGGTCGGTTGAGGAGGAGCAGGTGCAGCGGTTCGTTGAGCTTTTGATATCCAGGATGAATGATGCAACGGAGGCAAACGCTGTATCACCACAGGCTGGCCTTGCTCAGTTGAAGAGTATGGTAGTGGGACTGGGGTTATTGCGCAGTGGGCTGCGGTTCTACCTGCGACCCGACGAACGCGATGTAACAAGATTCGCGGATGAGGCGGCGTTATTCCTCGCGTTGTTCCTGGTTACGCGGACGCTGTGGACATATCGCGAATCGGTCGACGATTCCCAGCTGTTCTTGTCGCGGCTGAACGCGTTCTTCGAAGCCAGCACTGGATTTGACCCGCATACAGGACGGCCCCTCCTGACTGAGCAGGGATTGATGTGTTGTGTTATCAAGGTTATCCAGAATCTACCGGGGACGCCGCACAGCGATGGCGGGGTGTCGACTCTGATACATAGTGTTGATGCGGTTCAGGTCTACCGTACGATAACTTTACGGAGTGCTCGCGAGGAGGCGAGGCTGATACTTTGTCGGATATTGTCGGGATACGACTTTTGATGACATCTAGCCGATATCGGGGCCGTCAAATTCATACTACATATATTGGACAACGAGAAGGTCAGATCGTCTCACTCCAATAGACGCTCCGATCCTCGCGAATAGTCACCTGCGTCGTCCAGCTTCCAGGCTTCTGTGCGAAAAGCAGCCATGCCTGTTCTGCGACGACTGTCGGCGAGAGGAGCTTATCGTCGGACATAGCACCGCCGACCACGACCAGACCTACGTGGATCCCAAGGCAGGAATAAGTCTTTTGCAGCGACTTGACCATATTAGCCTGCGCGGCCTTGGCCATGGACAACGAAAAGAGCTCCGGGATCGGCTCGACAGGTAGGACGCTGCTGGTTACGAGGAACGAGGGCTTCCAGTTGCACAGTGACCGCGACCGCGACTTGTCGAGCAGGATGGGCATTGCCCAGCGGGCTGTTACGTACAGGGCGAGGTTGGCCACCTGGTCGAAGTCTGTCAGTGGCTTCTACCAAACCTTGTCCGTGGTCAGACATACCCGCCAGTCAGTCTCGATGGTCTCGGTGGTAGCTGTGAACAACGGACTGACCCCAACGCGCGCAGCGTTGTAATACACACATTCCAAGCTCCCAAACTGGTTGATCTCCTTCAAGGCATCCTCTAGCCGCTTGATGTCGCAAACGTCAACCTGCCATGTTTGGACGACCACCTTCCGGCCGACGCTGGTGGCTGCTTTCTCCACAGCTACGCGATCCTTGGCGAGCTGCTCGACATTTCGGGCGATCAGAGCGACGCGATTGAAATGCTGCTGCGCGTAATGTGAAGCCACCGCGCGTCCAAGACCAGGACCAGAGCCGATCAACAGCAGCAGACGATTTTTGCAGTCCCCCATCTCGTCTTGTTCGGAGTGCTCCCGGGCACCAAGGTGCTAGGGAATAACGGCTTTTGCAAGACTTAATATATGCGGAGACATTACCGTATACGTACCAACAGCGGCTATTGATAATCGGATTGACCCGATCACCGAAGCAAGCGAGGTGGGTCATTTGCAGCTGAACAGGAATCCATCCCACACGGCCAAGACCGAGACCCGCCGCAAGGGAATCATCTCGAGATTTGCAACCTGACTTTGACACTTGCGAATCGCGCCATTCTGACGCTAACATCTGGGACTACGACTACAGGCGCTCCCCTGGCGGCGGTCAGACAGCCAGAGTGAGACATGCGGCGATCCTTGTCCCTTGGCGAGACCGCATACCCACTCTTCTTTGTTTTCTTTGTTCCCTGTTCAGCCACATGCAGTCTTTATCCCGCTCCTTTGTCCTTACTATGCCGCAGATTGAACTGGAGTCGACTTAGATAACGGCTGGAACAAAGACTCTTTGTCTTTCCGGCAGGTCTTGGCTTCGCTTCGCTTCGACTGTGCGGCCCAATGCATTGGGTCAAAACCCCACAACGTGGTCCTGTACCTGGAGGTCAGGCGAATGGTTACTCGAAGTGGCCATTTTATCGGAGAATTCGACATCTCGTGGCATACTGAATGATACGAGGGAACCCTTGGGTAGCTGTAACTTGCCCAAGGAGTTGGTGCTGTGTGTTGGACTCTTTGCCTTGGTGTTGGTGGTGTTGAGGCTGGGTAACCATTGGAGTGTGTATAGAAAAGTATGTATAATTTCAGTGTTTAATAGTTTCGAAGTTAAATATATAATGAGAATATAACTGTATATAACTGGAAGCATTCAACCTCCAAGGTGGTATAGTTCATCATATTACCGGGCGGTACTGTGATAGTTATATATACCGCTATTATTCAATGCGATAGATGAGAAAACATCAAAATATATACAGTACTCACAACCTCGCAGCAACAGGCGCCCCCCTACCCACATTCATCATCTCGCCCAACTTCGCCGCCATAGCCGCAATAGGAGCAGTGGGATGTCCACTAATCTGCTCAGGAAACACACTCGCATCCATAACCCTCAGCCCCCTAACACCGTGCACCCGACACTCGGTATCGACAACGCTGTTCTCGGGTGACGGCCCCATGCGCGCCGTGCCGACGGGGTGGTACAGCGTGAAGGCCTTCGCGTCCATGAACCGCAGCAGCTGCTCGTCGGTGATGTTGTCCGGGTTGCTGCTGGAGTACGGCCACCAGTAGGAGGTTGGGTCGTCGTTTACGGGGACGGCTTCGAAGTATTTCTGGAAGGCGGGGCTGTGGATGATCTTGATGCAGACGCGGAGGCCGACGAGGAGGACGTTGCGGTCGTTGCTGCCTTCGTCGCTGAGGTATTTCGGGTCGATAACGGCTGGACAATTAGCTATAGGCCTCACGCGTCTATACCTATGGTGGGGAACTTACGAGGATCGAAGACATCGCGACTCTTCAGCGTGACTGTGCCGTGACTCTGTGGGCGAAGTCCAATCGGGACGAGAGTAAACACGCTACTCCCATCAGCTGGTCTCTCCTCGCCATGATGGATGAATGCGATGGGGGCGCTGATGATCTCGATATCTGGTGCATTAGCACCAGATGCATTGTCCTTGGGAGCGTTCACAGTCTGGGGGAAGTTGTAGTCCGTGGTGCGAATGAATGCAGCTGCCTCGCCGACATTGCTAGTCAATGGACCACCACCGGTAAGCATCCAGCGCGCCAGGGCCGGGAGGGCGTTGAGGCCATCGCCTAGGTAGTCGAGGGAGGCGCCGCGCTTCGCCTTGCCGATGACGGGGGTCGTGCACAGGTGGTCTTTCATGTTGCGGCCTACGGCGTCGTTGGCTTGGATTACTGGGATCCCGTGGGCTTTCAGCTCGTCGGCTGGTCCGATACCGCTGAGCAGCAGTGTCTGTGGCGTGTTGACTGTTCCTGCGCTGAGGACGACTTCTCGACGCGCGTGCACTTCGAAGCGCGGGCCACCCCGGGCCATCTGGAACTCCACGCCTATCGCCCGCGGCTCTCGGGGATTGGTGATCTGGTCGAATAGGATGCGGGTCACGTAGGCGTTGCATGCGACATAGAGGTTCGGCCGGGCCAGCACCTCTGGCGTGAGGAAGGCCGTTGCGAGCGATGCGCGCTGGCCCTTGGGGTCGATGAAGGTCTGGAACCTCGTCACGCCCATGGTGCCCTCGCGAGAGTTGATATCAGGGTTGGGAGGGATATCGGCTTCCTCGCAGGCAGGCAGGAATCCCTTTTCCACAACCTCTGATAGCCACGAATACCCCGTGTTCCATTGCCCGAGTCTGCCGCGGTGCTGGCGGTTGATGGGCGGGCGGTTGGGGTTGTGGGTGAATTTCTCCATTATCCGGAAATGCGGCGCAAGGTCATCGTAGCTCCAGCCTTTGCAGCCGTGGACTGAGGCCCATTCGTCAAAGTCGGTGCTGGAGCAGTGGTGATACATCATGGCGTTGAGGGAGGAGGAGCCGCCGAGGACTTTGCCCCGGGGCCAGTACAGCCGGCGGTTGGCAAGCTCGGCTTGTTCGACGGTGTAGTAATCCCAGTCATTTTGGGTGTGGAAGAGCTTGGAGAATAGCATCGGGACCTTGGACTCGAAGACCTTGGTGTTGTCGCTGCCGGCTTCCAGCAGCAGCACCGAGACGTTCTTATCTGCGGACAACTTGTTGGCGAGCACACAGCCTGCTGCGCCGGCGCCAACGATCACTAAGGAAGTCAGTGCATGTCTCTCATGGGTGGATGCATGTTTACCTACCGTAGTCATAGTTTACCAACCCCGTCTGGGCGGACGCAGACGTGGCGGGCGGCCCTACGAGCCGTTGCGGTGTCGCATAGTGCTGGGGGTCTGTATGCGGGTTGCGGCCCATGGTGACAAGGAGGCAATTGGATTTGGAGACGACAAGACTGCAATTGGCCGGCGCAGCCACAGGGTTATATGGAGGGCTCGTCGGGCCTCGGTGGAACTCAGGATGCGGGGAGAACAGAAAGCATTGCGGTTCCGCACCCCCCACATTGTTGATCAAGAGTCTAATTGCGTCTATCTTAGACCCGCGAGGCACAGGTGGGTCAATGGCCTGTCGACGTGAAGAGCATCTGAGCATGCCAATTTTTGAGCTATTGAAGTCTGAACACGGGGTAATACCCCGGATATTCCGCAGTCCACTGCAGCTGTTCCCCAGTGTCCACTCGCGGGCCCAAGGTTCGACCAGCCAGCAACTGGAACAGGAATCCGTGGATCCCCAGAAGGCGCCATAAATTGCCTGTATCAGATCTGATCTTCAACTCTTCGGCGATTCCGCGGTTCATTCCGCGCTCCAGCCGCTCATGCTGGGGAAAACCGGATGCAGATAAATCTAGATGCAACACCTTAATAATATCACTGCTGTAGAAAGGTGTTGTTCTTTGGCCAATATTCTCCGATTACAGTGTCAGCCGGAGTATTAGTCAGTATCAGCCTCTCCAAGGAGGGTTGACAGTGACAAAATCTGCAATACAGTAATTAGGGCGGGTGGCCTGATTTAGCTGGGTTAATAAAGACAACTGATATTATTGAATGACTTGCATTTTTTGCATTTTTGTTTTTCGGGGCTTAAGAAAGTTGTATGGGAACCCCGTTGCGACCATGAAAATACATTGGCGATAGAGAGATGTCAACTTTATATGTCCGTCCTGGCAGATGCACAGCGGAGGGTGAGGATCTCATACAGAAATCAACAATAAAACAATTAAAGTACAGCCATGGCTGGCCCAGTGCCCAATTCATATCTGGCCACGAGCGTAGTTTTAGTGAGCACTCTATTGCAATTGTACTCGGCGTCTCGCAGGGTTTATGAAACCCTCAGAGGTTAACCCTCCGAGTTCCAACATGGCGACCCTATTTATATCTGAGAAGTGCCACAGAGTCATCAGTCTTCGAGGAGGAATATAATAACCAAGACAGATTGAAATTATCTAAATTCAACCCTTGTCCCGTCGGCCCTTCAAGCTACAACCTCAACATAATGACACAAGACACGGCCACTTCAGAAATAGTATCCGGGCCTCCGGAAAACACCAAAGAGAGCCCGAACAATAACACGAGACAGACTCGAAAGGGTCGGAGATTCTGGCTCATCCTGCTCGGTCTCGTCTTGACGAGTCTGCTGACATCCCTGGAAGCCACCATCACCTCCACGGTCCTACCAGTCATTGTTTCCGACCTGGGCGGCGGCGATAACTACATCTGGGTAGCGAATGGATATTTCCTGACCATGTACGCCTCCCCTTCCAGATGTTGGCGTTGGGTAGTGGTAGTAACGATCTTAGGGCGTCTCTTCAACCACTATTCGCACAGATCGCAAACGTCTTCGGCCGTCGGAGGCCCTTGATCATGTCAACGATTGTCTTCTTAATTGGAAGCGGCATATGTGGCGGGTGAGTACAACGGTATAGAGGAAGAGACATGGAGACATGCTGACGAGAAATAGATCCACCAACATGGCCATGTTGATCAGCGGCCGCGTGCTGCAGGGCGTTGGAGGATCTGGCATTAGCGTCCTAGTCGAAACGGTCATTTGCGACTTGGTGCCTCTCAGGGAGAGAGGAAACTACATGGCCCTGGTGTTTGGCATGATCTCTGTGGGAACCGCGTTGGGACCTTTGTTCGGCGGCCTCATTGTCGACTACAGCACCTGGCGCTGGGCTTTCTATATGGCATTGCCTGTTGGCGGTCCGGCGCTGGTGCTGCTTGTTGCGTTCCTGCACGTCAATTACGACAAGTCGAATACTCTGGCGACGAAGCTCAGGGCCCTCGACTGGCTAGGCAATGTTGTCTTCATTGGAGCTTCGAGCTCCGTGCTGATTGCGCTTGGCTGGGCTGGATCGGGGGGCGAATACGGATGGTCTTCGTTCCGCGTTATTGTGCCTCTTGTTGTAGGCATGGTTGCGTTGGCAGGCTTCATCGTCCTCGAGGGCTCTCGCTTTGTAGCGAATCCGATGATGCCTCTACATCTCTTCTCGAACCGCACGTCGGCTGCCACTTTCGTCCTCACCTTCCTCCACGGCCTGATAACCATGTGGGCGTTCTATTTCCTCCCGGTATACTTCCAAGGCGTGCTCAGTGCAACGCCATACCGGTCAGGCATCCTGCTTCTGCCGAGCATTCTCGCCTTGATCCCCTTTGCCATCGCTGGCGGGTTACTGCTGACCAAGTTCGGGCGGTACAAACCAATCCTCCTTGTCGCGTTCGCTCTCGTCGTCCTCGGATTCGGTCTCTTCTCGCTTCTAGATCAGAACTCCACCCTGGGTGCCCTAGTCGGATTCCAGATCATCGAGTCCGCCGGCGCCGGCCTGGCCATCCCAACCCTCCTCCCTACCCTCCTGGCCCCATTGACAGACAAGGATACGGCGCTGGCGACAGGCACGTGGTCCTTTATGCGCAGCTTTGGCGTTACATGGGGCGTTGCCATTGCCGGCGCCATCTTCAACAATCGAGCGGAACAGTTGGTGGGGCAGGGAGTTATTACGAATGGAGCTGTAGCGTCGGAGTTCAGGCATGGTGGCGCTTATCAGCGCGCTACAGCTAGTTTCCTGGATGGGCTTCCGTCAGAGACGCGCGAGCAGGTTGTGGCCTTGCAGAATGGTAGCTTGCGCCGGTCGTGGCAGGTTGCTATTGCATTTGCTGCTGTGGGGTTCCTTGTTGCTGCGGTCCCTAAGGAGATTCCACTTAGGAAGGAGCTGGATAGTGAGTTCGGTATGACGGAGAAGACGGACGACACGGTGGCCACGCCGTGAGACGAGACTGTTTATACAGCAGAAGACAGACACGTTTTTTTATCACTAAGGGATTCTGGAAGCGGGCAATAATGTATAGTAATTGTGCATGGTATCGGTTTAACAACCCTCGCAGCGATTGTAGAAGTACCTCCATATGGCTTAGTGCTGAGTTGTTGTCTTGTTCTTGTTCAAAACAATGCGACTGTATTTCTGATGTTTTCCCTGATCGAATCCACGTACGACTTGTTCCCCCTCGGCGACCTGACGTCCTCCTGTGCCATAGCAATATGAAGCAACCGTTCCCGGTCTACATCAGCGAATATCCCTTTCGGCGATGCATCTCCCTCGCCTGAGAGACAGTATACCGCTGGGAGACCGATGCAGCGCTCTACAGTTTGAATGTGACTTTGGATGACATCAACTACTCCCTTGGCATATACCTTCCCTGGCACGTCTTGGAGCGATGAGATGCCCACGACGCGGAACACCGCTTTGACTTTGATTGACTTGATGGTTTCGGGCGGTATCTGAGACAGGCACTGGTAGACGGCATGGAATAGAGAGTCGTAGAGTCTGATTAGCTGGAGATAGCTCGAAAGGACTAGCAGGGTTGTTTCGGTGGTGATGGCCGACTGTGCTAGGTTCTGGATAATATCGACGAACTCTTCCGCACACATTATTGCCATGGCGAGTGGATTTTCAGACATCATGCCCATGGTGCCCTCTGGGCAGTTTTCTACGATGTTGCGAGGATCTGAGAGAAACCCGCCCATGACTGAGACGTGGCGTTCGATCTTCTCTCGCAGTTGGATCAGCGAGGTAGCTGTACTCGGCCGTTGAGCAGGGACAGGACTCATTAACTGACACCCAGACGGACTGAGGAAGCCAACATCGAGCATGTCATCGAAATCCTGACCGCTATAAATGTCCAGGCCGTCAGGTCTCGGTAGTTCTTGTAATGTGGTGGCCGGCTGCTGCAGTGTGGCTAGGCCTTCCACGCTCATAGGAAAGTTGAACAAATCTGCAGCACGCCCTGATTCTGACGGGGGATCTGGATCTGGATATGAGTGTTCCTGGAACAATACACCCTTTGGTTGATGTTGATGAACAGCTGCGCCGAAATCTTCAAGCAAGTTCAATGCCGTCTCGGGTCCGACCCAGCTGGCGGGTGTATTTATCAACATGGCCCCATCCACCGCTGGCGTATTATTACATAACGCGAGCTCGTCTTTATCTCGCGGGGTTCCTTTTCGCGGGCGACCTGGATAGCCAGGGGCACCGGTGACGCACGACGCTCTTGATGTGGCGCATCGCGCACATGGCTCCGTGCTGCCTTCGGGGCGTAGGCATCGGACTCGCTTTGCTCTACACTGGTCGCAGGCAGATCGCTTCGCTGCTTTCGGCATGATACCGGTACTCCCTGGTGAGGAGCGTAAGCAGATACAGAACTGTGGTCTGTGTACAACAAATAAATAAATCCACCTCGGAGGGTTTTGCTGATGACTAATACTCCGTCCCACCAAACAGTTAACTATATATAATATATATAATACACATAATATACATACATGATTCTCTAGGACAGTCAATGGCCTTCTATTTCGGTTTTAATGCTCACCCTCGTCCCAGAACTGTATCCAGCGCCGGTAGAAGGCCTCACCCGTGCAGCCGTTCATCGCACCAAGTTCAGTGAATTGCATGCGATCAGAGACCAACTCGCAGGCCTTCGCGCAGAGATAGACTGCATGGTTAGCATGCATTTCAGGGGACTGTGTGGCCTGAAAAAGCTGCAACGCGCCCTCGTTATGGCCGCCAGGTGCGAGCCATGAACAAATCTCTTTTATATTCTATAAACTAACCTTTTCCTCGTCCACTACCACAACCTTGATACTCCCATTGCTTGCGTCAGCAGAGACATATAATGCATCCTGCGCCTTTTCCAGAGGAAAAACATGCGACACAAGCTTCTTCATGTCGAAGATACCGCCGCTCAAACAGGACATTGCTGGCGGCCAGGTGTCCCGGTAGCGGTTGATGAACTGCAGGTCAATATTTAGACTGCGGTTGGGATTACTATATATGAATGGTGGGTACATTGACCCAACTAGGCGGAGATCAGTATGACTTGTCTCCCCATGTATCAGCCGTCATACCGCACTTATGGACGGTTGGGATTCTTCCACCGTTGTTCAACTGATAGGAAAATATACGTACAGGTAATAAGACCCAAAAGCATAACCGCAAGAGCTCTACAAAGCGCATTGCCCAATCAGAGGGCCTTTCGGCTAGAGAGGCTACAGACGCAGGATCCAGCTCGGTTAGACGCGTCTCTAGCTTTAATAGCCTAATACTCGCTTAGCAAACCCAGCACCAGCTTGCCTACCAACTACACGCGGACCCCGCGATGTAGCGACTGTCATCAAGTAGGGCATAGAAGAACGAAATGTCCTAATAGGCCTGGTATCTCATTCCGAGGCTATATTTTTATCCGGTTCTACAAGAACGGAAGGTCTGGTCTGTCGCAGTGGTTAATGCTGCCTGTTCAGGATGTGCTTTGGAGACTTCGCTTATTCTAATCGCGGCTCTCCACATCTTCCAAGGTTGGTAGTTGGAACCATGATCCTGTCCCTATTGCCTAGGAGAGTGGCAGAGATTTCTGAACGTGCAGCTCTGGCGATCTCAATATTTAGTATATATACGCCATGCCCCATAACAAGTCCGGGGATGTCCGACCAGCAATCCATCCGGTCGCAATATCAATTCACGCAGCGGCTGGTTGCCATCGGTCTTCAATCTGAACCAAAGCTGCCGTAAGTCTAGGACTCACCCTCTAAAATGCGGACCTGGTTTGGTCGTGGACGAAAGCTTCAACTGGCAGTTACATCGTGCTGTCTGTGTGCGTTTGTCCTATATGGTTACGATCAGGGTGTGTTTGGTGGCATTCTCGAGAATAAGGACTGGCTACAACAGTTTGACCACCCCGACGACACCCTGACCGGCATCATCACCTCCAGCTACAACCTTGGCTGTCTGCTTGGTTGCTTTGTTAGCTTCTTCGTCGGCGAAAAGCTTGGCCGCCGTCGCACAATATGGTTCGCCATGGCTTGGATTCTCGTCGGCGCTGCCCTCCAAGCCACGGCGTTCACCCGTCCCCATCTCATCGTCGGACGAGTTGTTACCGGTCTAGGGACGGGCCTTAAAACATCCACCGTTCCAATGTGAGTTGTGTGCTTCGTTTTCTTAGTTGCTGACCAGGATTGCTTATAAGCTTCAGGTATCAGTCCGAGCTTTGCGAAGGAAAGAAAAGAGGCCGTCTTGTATCGACCGAGGTTATGTTCGTCGGTATCGGAATCGCCTTCGCATACTGGTGGGACTTTGCTTTCAGCTACGTCGGCGGTCCATTCGCCTGGCGATGGCCCATCGCATTCCAGGTGGTTTTTGCATTCTGGGTGATCGTGGCCGTGTTTGGCCTCCCGGAGTCTCCGCGCTGGCTCTACAAGCATGGGGACAGGGAAGAGGCCATCAACGTCCTATCTGCCATCAACGACAAGCCTGTCGACCACCCGGATATCATCCAGGAAATGGATTCCATTGGAGCGGCTCTTTCCACGGAAGCGGATGCCGAGGGCAGCGTTTCTTGGACTTCGACATTCAAGAAGGACAAAGTTAGCACGGGCTACCGGGTTTTCCTGGCCTGGTTCGTTCAGTTCATGGATCAAGCGGGTGGCATCAATTTGGTCGTCTACTACATCCTCAGTAAGTCAAGCCCGAACCACTGGCAGGAGGGCTGGTCTAACCCCGTAAAGCCGTGCTCCAGAGAAACGTGGGCCTCGAGCACAAGACTGCTCAGATTGTTGCGGGTTGCATCCAGCTCATGTTCCCCCTGGGCTCGTTTATTCCGTCCGTCGCTCTGGATCGGATGGGCCGCCGCAGCACAATGATCTGGGGCTCCGCAGGTATGTCCGTGTCCATGCTCATGGTCTCAGCCCTCCTATCTCAGTCAGATGGCACCGATCGAGGAACGAAATTTGCCTCCGGGTCTGTCGCCTTCTTCTTCACCTACATGTTTATCTTTGGAGCCAGCATGAACTGCGTCCCGTGGGTCTATGTCCCAGAAATCCTCCCACTCCATGCTAGGACCAGGGGAACAGCACTCGGCGTGAGCTCCAACTGGCTCTGGAACTTTGTTGTGGTATGTTTCCTTCCTTTTTCTTTTTCCTTTTCTTTTTACCCGCCCCAAGTTCGCTTATTCCTTGTGTTCCCATGCGCTAATGATCTGCGATGAAGGTCATGATAACACCCATCATTATCAACCGCCTCAAATGGAAGGCATACTTGATATTCATGGCGCTAAACTTGGCGTTTGTCCCCATTATCTACTTTTTCTACCCTGAAACCTCAAACCTGGCTCTGGAAGAGGTAGATTGCATATTTTCCCGAGGTGGAAACCCGGTGTCTGTGGCTCGGGAGATGCAAAAGGAACTTGCTATTAACGGGCACTTGGATCCGGAACGAACCATAGGGCAAAACACAGCACCTGGTAGCATTGTCGATAGGAAGGAGGAGCTTGTTGAGCATGTTAACATGTAGGGTCGTGCCATGAACGTCACTGAGCTAAATTATGTATTCAACCCTTCTACTTTTCATGGGCTGGAAGATACACGTGTCTTCAGGATTTGTATAAATACTCTTATAGATTGGTATATAGACTTTGTGCAAGGAATTCTCTTTTCTTTAGCGTGTACGCTTGATGAATCTAACAGACTACCCAAGTTCTTACTAGACGTTCTGACCACTTCCGTAGTAACTTTCTGCGGAATGAAAGTTAATAGGAGAACAGAGCCTATATACAATACCTGAGCAATAAGTGTCCCTGGAATACTCATGCGGTCCAGTCCGTAAATGCCTGTTTAAAAATAACTCCACTTGGTTGTGGTAAAACTGAATAGGCACCTAGGTTTCGAATATATTGAGAAATTGTCAAAGAGCACATAACCCCCCAAGAAATTTAGCTTTCGTTCAAGCTTTGGGACTCGGCTCTGGGTTAATTGAACGAATGGCTTTGTTTAAATAGATGAATAATTAGGGTCTTCTCTGTCACCTGTTTGGGAAAGGAGTGCCTCCAGTTACCCGATCAGGAAGAGATGCTGAATTCAAATTCAACCTCTCTTCTAAGCGGGTATATATATAATTATACAGCTTGGAGGCTCACTATCAATGCTTCTCAGTTGACTTGAAAGGCTTTATTACATTATTATCTTCACTATGACTATGGATACAGTGCCAATTAACGGCACTAACAACGTTAAGTCTGCTCTGCTGTTAGTACAGGAACTCTCCCAACACTATGGCAATCCCAAAGTTGGTAAAAGAGCTTGATGGGTACTTGGACCCGATACGCAATGTGAGCCAACTCCAGCAAATATAGACTATAGAACTAGTGTATACCTCACGAACCCGCGCACTGGTAATCCGTCCAGTCGTCCTGGTCCCCCCCGACAAGCCTCGCCTGGGCAGGCCACGGACACAGTCTCCGCGTCACATCAGACCCATCAGACGGTTCGGAGCTGCGTACACCATCAGGAACCTCCTCCCTCTCGACCCACTGTACAAGGGCGCCGAGAATGTCATTCTTCACCGGAACCTGTGGGTACGACGGGTTCGGCCCGCAGTGTCCGCCGCCGGGAATCATGAACAGCCTCATGAACTCAGATACGGCATTTTGGCCCATGGTCTGCTGGATAGCGGAGAGGTGCTGCATTGGCCATGTGGCGGCGTTGATTGGATCTGCCCAGCTCTGCGCTGTGATGAATTTGCCGCCGCGGCTGTGGAAGGCTGTTAGATTGGTGCTTATCCCGTCGATTAGTGGCGAGGCGTGTTTGGCGACGGTGTCGAGATCGCTGCCCCAGTTGAAGTCGGTGACTGCGTCGTAGCTGCTGTTGTGGAAAACGAGTTGTCGGAGGATTGGTGCGCCGTAGGTGCTGAATAGTGTGTCTTGTTGATCGAGCCAGGCAGTTTCGGTCCCGAGGCTGAAGCCTGGATAGACTGTTTTACCGGTGCGAGAGTCCTTTGCTCCGCTGTAGATGGCCTGTGCTGCTTTGACTTGGGCTGGGGCTAGACAGGGGTTTTCGTTGGTTTGATTGTTGCTGCATTGTAGCGATTTGATGTCGAAGGGACAGTCGAGAGGATTCTCGATCACTCGGTCCTTGACGCCGTCGAGTTCGTCGCATGCATCGAGTACTTTATCCGTCATGAAGTCCAGAATATCCTGATCCAGAAATCCCTCACCGGCTGTATGTTGCTGGTTCCAGAGGAAGCTCAACACCAGATGAGTGTAGTAATTACCGGGCCCTTCAGCATAAATCCCATCAAAGAGCGAAGGGTAGAACTGCGCGAGCGAGTAGGCCTGTCCACCGCCAGTTGAGCAGCCATAGTAGTAACTATACTTAGGAGGCTTTGAGTAATACTGGGCTGTGATTGAGTCTCGTGCAATCGTAGTAGTGAGGGCAATCGAGTCGTGGATCCACGCTTTCACTTTGGCGATATCGTCCATGTATGCAGCATGTCCCCCGTCCTTCCCATTCTCGTTGATATGATGCCCACTATCGCAGCCGCCGACGGCATAGCCTTCGTTGAGGTGGGTGAGCATGGTGTAGTTATCGATGATGCCTGCGTACCCGCCGTTTCCTGCGCCCATTAACATTACTCCTTGCCAAAGATTACGAGCATACCAATTCCGAGGTATCGACCGTTGTATTCAGACTGTTCAGGGAGAAAGACCTCCCAGGTAAGTGTTGCATGTCCTTTTGTGTCGGGCTGGACATGGCCGTTCTCGCCATTCGCATACTTCAATGTACCCTGGACGTGACAGATCGGAATTTCATTCTGCGTAGCCTTCGATCCATCGTCGGAAGAGATATTCAGCCCCCCTGTTGGAATTGAGTTCGCAGTGTGGACTTGAGTAGGACCCGTTTCGGGATATAAATGTAACAGCCTTGTGCATTGGGAGTCACGTTGCAGCAAGCCAGCATAACTACACCGGCTGAGGGCTGCTAATATGTGAACAAGAGAGGAAAGCTTCATTTTAACAAACAGGCCATCTCACCGGTATAACTGAGATAGCTACGACCGGGATTGCCCTTTTAACCCTTGCCTCTGGGGATCGTCCTGCAACCAGAAGACCCGGGGTTTCTCCGCCAGGTCCCCGCACAATCTCGAGTTCAACCCGGTTGGAGACATTCATATTACTGATGGCGTTTATTGGATGGTGTACCCCGCATTTCCAACCGTCCGGGGCTATCTACACCGTATACTCCGTATGCCGTGCATGATGTCGGGGTTCGGCATTCGGCGCCGCGGCCGACGATATAGACAGTCCCACTCCAGCGCCTTCTCCACGAAACTGGTCCACTGGTGGGGAGGGAGCACGAGTCAGGACGATTGACGGTTTTCCTCCACCGGCCATGACCCCGAATGCTGAGCCCAGAATCAGATACGTAGTGCATCGGCGACGAGACCGATGCGGCATCGGAGAAGATACCGTACGGCGAGGGACAATGGCCCACGGGATGCCGACCACAACCAACTTAATTCTTGGTTAAATCCTCTAACACCCCTCCTTCCCTTGTTTTCATATACACAAGCAAGACAGAGAGAATGCCTGCCAACCGCCCAATCCGCATCGGGAACGTCTCCGGCGCAACAGGGGACCATCCCCGCGCGATGCACCGGATGGCGTGTGACGGTAACATCGACGTTATAGTTGGCGACTGGTTATCCGAGATGAACATCGCGTGGAACGCCATTGCGAAGGCCCAGGATGATCAGGTGGGTTTTGAGCAGGGGTTTCTGGATCAGTTGGGGAGCTGTCTTGATGTGATTGTGCGGAGGGGGATTAAGGTTGTTAGTAATGCTGGGGCGTTGAATACGCCTGCCCTTGCGGCGAAGGTGGAAGGGCTTTGTAGGGAGAGGGGGCATGGGGGTGTTGTTGTCGCGCAGGTGCTTGGGGATGATATTTCAGAGTGTTTGGAGGGGGCATTGAGGCATCTGGATCATGAGGAGTGGAGGTTGGGGGACTGGCCGTTTGAGCCGCATTGTGGTGTTGCGTATATCGGGGCTTGGGGGATCGTGGAGGCTCTTAATGCCGGTGCGGATATCGTCATCTGTGGGAGAGTCACTGATGCGTCGCCGGTGATTGGGGCTGCTGCGTGGTGGTATAACTGGTCGAGGGATGCCTGGGATGAGCTGGCTGGGGCGTTGGTTGCTGGTCGTATGTCTATTCCCTAATTTACATTGCAAGACTAACAATGCAGATTTGATTGAATGCGGTGCATATGTCACCGGTGCGAACTTCTCCGGTTTCAAAGCCTTCCTCTCTGACCTGGTCGACCTCTGCTTTCCAATTGCAGAGATCAGTCCAGACGGCACCTGTGTGATAACAAAGTGCGAGAAGTACGCCGGTGCAGTAACAAAGGAGAACACAATTGCCCAGCTGCTATACGAACTGCAAGGAGAGACCTACCTGAACTCAGACGTGGTAGCAGATTTGAAAGACATCTGCGTCGAACAAGTCGCCAAAGACCGCGTGCTTGTCCGAGGAGTATCAGGCTCACCACCTCCCCCGACGACTAAGGCCATGGTTGCTGCACAGGCAGGGTATCAAGCAGAGGCTACGTTCTATATGAACGGGCTGGATATTTACCAGAAGGCGGAGATGATGCGGAACCAGCTCGAGTATATCTTCACGGGACATAACTTCTCAAAACTTTCAATTGAACTGTATGGATCGCCTGCTGTAGACCCAAAAAGCCAACAGGCTGGTACGGTGTCACTACGTGTCTTCGCGCAGGCACGAAAGAGAGAGGATATCACGGCGGACAAGTTCAAAATTCCAATCTATGCCCTGCGGATGCAGAGCTATCCTGGTTAGTCTCACACCGCGTGAGTATATTTGATATAACTAACTGGATAGGATATCATATGAACCTAGACTTCCGCACAATGGACCCAAAGCCCTTCATGGAGATCTTCCCTGTCATATTCCCACTGGACAAGATTAACCACCGGGTGAAGCTATCCAATGGACGAACCATACAAGCTCCACCATCCCCAGAAACAAGAAAATACCCCGTCCAACGCCCATCCTACGAGACGCAGACCCCCATCGCTATATCGGAATTCGGACAAACACAACGTGCACCACTTGGGAGTATCGTTCACGCCCGGTCTGGCGATAAAGCCGATAACTCGAATGTGGGATTCTTCGTGCGGAATCAGGATGAGTACCTGTGGCTGCAGTCGTTTTTGACAGTCTCGCGCCTGAAGGAGCTGTTTGCGGATGACTGGCCGAAGGATAAAGAGCCGGCTGTTGAGAGATGCGAGTTTCCTAATATCCTGGCGGTGCATTTCAGGGTACTCGACTTCCTGGGTGGAGGAATTGCTAGTTCGAGTCGTATTGATGGACTTGGAAAAGGGGTTGGTGAGTACCTGCGCAGTCGCGTCGTTGAGGTCCCGGTGAAGTTCCTAGAGAGAGGGTGGATATGATATGTATGTTTAGACCTGGGAATGTGTATCATATAGAAATAGATTAAACCCCATTCCTTCAATCTCGCCCATCCAGTCGTGGGAGAGCTGGCCGACGGGGTCGTCGCCGTATGCAGATGGTTGGAAATGCTGCAGGTCGTCGAGACAATCACGTAGGACGGAGTCGACGGCCAACGGTCCTGCACTTATACCATCCCAGTCCATATTTGGTCCTTCAGTAGGGGGACTAGGATCATGGGCAGGAGTTTGGGAGCTAGATAGCTTGGTATGATACTCAACAGCATCAAGCAGAACCGCATCGCTGAGCCGATTAAACACGTCGTAGCAATTCTTCGCCATATTCCAGCGCTCGGATATAGCGACGAGGACATTGGAGCATGTCCGACAGTCATTCACAATATCGATAATCGCGGGGTCGGATTCCAGGAAGGCTGTTGGCGTAGTGGTAGAGCCCTGCCTGCGCTTATGCGAGCGGAAGTGCCGACCAACAGCGTAGATATATGAAAGTCCAGCCATGAATACAGCGTGAAGCGTAATCCAGGTGTAATTTATCCGTTTCCAACGGTGAAGCTGGGCGTAGATAGTGATCGCCTGTTTTGCAGCGACGAAGATACTTTGCAGCACGGTGGGATCGCGCATTGATATACCCGATAACGCGGGCGATGGTCGATAGAGCATGAGAAGTGCATTGTAGTATAGCATTGCGTACCACTCGGGGGTGCGGAAACTGGATTGGTGTTGGGGCTGCGAGCTTGGTTCGTCTTCGAGGGATAGATTGGCTGTATCGGAATGCCACTGGGCGAGGGTATTGGCGAGATTGTCGCGGGCTCGTAGGGCAGACTCTGCGTCTGTCTGGGTGCGTGTTGAGCCGGTGTGTAGGGCGGACATGATGTCGCCGCAGATGACACGATACCGGACGATGTGGACGAACAGGGCCGTTATACACAGACCAGAGGGGTCGTTGACCAGACTATCCAAAGAGGGATCGGGAAGAGCGACGTCTGTATCTTGCAGCCGAATGGCCAGTGGTCTTCCCAGGGTGATGCTGACAATCCTACTCTTGTTAGACTGGAAGTAATATATATTGAACGACATACCTGTCCATCGCAATCACAGACCAGAAGCAGCGCCGGCGGATCTCATGTGCAACAACGATACTCGAGCTCATCTCACTTGGCTTGGGTACTTGGTAGACCTGCTCTCGATGCAGTCCAAGCTCCAAGCACATGCGCGCTGCAACGCCAACAAGATGCCACATACCTAGTCTGTTAGTTGGATTTCGAAGATAGGTATGTGCACGTACTGGTTGACGTATCCTGTACCGAATTGACCATGCGATATTGACACAGTAACAGCATCGCCTGCAAAGCCTGTGTATCGCCTCGCTGCAGAACCTCGTTTAACCGCTCTGCTGCACGTAGATGATACGTCTCTGCGTCAGGCAGCGACTCGCGGTCGAATTTATATACACTCGCCGTCGCAATGGCGAGTATCATGTTAAATGAATAGTACGAGAAAGCATCTTGACTGAGAAACGACTCATCCTGGTACGCCTTGTCCAGGTTCGCCAACGCGGTGGCACGATGCAGGAATGGATACGATACATGGTCATGCTCAAAGTACGCATGGTGTAGTGCTCGGGCAACTCGCTCATCTGGAACCGGCGATACATCCACTGCAGAACTTGAAGGCGTTATCCCATTCAACGGGCTGGCGACAGGCCTGCTCTCGACTCTCGGGCCATGCGAGGGTGCATGTACAGTGGCGTCGACCAGGCTCGCCAGGAGCACTCCACTCGTCGACCCCAGGAATTGATTCTCTCCCCCAGCGCGACTGGATAAGAAGGAGATCTCCTCCGTGAGCTCGTTGCTCAGGGCCTCGCGCTCTGCAGGCCGCTCCGTCTCGATCGGCACCGACGGCCGATACCCTGCACTATTGGACTGGGCGGGTGTAGTCTGGCTTCCCAATTGCTGTGTCAACAGGCGATTCTCGCCCTCGAGCTGCTCAATGCGCCGCTGCAGCCTCTCTAACGCTTTCTGGCGGTCGCGGGTGTGGTTCACGTATTTGCAGGCGACTCCGGCTTTCCTGCATGGTCCGCACGATGGAACAGCCTTGTCGCATCGGGATTTCCGCCGATGGCATCGATCGCAGGCTGGGTTCATCGTGTCTCGATCACTTTCATGGCAAGCAGGAGAGCTAGACTAATGTAATTCATGCGGGGCTGAATACCGCGGTCTATCGGCAGTGGAGAGACAGCTGTAGCCGACTTGGAAAAGACTGATGGAGTCTCCAAATGGCTGTCGGCCTCGGCCCCGACGCCGATAAACCATGGTCCACTGCCAGGGGTGTTTGTTTTAATTGCTTTCAGCTTTTAGTGCTGACGCTGAGCTATAAATTATTAAAAGTTCCCCGGATTCACCAATATCTGGGGTCCGAACATCCGCCTGTTACGCATATATTCAGATATGGCTCACGCTGAGAATGACAACACATATGCCGAGCCCAAGGTAATTCTACTGGAACATATATTCAGGGTATAGCTAACAACCTAGAATGCGGATTCAGAGGCCAATGACCACCAGGAGCACGATGCAGATGCTGTCGCGGCGCTCGTCTGGAAGCAGGACCTGCGAATCGTTCCCTTGTCCGCGTTTATTTACCTGCTCTGCTATTTGGATCGGTCGAATATAGGTATTGACCTTTGCATGACTGCTTTATTTTGGCTAATTGTGTAGGGAATGCAAAGGTGCTCAATGCAGACACTGGCAACGACCTCCTGGCCGAGACGAAGATGTCCAACTACGAGTATACGTATGGCCTGAAAATGGAAAGAAATCCACCAGATCTAACGTAAATAGTATCGCACTGATGGTCTTCCTGATCGCATACGCCCTGTTCGAAGTGCCGTCCAACTACCTCCTCAAGAAACTGCGCCCAAGCGTATGCCACCCCAGTCCTCACAGAATAAATATACTGACTGACACTCACAGCGCTGGATCGCATTCCTGATGCTCTCCTGGGGCGCAACAACAATCGGCCTCGGCGGCGCCACAAACTACGCCCAAGTCACCGGCATCCGCTTCCTGCTCGGCGTGACAGAAGCAGGTCTATTCCCGGGCCTCGTATACTACCTCACATTCTGGTATCGCACATCTGAGCGGTCCCTGCGCGTCGCACTGATTCTGGCGTCCGCTACGCTCGCCGGTGCGTTTGGGGGCGCGATTGCGTATGGCGTTGGGTATCTGAATGGTGATCATGGACACTCGGCGTGGCGGTGGTTGTTCTTCATTGAGGGGGCGCCGTCTTGTGCGTCGGCGATTCTGGTCTTCTTCTTGCTGCCTGATTACCCTGAGTCGGCGAAATGGCTGAATGAAGAGGAGAAGGAATTAGCCAGACAGCGCTTGTCGGTTGAGGGCTCGAAAGGCGACGCAAAGGCCATGAGCTGGGAGGACGCGAAGCCGGTTTTGACGGAGTGGCGGTTGTATATTCATTACATTGTACGTGATTACCCCTGGAGGAAGGTATTGGACTAATGGACAGATCTACTTTGGCATCTCGACGCCGTTCTCGAGTTTATCACTGTTCACCCCGTCCATCACTGCTGGGCTGGGCTACGAGAATCTACAGGCGCAGCTCATGACGGTTCCTCCCTACGCAGTGGCATACGTGGTAACGGTGGTTGTCGCATGGTCTGCAGACCACTTCAACGCGTGCGTCTCTCTCCTACAAAGTATAACCTGAATACTAATTCTGTAGCCGCGGTCTGCATTCAGCCATATTCTCCTTCATCGGCGCAATGGGCTTCCTCGCCTCCGCCGTGCTGCCCGCAGATGCATACCTAAAGCGCTACGGGTGTCTGATCGTCGGCTCCAGCGGTGCCTTCTCGTGCATCCCTCCTCTGCTGGGGTGGTTGTCGTCGAATATCCACTCGACAGCCGGTGCAGGGCTTGCCATCGCGTTGAATATCTCGTTTGGGGCGCCCGGCCAGATTGTGGGGGTTTGGATTTATAAGGCTGAGGAGGCGGAGAGGGGGTACCCGACTGGGCATTGGACGAATGCGGCGTTGTTGTTGTTTGTTTGTGTGGGGTGTGTGCTGCTGCATTTGTATTATGTTTTGAGGAATCGGGGGAGGATGGGGGGTGGATTGAAGAGGTATGCTTATTGATTGAAGTAGCTTTATTACAGAAGTAATGCATTATCCTGCTCCATTGACAGTAGTAGACTGCATTCTGGATGCTGAATTGCCAGTTGCAGGAAGATCTCGCAAATAATCACCTAAAAAACATAAGCACCTAAAATAGAAACGGATTCGGTGAATTATACCTGCCAAACTCCACACTGCTTCCGAATACACCAAAATCCGTCGTAGAGGTTGGATATCGATGGGTGGACCATCCACGATGCCCCCGTTCAGCCATATCGCGATTCGTGCTGCCTCGCCCACACATATTGTAGCTGGCAGGGGCAAGATGCGGAGTTTTTCCTTTTGGCTGCGGGCGTCGAACTTGATGCATGTGTCGCGGACCATATTTATAGTCGAGGTTAGTGCGAGGATTGACTGATCCTGTTTAATGAGTCTAGTTGGTGAGTGGGCTTGTTGCGATATAGAAGTAATCCGCTTGCGATGGAGAGCCAGGGAAGTGCTGTATTGACTCTGGTTAGCAGTCGTGCGTTTTGGATTGGAGTGTACTCACAGCATGGCTATTGAGTTTGCGCCGCACATCACCTTCCAGCTCTCTGGTGTTTGGTGGAGGAGGTGCTTCATGAAGTGCATTAGAAGGGCATCGGTTCTGTCCATATTCTCATGGAGAGATTCGCTTTGTCTAGTAGATAGATTTTGTACTTCGCCGAGAATGCGAGAAGCCTGGATTTCGCGGGTAAAATATGACTGGGGGATGTCTGCTGGTGTTGAGAATGATGGCTGGACTGTTCCTTGTGGTTGTGATGTGTTATCCTGCCAATATTCCTCGTTAATGGGGAGTTTATAATCATTTGCAGGGTCTTCTACGGCGTGCGCGGTAATATTCGTGACTTGGTGGATGAGTCTGTGGCGATAAGCATAGCCCTGCAGATGGTAGGTCTACTTACCGATCAATCATATAAACCCCCAGCCAGACCCTCCTTCGCTCCTCGGCAATTGCCCAGATCGTCTCCGGGTCTGGGATATCGACGTTCAAGCGCAGTATATACCCCAGCCTTGCGCATGTTCCGATGGTGATGAACGCGGTCGGTGCACGCCCGGACCCAGTCTCATAAACAGCGAGCAACAGGCCAGCCTGGACAAGCTCCAGCGATGGCCCTCGCGCAAACTGAAGGAGGGAAAAGAGATAGCTAGCCAGTGGATACATCGAGCTTCTAGCACAGTCCCGACTATGTGCGTCATGCCCCTTTAGAGTGAGCAGAGACATTACCAGAAGGATCAGTGCGGTTTCTGCGTGAGGGGTATGCTGAAGCGACCGCACGCGAGATCGAAATCTCTGCTCCTGAATTGTTGCTAGCCATGTATGGATGTATGTGAAATAGTCTTCGAGGACACCTTCCACAGGTTGACCCCGTTCAGTGAGGGTAGCCGTTACCAAGCCAGCAGTGAAGCGATCAATGTCGACGCCGTGCATGGGGAATTCGCTAGGGACAAATAGCTCGCCTGCAACCGTCGACCCCGTAGAGAGAAGCACGCCAGATGAAAATTCAGGCGAGGTTTGATAGTTGCATTGGGAACTCGTCCTATGCGAGTTAGCACGGCAGAGAATGTCCAGGATCCATACATACCGTAGGCATCGCGAGCAGCTGGGCATCTGTTTATCGCATTTTCGCTTCTGGTTGAAACATTTCTGGCACGCATTTGGTGGTGAGTCGCTCGCTGCTTTGTCTGAACTTGGACTGGGGAAACTGGCCGAGGGATTCATGCTGCCCAGATTTGTATTTACAGGGTGTTTGTTGCTACCAAGGCAGCACTTGGATTGAATTGCCAGGGGGGTGTGGAAGTCTATCAACATCTCCACCGCTTAAGGGGTTTAATCATGATATCTTGGACAGCGAGCTCTTCTAGGCTGACTAACTGCGCACGGTAACTAGTTAATAACTAGTTAACTAACTAGCGTAGGTAACTAAGTTATAATAGTGGCTTACTATAGCCTAACTACAAGAGGTTGGGGTGTGAAACCAATACAAGCATGCATATATACATCTATCCTGTATTCATCACTCCATCTATCTATATACTTAAATAATAGCTACGCGTACGCCTTTTCCTCTATTAAAGGGGAGATGTCGTCAGCCGCAAAGGTTGCATGTCCGATACCGTCGGCATCTTCGTCAGGCTCCTCAACAACCCCCCATTTAAGCTTCAGATACGCGAGATCAGGATCGAACTCCCGAGGTGGAGCCCTATCGTCGGGTAAATCTCGGGACGGGTGGCACGCAGCTGCAATGCTGGCACTGCAGCACCCTGATAGAGGGATGTTGGCGGGGTATTTTTGAGCAAAAGCCGCCAGGATGAGAGCAACTACAAGGGCACTGCCAAGAGAGCCTGCAATGGCCCCCGCAAGAGGCGATTGATAGAGGTATCCTGAAGGCAGTGGTTCCATGACTCCCCTTGGCTGCAGACGGTAGATCTCTAGGTTGGCGAAGAAGACGGTTTGCGAGACGAGCCAGTGGAGGATAGTTAAGGCGACCGCTGATGGAATTGCCCATTTGTATGGCACAGACAAGAAGTACGATGATCGCTGCGCGGTGTTTCTCTCCGGCGTCGACACTCGTAGACCCTTCCGTGGGCCACCCACCGCGTAGTTGCACCATTCGGCCATGGCCAGCATCGTGCTCATGATATTGTTCAACGCTAGATAGAGATAGGAGATCACCAGCTGCGGTGTATTCCCTATAAGAAAGCCGCGGAGAACATTAATCGGCTCCTTGTTTAACCGGTTGCTCCTATACATCTCGCTTATGTCTGTAATCTTGGTCGAAGATACTTTACTATCCAGGACAGACATGGCTATCAAGATAGCCATTAGACCCCCTGTGGTCGGTAGGAAAACGATCCATTGCCATTTCTTGATGGCTTTGCGCCAGCGATATCGCCCGCCAGTCCAGACGTCGCCGACCGTGATTAGTCGTGGGATCCATTCCTTGGACCGTGGTAGCCACTTGTCGTAGTCTTCCTTCGCGGCAAGACATCTGCCCTTAGTACAGGGATCTGGGTGCTGTAAAAATGACTGGATTGCATCCCCCGTCGTGCAGAGCGGCTGGTCTTTGTGTTTCCGTGAGATGTACAGAGCGCTGGCAAATGATACGATCTTGATGACGTTGCATATGATCACGACAACCAAAAAGACCGGAATTATGCTGGCTTTGCATCTCTCGGGCACCTTCTGGGAGTAGCAAGAACGAACTGGCGCCAGCATGTTCCATCCGAACATGCCGCCGCCGTTTCTGTCTAACCATTCGAAATCGTCGCCCGGAAGCCATCCGGTATAGTTGAATGTGTCTAATGGACACGGTTGTGTTGAGTAAGGTATGATAGAGGGTCTAGAATCGCACAACCAGTAATACAGAGGAATGAACGCGTCACCGCTGGGAGGATTTGCAGCGTAGTAGATGGTTGCGACCGAGGAGTTCGCGGGTGCTTCATTAAGCCCTAGAGAATCCAAGGTTGGATCGTCCGGGTCATACGAGGGCGTGGGGGCGGCGGTGGAGCTGTCGCTAACAAGCAAAACATGCTGCCTGTCAGATAACAAATTCGTATGATAAGTTTTAATGCATTCTTTCAAGTCGAGCTTTTCGAGTTTCGACTCAAGCGCTTCGCGTTGGAGAGCATGAAGGACATCATTCACGTCTTCATTCGTCCAGCTTTCCAGAAGCGGTACCTCGTGCAGCGTACTTTGATATTTCATGGATGGTGGAGGGAGCGTCCAAGTAGCGCCGTGAAGAAATTCCTCGGTGACAGATATCGCAAGGTAGTCGTACGAGGCCTTCGTTTGAAAGACCGTGGAGTTCCAGATCAGATGCAGTGGAAAAGAGCTCACCGCTAGCACCAGCCATAGTGCTGCCTTGGTTTTGGATACGAAAAAGAGGTTGCGAATGGATGGAGTCCCAATACTCAACCAGTGCTGCTTCTTATGGGCCAAGTCCACCTCCTTCCTTGTGGGCGAGGCCAGGCACTGCATGCTAAAGTTGCTGTAGGCCAGCAGAATGGTGCTAAGCACGTTGATTACAAAGTGTGCACCAGTGACAACCCTGCTTGCGGTTGTGCAGCGCCCGGTGAAGAATGGGATACTTGAATTGGTCGAATGATGCTGGCTGTATACCACCGCAAGAGTGACAATATTAATGAGGAGGATGACTGTGCCGGCGAGGACGCCACTTGCGACGGTGAACTTCCAGGCCGCACGGGCATTTGACTTGAAATTCGATTTTTGTTTCGTCCAGAAGTCTTGCTGTGCTTCTTCATGCATTGTGGCTTCGGGGCCATCTCGGGACATGAGCGGGATGTCCGCAGTATCCGTCATGTTTCTTTTCACAATCTGGGTCAGGTTCTGCAGGGTCAGGCCTGCCAGGTCGTTGATTCATTGGAACACTGCGATTTGGACGTTGCGATGTGAAGAGAGCATTGACGGGGAAATAAGTACCATTCGAGGCTGAATTGCAGAGGGGATCTTGTTCTTACCCCCCACACAGCCTTGTCTTGGAATCGACACATCATCTTGTGGGAAGACGATCGCCTACCTATTGGAGGTCAAGCGCGTTGCCTGGAATGGTTAGTACATTCTCAAGACCAGGATCCCTTGTCATGGTTCTGCCTTCGACGGGGCTTAAAGGGCAAAAGAGGTCGCCAAGGGGGTGGCGAAGCATATAGATAGAACAGAGAGCAAAAGCAATATAGCTCTGGGGCCTCAACTCCCGCTTCTCTACCTTTTGGTTATCTTCTTATATACTTGGTAAATCTTCTTCTCTTTCTGCTTTTAAGTTTCCTTTTAGATTCACTCTGCTCCGTATCGGTAGTTCTTTCGGGTTGCCTAGTTCCTGCATTAGTGCCACTATGCGATCGCTCACTCCTTATCTTCTGAGCCTCACGGCTGCTTTTGCCACCTATACCCATGCAAAAGACTCGAATGCGGTGTCCTTGACCCAGGAGACATTCTATGATTTCATCTCGGAACACGACCTGGTTCTAGCCAATTTCTACGCGCCGTGGTGTCGCTACTCCAAAGCGCTGGCCCCCAAGTTTGAGAAAGCGGCTACACAGCTGAAAAAAGAGAACATTCCCCTGGTCAAGGTAGACTGTACGAGGGAGGAAAAGCTGTGTTCGGACTTTGAGATTGATGCCTTCCCTACTTTGAAGGTGTTCCGTGGGCCCGAGTCGCATGAGCCATACGATGGCGGTCGTCGAACAGACTCGTATGCAACCCGACAACTAAAACGGCAACTTTCACATGCTAACAGCCTGGCTAGGATTATCTCGTACATGAGGATTATCTCGTACATCACGGACGAGGCGATTTCCACTGGGGCCAGGGCAGACCTGTAACTTATTTTCAATCCCATCGTTAAACTATTTCCATGTTGCGAACAAAGTTTTATGACCCTGGACACAATATAATATTATGGTCGCGGCAGGCTTTGTCAAATAGAAGGGCAACTAACGCGAAATGGTGCTGTAGTATCGAAATTGATTAAGTGCGTAATAATTATACTAATTCGTAACCCTAATTCCATACCATCATTACTCGTTAAGCCACTTACAAAGCCAGCATCATAGTGAAAGACAGCCCAGCAAGGGAAATATACGCCCAAAGACTGTGAGAGGAGAATGCGGCGGCTGCACCAACGTCTCCAGGTGGAACGTCATCCCCAGATTGAGGACCGTTTTCGTTTCCTCCAGAGTCGGCAGTGGCACTGGCAGTGGGCTCCGAGTCATCGTCACTGGATTCGGTCGGGTCAGAGTCTGAGTCGGAGTCGGAGGTGGAGGTGGAGGTAGTCCTGGTAGACGACCGCGTCGACGAACTGGACGTAGTCGTCGACGTAGAAATACTAGACAGATCCGGGGTTGTTTGCGCCTCAGAGGACAGACTCGAACTATAACTCTCAAAGATGGAGCTCGCGGACGCAGAATTCGACGCCGTAATCGAAACAGTACTCGACGTGGTCTCTCGCGACGAGGTCAGGGACAGCGTACTCGTCGTGACCTCGACCCGGATCTCCCAGTACACCTCGATGTACCAGTACACGTAGTAGTACCAGTAGATCACCTGAGTGCTGCGGTAACAGCCAGAGGTAGGACAGCAGCCCGACTCGCCGTCTACGACGACGCAGTTGTATCCGGCTTTGCAGGCGTTGCCGGCGCGACAGCATGACGCGCCTGCTAACATGCATCTATCATGGCAGCACTCCTTGGGCTTTTCGCATACATGGCCGGCTGAGCAGCACCTATGCTTGGACGACTGCACGCAGGCCCCGGAGCCACTGCAACAGCCGTCAGAGGGTGAAGGGCAACACCGACCGGATGCTATTAGGAGATACCTTGTTAGTGATGGAGTGTTGCATTTGGTGGCGGCACTTACACTGGCAAAGCCGCGTGCCGCTGGGACAGTAGGTTCTCTGGCGCTTCTCGAGGCCGTTGAGATCGAACGGATCCGCACCAGTCTCGATGCTGGCATTGTTGCGGAATGCAGAGTCGCTATCTTCTATCTGTGCGTGTGGTATGAACAGGCTCTCGGAGCTGGCCAGTACTGCGGTGCTGAGGCAGGAGAGGCCAAGCAGCAGTTGAGAAACAGAGAACCGCATTGCGACGGTGTTCTATGCTGAAAATAAAGATTCAGAGGAAATGAGTCTGCCAGCCTGGCATTTCCTGGGACGGCTGGTTTATTTAAAAGCAGTGATGGGGTAACAGGGTAAACACGAGGCCAAGACACTGACCTCGTATTCAGGGCACCTGCACATCGCGGATTGGCCTGGATAGGACTCGGCAGACACCAAGGAACCCTAATCCAGCCACTTCTGGGCCTGCATTTGCTGATTGTCAATGCATTAACCCTCTTGATCGTGGCCAGAGGCCTCCGTCACAACCGACGGAGCTCAGAGCCTCATCACGAGAAGCATTTCCCCCGTTTTGCGAGAACTAAACTAACCGGGTGACATGGAGGGTGTGATATGAGGCTGACACGAGTCGGACATACCCCATAGACGTGAATCAGCCCCACCCCACCTGCCATAGGACCTATTGACAGTTGAGATGCCGTGGTGAGAACGCTCGCTATTTGCCGCATTTCACTCAATGCCGGAGGTGTGTCCCGTTGGTCTTGGTACTTCCCCGCAAGGCTGTGCAGACACGAGAACGAGATAACATCGAAGACTCGAATTTAAGCCTCGCACAGAGAGGTCCAGCCATTACAGCAGCATGTATGGTTTAGAAATCTTCAGTCTGGTGTCTGGGGTCCTCCAAGTCGCAAAGGCCGGTAGTTGAATCTCTATTAAGCTCTGCGCCGGCATAGCAAGGCAAATAAAGCAGACGAGCGCCCCCGAAGCCTACCAAGTGACGCCGCTTTGACATGTAACGTCCTTCGTTGGCTGGGCAATAATCTCCAAACGATGAGGTACTTTCTTTCCAACTGTTTAGAACTTACTGAGCTTTCCGTTTCAGCGCATGAGTAAACGTAGTCATTGAAGATAGAAGAGGTATGTGCAGCCACCGAAAACCTCCGAAGACCGCCGCAAACCTCCACGACATTGCTGGGGCTACCGGAAGATATAATTTCGAACTGGTCAGGAAGCCTCGGCTACTCTTCGAGAATCAGGCCTAGGAAGAAAGTCTCGCAGGAAATTGGAGCAGGCTGGAGCGAACCCCTATTGGTATATAAACATATTGATTCTACGAGACAGGACAATAGCGAAGGCCGAAACCATCACATAGCATTTCTTTCAGGAGTTAAACTAGTGAGGGCAGCTTAAAGAAGAACCAAGTCTATACCGTCAGCCCTACAAGAGCCGCCCTTCCCTCAAAGGGGTTTTAGAGAAAGAACAGAGGGCGATAGCAACAGAAAGTCGTACCCCAACATTCTCTGAAACATCAAACAGAGTGGACGGCCATGGAATCGCAAAATGATGGCACTAATACTGCTGCACTGGAAGCTGAAACCAACCATTTCATGTCCATTCCATGGTGCCGCTCTCACTTATGCGAGCCCAACTTTCAGCCCGTGAAAAGGCCCCGAAAGCCTTCGCCAGACCACGGCCATACGCTATTCGGCAAGACGTGGTTCACTGAGGACACACTTCCTCATTTACTCGCTTTGTATCGACAGCCACAGCTTTCTACTGCTGGGGGCTGGAGGGGCGAGATGCGGATATTCATTACGATAGGCACGGGTCTAAACGAGCATCCGAATGTCTTTCACGGGGGAGCTATTGCCGCTGTATTGGATAGGGCACTGGGGCTTCTTGTCAGCTATGCGATAACGGATGGGAGGCCAGCATATACGGTCGTGCTGACTACGGCATATAAGAAAACAATCAAAACACCGCAGACGATTATGACACGCTCCTGGATCACAAAGACGGAGGGGAGGAAAGTTTGGGCTCGTGGACAGATTGAAAACAGCACCGGCGACATCCTTGCAACGGCAGAAGGGATATTGGTCAAGAAGAGTGCAAACCTCTAGCACAGGAACTTCAATATGAACAAATCCCAATGATGGAGTTCACTGGTGATGGTGAAGTCTTATTCATAGAATGGATGTACGTATGGCCGTCAGGCACCTGGCACCTATAGCAGATTAATAACCGGCTTTCTCCATATAGCCCAGACATTACAGAAGGAAGCTGCTCAAATCTAATGTTTTTTTCACTGTCCCGGTGCGGCCGGTGTGGCCCCTACTACCGATCAACATCCGTTTTAAATGAATTGGGGTTGACCTTCACGACTAGACGTCACCTGAATTATGATATGGGGGTATAGAGATAGAATTTCCAATATAAAATTGCCGTACGCGCAAGTAAGTGCTGAATAGCAGTAAGAGCCGGGCTAGGAGTATTAGGCCTTTAGGTGATGTAAGTAAAGAGACCCAGCAAAATAAGCTGAGGATCACCAGTGATAATGATAATAGCGTTTATTTATAGGGCTAACAGTGTATATTTGGTAGTTATAGCCCTTCGCTTCGGATTCAGCGAAATGCTTTAGGGGGGCGATATCTACTGGCCTCCGCCTATCCTCAGCGCGCTGTTTGTGAATCGATATACTGCGTACTGTGGACCTAGGCTAGGGGAGTGATATACAAGATGGTATTGGGTGATAGTACTGGAATTTGCGTACGTAGGAGGATCGTGCGTGGTGCAACCAAGAAATCGAACCCCATCGGTATTGACAATTAATTAATGCCCGAGTATACAAAGAACAAGTAAGCGCCTGCCTAAAAAGCCTGCGTAGGCTTTTTGTAAGTTCTATAGCGCCATAAACACAACTCGTTTCTCACGTCCTTACTTCTGCCACATCGTCAAATGTCCATTTCACCCCATTACATGTAGGAAGCATTCCAGCTCCGCGCTCGTCAGCACCTTTTGTAGCAGTGGCGGTGGCGCTGCTGTCTTCAAGTTTCCATCTCCATCTCTATACTCAGAGCCATCAAGCTGGTCCCCGCATACACTAGACTCGAAGAATACGGCCATTGACTCAGCCAGAAAGTACACCTCACCAAGCTTACGGAGCACCTTCATACAATGATAAAACGACTCGAACCCTGCAATCCACATATCCGGGCCCTGTCCGGACCTGATATACAACATTTGGGCTGCCAGCACAGGGAGAAGCAATCCAACCGTTGTGGTTGGTAAGTAGTGTATCACGTCGACGCGATATAGCTTCTCCACGATGGCGGCGATGGACTGGATCGCTGGTTGAATCTGCCCGTCGGAGGGCTCGTCAAGCACAGCGTCGAAAGAGAAGGCCTCTGCAGTATTTGATCGGCGCCGGCGTGTTTGATGTCTGTGGAGAGCGCTCAATGCATTTAAGAAGACAAGACTCAGCCAGGCTCTATATGCAAAGGTCGGCTTCTCGATATCGGAGAGTGTTAGAGATGTTGATGGTAGGGACTGGTGTTCAATGTAGTATGGGAGACCGGCTCGCCAGGCTTCAAGGAGGTTGGTGCAGCGCGGGATGGTTGCTTCGTCCGGACTTGGGGTTATTATGTGCGAGATAATGGTGCAAAGACGGGCTTTTTCGATAAATATTGCAGCCAGTTGGGCTTGCTGGTAGGGGCTGCGGAGAACATCGCAGCTGTCGAACATTTGGGCGGTAACCTCTGGAAATACACCAATCGTGAAATCATCCAGCGTGGGTAGGGTGGTAGTATAGCTCTCTTCGGGAATGATCGTGTGTCGCCGGAGGTTCATTGCATTGATGCGGTCCCGTGTGTAGAGGCACCACCAGAGACGGCGCCCGAGTCGGTTTGGCTCCCTAGATGGCTCTGCTTCAGCAAGGCCCTGGAGCCCAATAGAAGTTGCAACAGAGAAGGCTTTTCCAAGCCAATAATGGAAATCCCGAGGGCTATCAGGCGTTTCGTGCCAGTAAGTCAGAAGTAGAGCAGATTGGATGATAACTATCGGGTCGGTCTCGAGACCATGGTCATATGCGATCTGCTCTTGTTAGATACCTCACGGGATTTCTGTCGAGGAAATGGTTGTCATACAGTTGCCTTCAGGAAGTATTGCTTTCTAGCCTCCTTCTGTGACGAGTAGCCAGCACGATAAAGATGCTCCGGCTTGATAAATGCAGCGCTTGAGAACATGACGGCATGGAATAGAAGCAGGCTCACTCGCGAATCCCCATTGTTGATGGCAATCGCCTGGAGAAATTCCTCCAGGTCTAACAAAGGCATGTATGGATACACGTTAAGGACGAATGTCTTGAGCAACTCATTCCGTAGGTCTGCGTCGGGCAAAGTAAAAACTCCGTTTTCGTCAAGATACTGGATGTCTTCCAGCGGTATCTCATGGCGGGGCCTTTTTATATACGGTGGGAGCGTGCTGATGTGCGTGTATGGGGTGAAGGTGCCCAGAAGCAGGTCGTGGGCAGTTGATATCAGATTGTCCAGTGGTTGCATATAGTGGACTGGGGCAGATGATGGTGGTTGTTGAACAGGTTCGCTAGATGGCGGGCTACTACCATCATAGTTCCACACCGTCAATCCATCTCCACTGGAATCTCCATAGCTTCTGTCTATCAAAGGACATTTTATGCCCCAGACGCGGCATGTGAGACACGCGAGTTCGGCGTTGTTCTCGTCGCAGCGAATGTTGTTGGACCGACAGTATCCACATTCGCCCGAAAGTGAAGGGAACATTGGATGTTGAAGTAAATACTTAGCCCTTTTTACCATCCAGGTTGATAAACGATTTCAAATTTCCACGAGGACTAACGGCTCAGTCTGATATATCTTGCGATAGGGAATTACGATACGAATGAATCTGGAGCCCTCTCCACTGCCCAGCATTCCCTGGCGTAATTTTGATACGCCGCAATTCACCGAGATTCCCCGTAGAATCACTCCAGCAGGATTTGTCCCTGTTGTTACGTTCATTAAGAGATTCAACGGAGCCAAAAAATAAATAAATAAATAAATAAATGAGCTATAATATCTACAATCTCGCATTCACTGCTTTCCTGAAAGTCTCTTGTACCTGCCTCTGCAGCAGACGTCTCAGGATCTTCCCGCTGGGGCTTTTTGGAATGCTATCAACAAAGTGAACGCCACCTCGCAGCCGCTTGTAGTACGCAACCCTATCTTCCAACCAGTGAGCAATATTCCGGGCTTCCTCTTCCGCCGCGGTGCCAGAAGCTATGCTCTTTTCACTGCGAACGACAAACGCAAGCGGGACTTCGGTACCGTGCTTTTGGCGGTGGGTTCCAACCACAGCCACATCAGCAACGGCCTCATTATTCGCTAGAACACTCTCGAGTTCCGCCGGAGCAACTTGAAATCCATTGTATTTGATCAGCTCCTTCACACGATCGGTGATGTAAAAGTGCCCATTTTTGTCCTGGTATCCAACGTCGCCAGTTCGAAGCCACCCATCTGCCGAGAGCGCCTGGGTAGTTGCCTGGGGGTTGTTGTGATACCCCAGAAAGACATTTGGGCCGCGTAAAAAGAGTTCGCCCACTTCACCTACTTTGACCTCTTCTGGCTCGGAATCGGATCCCTCCTCGGGCATACTCATATACTTGGCCTCCATGTTCGGCAACAACCTACCAACTGAGCCAATCGTGCTGTGCCAGTCTTCCCAGGACTGGTTGTGACTTGTTGGACTGACCTCGGTGCAACCATACCCTTGCTTGATCCCAACGCCGAGGCGCTTGTATGTGGCTTCAACGAGTTTCAGTGTGAGCGGCGCACCGCTACAGTTTAGCATCCGCAGGCTTGACAAATCGTACTTTTCCACGGCCGGGTGCTGCGTAAGAAGCAGTACCACGGGGGGTACGACGTAGCTGAATGTGATCCGGTAGTTCTGGACATAGGCGCACCATTTCTCGATTTCGAATTTTTCCATTATAAGCACCTGGTATCCGGTATATAAGGGGGCGTGGAGGAGACGTAGCAACCCTGCCCACGATATTTAGCATGCATAGGGAAACACCTTTAGAAACTTTACTGGCATAACTAACCATATATATGAGAAAAGGGTACGAATCCCAGAACACGGTCACCCTTTCCGTCGATGCCGCCATTCCAGGTAAGGTTACCTCCCTCGCCCGCGCTGGCCTGTAGAACATTGGAGACAATGTTTCGGTGCGACAGCGTAACTCCCTTCGGGGCCCCCGTTGTACCTGACGAATATACAATAAACGCACAGGTCCTCGAGGGATCGACGATATCCGGGCGCTTTGTGGTCATTCCAGTTTCATTCTTGATTGAAGAGAAGTGCCCAATCTCATGAGCCGGATCGTGGTGGTCTCCGAGAAGCATGATACGGTCCTCTGCCAGTCCCACCTTTTTAGAAGCTGCCTTTGCAACTGGTAGCACTGACACATGGGTAACTAGTGCCTTCGCGCCAGAGTCCCTCAAGTGAAAAGCCAGCTCATCGACTGTGTATGCAGGGTTTGTAGGAGATATTATTCCGCCCGCCCACAAAGTCCCCCATGTTACGACCGGAGTGTCAATGCTATTAGGGGTGAACAGCGCGAGCACATCGCCCTGATTCCAATGGAAAACGCTTTGCAGGCCTGCTCCAAACGTAAGGCAGCGTTGCTTGAGAGATTGGTAGGTGTAGTGGCGTTGTGTCTCAGCGTCCTGGTATATGACTACAATAGAAGTTAGGTTATGCAACTCTTATTAACTAGTGAAACGGTGGCATACTCTTGTCATCTGGGTAGAGTCTGTCCTTTCGTTCGAAGAGAAAGCTCCATATATCGAGGTCGGGAATCTCGATTGGGGGGAAGGTGGAAGAAACTGGCATATTGATCTGGGAGTTTTTTATTTGTTCAAAGGGGAGTAGGTACTTCGGTGGCTGTTGAAATGGTCAATACCCACCATAACTATATATAGACAGACAACCCATGGACCAAGTGAAAAGGGCACCCGGTCCAGCGGCTACCTCGACTCCGATCAAGCAATGGAAAACGGCATAGAAAGCCGGTTATGAAACGGATAAATATCCTGCGTGGGGAGCATGCCAAATACAACGCTCTTGGTGACGATGCAGAGGCCGAGAATCGCCGATGGGCTCTCTCGGCGATTTTACGGAGCTTGGTGGCCAATACCCCTCATGACAGCCTCAACCCTAGGCTCTCGGATATACACAACAAGCCAATATATAACCGTACCGACTGCATCTCTGTTCGACATCTGTTGGTTTCACAAGTTTATACCACAATCATGACTCCAAACTCTCGAGCACCGGCATCTGCAGAGTCAGGGACCTTCACCCGCCTTGGTCCACTGCCTAATTCCTACACCTCTGACCTCGGTCTCCAGCGGATGCTAGGATGTACGTCTCAACATTTGATCTTGTTAATCACCGCTAAAATAATATAGGGTATCTCCCCGCAGAAACCTTGAAGATGGCTGAGCCCCATCTGGGCAAAATGGGCGAAGAGGCCGTTTCGCCGCAAATCACTGCATGGAATGCCGATGCAGAGGTCAACCAGCCGTATGTCAAGAAATACAACGTCTGGGGCGAGAGGTATGGGTATGACAGATTGATCACGACAGAGGGATGGAAGAAGCTGGGTAAATGGGGTGCTTCGAATGGGTTAGTCGTGTTTATTGTCGATTTCTTCCTAGACTAATACATTCTTTAGGGTTGTTGCTTTGGGTTATGATCGCGCTTACGGTAATGACCGGCGCACTGTGCAATATGCTGCGTGAGTCTTCGTCTTGTTAGAATTCGTTTGTGCTGACTTTAAAGGGTATATCTGTTTGCGCCGTCATCGGCCATGTATAGGTGTCCCCTGAGCATGACGGACGGAGCGGCATTCATACTGTCGCAGCGCCTGAAAGACTTCTCCAGTGACCATATCCTGCACACTGTATTCAAAAGATTAACATCGACCGGTGACGACAACTGGACATCCGGGCAATGGATGACAGAAAGAGCTGGAGGAAGCGATGTCCAGAACACAGAGACATGGGCTACTTACGACCCTTTGCCCAGGGGATCGCAATCATCTGATCCCCTTGCAGAGGGCGACTACCTGATCGACGGGTTCAAGTTCTTCTCCTCTGCTACCGACGCCAATGTTGCATTCCTGCTGGCCAAGACAGAGTCAGGAGAACTGAGCACCTTTATCGCGCCTTTGCGACGAACAATTGTCGGACCCGATGGAAAGCCAGAAGAGCTATCTAACGGCGTACACATCCACCGCCTGAAAAACAAGCTCGGTACCAAAGAACTACCAACCGCCGAACTCGAGCTGAAGGGGATGCGTGCCCACCTAGTCGGCGAGCTGAACCAGGGCATCCGCACCATCGCTCCGCTGCTGAATGTCACCCGCATCCAGACATTGCTAGGAACACTATCGACCTGGCGCCGTGCCATTGACATCGCAAAGAACTTTGCTAAGTGTCGTACTACCGTCGGCGAGCCCCTGTGGCTGATCCCCATGCACCTGCGCGTTATTGCGGATTTGGAACTCAAGCACCGTGGTGCTATCAATCTCGCGTTCCTTGCCATTGCAGTCATGGGCCTCGTCGAGAATGACCAGAGCGCCCCCGCCAGACAACCGCATCTGCCTAAGGACCTTGCTGAGGCAAAGGTCATTTTCCGCGTCCTCACGGCTATATGCAAGGGCACTGTTAGCAAGATGTCCATCGTCGGCGTGCAAGAATGCCAGGAGGCAATGGGTGGAGTTGGATACATTGACGAGCCGGACGAGCCTGAGTTCAACGTCTCGCGCCTCCTCCGCAGCGTGGCCGTTTATCCAATCTGGGAGGGCACGACGAATGTCCTCGCCAGTGAGCTGGTCCGGTTTCTAATCAAACAGGATCATCTGGCCGTGTTGTCTGGGTGGTTCCGTCGAGTCCTCTCATTGATCCAAACGCCCGCGCTGGCGGATGCATTGAAGCAGGCCTTTGCTTCGTTTCTTGCGCGCGTGCAGTCGACCCCGAAGGCTAACTTGCTCTCTGACGCTCGGAGAGTCATGTTTACCTTTACGTGGATACTTTCTGGGGCGCTCTTGGCGTTGGATGGTGAACGGGATGGAGATGGGGCTGCGATGGAGATTGCGCGCAGGTGGACTTTGCACGGCGAGGGGGGTGTAGGTGAGCACGTCTTCCGGGACATTGTGAAGCCGTACGGGTCCTTTGAATTGGGCTCGGCCGATGAGCATGCGCGATGGGACTGCAGGATTGCGTGGGGGGTTGAATTGCCGGCTAGACAGGCCTTTGGGCATAGGTCGTTGAGCGAGGTGTCCAAGCTCTAGGCTTGTGAAAGTCAAGTTCTGACCCGACATCAATGGGGATTAGTTCAGCTTGTGAGGAGTATTTAAGAGATTGTTTGTGACTTTTAGTAACTGTTTCGAGCCAGTCCACCGACGTATCCATGCACTGTACATGCGAGGTTGACAGCGTCCGGACGCCATCAAGTAAAGTAGTTAGCGTAAGTTCAGTTAAAGGCCTAGGACCAGACGAAATAGGGTCTCTTCTGGATGGTTCAAGTCCGCACCACTTCCAGATACTAAAATACAGAAAGCTGGCCTGTGGAATGCGTTGAGCTGCTTGAGATTTGCTTATTTGTTTTTACTGTATGCTCAACCACTAAGAAAGTACTACTATAGCCCAGCAATGCGTTATTCTATAGTCTGGACAAGTAATACACTCACAATAGATACTCATAAGCCATTTCTGTGTTCAGATCAATCCATGAAGGCAAAGGATGACCATGTATAGGCCTAAAAGCCCAGGGGGTCAACATGACGCCGGTTTAGGTCTCTACACACGTAAAATATCACTTAAAGCAATGTATTCACAGCTTATTATTGGGAGACCGCTGTTCTATAGGCCCTTTCCGCAGAGCCTCGCGAAATTCCACACTGAATGTCTGCCGTTCTGCCAACGTTAGAGCCGCCCATTTTCCCTTTCCCTCGTGGGCGAGACGTTTCCACCGTTGCATCTCCTGGCTAATCCAGAAAGATGCTTCTTCTGCGGTCTTCCGTACATTCTCAAGCGGCAACAGATGGCTTCCATCGAGGGTGATAGACTTGACGTGGCCGTAGGCAATCCCGCCAGAGCCACCCACTCCAGTTCCAGTATTTTCAAGTCTATCCTTGGCCATCTCGGTGGCAGCACGGTGGACCTCGTTACCTAAAATGTAAAGAACGGTAGGCCGCAGGTGCGGGAGTTGATGGAAAGTCATGACAGGCGCAGGACAATAAAACGGCGCAATCTGGTCCGCCGAAGGGTCAAAGTCCGATGCTGTTTGTCGGTCCGGCTGTGCGTGCGTAGCGGTAGTCAATCTCAGATATGTAAAGACCTCCTGGTATCTAGGTGTTGTAAGTGTCACTTCGTCCCCCGTGCTCTCAGGATACAGCAAAGTCGGCAATTCTCGAAGTCCGTATCGTTGGAACCGCTCAAACACGCGCGAGTCCCACTTCTGGTACAGGCCCTTGGCTCGCAAACTGTTAACCGCCGCGTCTTTGCTGGGCCAACGATCACGGCGATCGGCAGATGCCTTGGCTGTAAGCCAGTTACGCTCGAGTGTGTGATGTCGCATAATGCCAGGTTCAATCAGCACTAGGGTTGAGAATAGACTGGGGTGCATCAAAGCGAGGTTCACAATCTGACAGGCCCCCATGCTGTGCCCTACTCCAATAATCGGTCGAGGCATCCTGTCGCGGAATGTATTCACCAGATGAAGCAGGTCGCGAGAATGATCGGTCCAGGAAGCTGAGCCACGTTTGTTATTCACACAGTTCCTTTTCCGTACATGGAGGAAGTAAAGTCTTACGCTCGTTTCCGATCTTGGCCTCGTTCAGGACGTAGCTGGCACCTTGACTTGCAAAGTCCGCCACCCATATTGCTCGCACCGAGATCCCCATATCCTTGAGAGACTTGACCATGTCTTCCCACAAGGGCTCGTACAGTTCCTTAAACACAGACCTTGTCGTCAGCTATTATCCACATTTACATGTTTTCGGTTGTCTAAGCAGACCTTGGTGAACCCGTTAGCATGAGCGCCGATGATTGTCACATCTCCGTGTGCTGGGTTGGGGTTCTCTCTTGGAATGTATTCCTTGACCGCAAGACGCAGAACGGCTTCTTCTGAAGCGGAAATAGCATGAGCATACTCCCGCAAATGCTGGCATGGTAAAAGATGTTCGTTGATAATAAACGCCATGTTGAATCGCTGAATTTGCTTCTACCTGGAGCGGCAGCAAACGGTGGGCCTTAATTATTATTCTTATAATCAACAAACCCGAGCCGCCGAGGTGCCGATTACCAGGGAAAGAGACTTCGCTATAATTGACAACCAGACGCAACAGTAACAACTCAGTGGTTTTCTATTGTCCACCATAGCAAACTTCCACGGGCCAATACCTATAACGTTGGAACAAGGGTGGAGAAGAATCGCCGAAAGTATGGGTACACCGAGAATCGCCGACAACCACCAAGGCTCGCGCTGGGTGAGCGAGCCATTCATACACGTCTGCAGAGTAGCTTCTGCTCTGTAGTCCCACAGCAAGTGTTTTAAATCTAGTACATCCGGGATGTGGAAACTCCCAGGATCCGTGACGTCACAGCTGCCTTGACCAGTCTACGGACCTAATTAAACACAACATGTGCTTTGAATTTTCCTCTTCCAACGCACCTTATACCACTTAAATCGTTACGATGGCTCTCCAAAGGCAAGATGTTGAATTCCGTGCCTGTGACAGTACAGTCTTACGAGGGTGGCACTATCCCACCCGGGTGGACAGTCCCTGCATTATAATGTCGCACGGAGTAAGTGGCATGTTCACTGTCTCTTTGCTAGTTACCACAAGCTAAAGAAGAATACGCAGCTTGCCGGAATCCGCCACTGGTTCCTTCCCCCTTTCGCGGCTCGCTTCCAAGAGGCAGGATTCGCCGTCTTGCTATATGACAATCGCAACTGGGGCGACAGTGACGGGGAGCCACGGCAGGAATCCAACCCTGCCTTGCAACAAACCGATTATCATGATGCATTCAACTACGCTGTCACTCTTCCCGGTATTGATCCCGAGAGAATCGCCTACTGGGGGACTAGCTTTTCGGGCGGCAACGTTATTTGTGCAGCTGCAATTGACAAGCGGATAAAGGCTGCTGTCGTCCAGACACCCTCTGTTTCCGGGGAGACACGGTCACTGGCGTTTGCGGACCGTATTCTCGCTCTATTTGAAGATCGAGCCAGGATTGCAGCAGGTGGGATGAGAGGGACGGTGCCTTGCATCGCATCGAACCCCGAAGAGGCACGGGCTGGGACGGCACCTGTACTCTTCCCTGATCTGCAGGCCTATGAATCATATAGAAAGATATATGGATGCAGCGGTCGCTGGGAAAATTGGGTGACGGAGCAGACGCAGCTGCACATGCTGAAGTTCGAACCACAGGCAATGATCCATCGGATTGCGCCCACCCCGTTTCTCATGGTGATTCCGGGAAATGATGTGACTGTGCGGACATCATCTCAGCTTGAGGCATTTGGCAAGGCGCGGGAGCCGAAACAGTTGTTGTTTCTCGACGGGGCAGGCCATTTCGATGTGTACGAGGGCGAATGCTTTGAACGGAATATTTCTGTCCAGATCGAGTTCCTCAAGAGGCATTTGAGTTCTAGATCGTCCTACTAACCATGGTCTCCAAATATAGGCATCAAACATTACAAGGGCTTGCATAGTCTTCTTTGCCCTAGCCCTATCCTATTTAGATAATCGAATTACTATATCTAATATAGTGCGGGTTCGGGCTGGATCAGGTTGAAGATTGCGCATGCCTATATAGCAGGATCATCTTGATACAAATAACTCTCTAGTAGGCCTGTTAACATATTGATATAGGCTAGCGTCTAAGTTATACGGAATGGGGGTAGCATGTTATGCAGTCCGTCTATGATGCTTCGTACATATGTGTTTTCAAGGGACGGCTTCCCAATTGTAAACCAGTCTGCAACCTATTGATTAATTCATCCAGATCATAGACACTCCTACAACTATCACGCCATTTATCACAAATGAAGGCATAGAACCCAACAGACGCAGTGGAATATGCAAGAGCCCTGGGAAGTGTCCTCTCGTCTAATTCCCGCTACTCTTCACCCAGCCTACTCAAGAGAGACCTCACTCACCACGACACTCCGCAACATGACGGACCCTCCAGTTACCTGCAGAGCCAGGCCATCTGCAGTCTCGTCTGGGAAGATGAGGTCCGAGATAACGACTTCCCCTTTCCCTCCAAAGACTTCCACAGAGCAAGTATCAACCAGTGCCCTGATATGAACCACCCCCGAGGCATCGGGCTTCAGAGGAGCGTTGTGAACGCCGCCTGCTGCAGCGTCGTAGCTTGTATCCCCACTCGCTATTCGGTCAACTGACAGTGTCGCGGTGGACTGCGTGTACTGAATAACTGTTTGCTGTGATCCGGCCTTTCGAACTGCCAATGCCAACACCGCATCGTTCTGTGCCGTGAATGCAAGCTCGATATCCAATGCCGTTCCACGAACAGATGAGAGAAGCACCTGGCCCGGGGTAATTGTCTGGTTTTGTATAGTTGCTAAAGGCGAACCTACAGTTAGAATCTCACTGACAGGCCACTGGATAAAGGACCTCGCAGAACCAGTCTGCTGCAGCGCCAGAGTCCGAGGGAACGAGAGCATCCCTTTCCAGGTATCGGTTGGTGGGCTTTCGCCGTAGCTGTTTGAGATCGCAGCCAGGATCCGCCGCCCATCTGATCCAGGCACATTCTCCCAGCTCATTGCGCCGTCGAAATCACGCCCATAGTCAAGCCATAGATTCCCAGGATCCACAGGATCCGGCTGGAAGGTTTCGCCATCAAACGAACCCGTCAGGGCGAAGACGCCGTTCCCTCCAGCTGGAGATCCCTTTGCCGGGGTCAGAATTAACACCCAGGTAGTCTCACCTGTGCCTTCGATAGGGAGCTGGAAAAGGTCGGGCACCTCCCACCCAGTGATGTTTGTCGGGAGGCCTGATACCTGGGCTGTTCCAAGGTCGCTCACCCAGGTCCAATGCTTGGTATCGGTAGACGTCCAGAAAGTCACTTTATCCTGCCCACCGTGGGCAAGAATCATCACCCACTTGCCAGATGCCTCATGGAAGAAGACCTTGGGATCGCGAGTCTCCAGTCCCCTGGTTGTATCATGAGGCGCTTCCTGCGCCGCTGAGATAATAGGGTTACCAGCGAACTTTGTCCAAGTGACGCCGGAATCAACGCTATATGCAAGCCGCTGGTCCTGTGTCCCATTCGACGGGAAGTATCCCGTGTACCAGGCCAGATAGGGCGGGCTCTCAACGGTGCCTAGCCCTGATGTGTTTTCGGAATCGTAGTAGCTAGTCCCGGTGAACGCTTCGATGCCGCTCTCGCTTGTTATTGCGATGGGCTCGTGTGTCCAGTGGAGAAGGTCAGTGCTGGTTGCGTGGCCCCAGTTCAGGTTTCCCCAGACGTTCGCGGTTGGGTTGTGCTGGTAGAAGAGATGCCAGACGGAGTCTATCTTGATCAGGCCGCCCTAGCTGCCTTTTCGGAGCGGATTCATGGTTACTACCCCATCCTGCCGTTGGACTTTACCGAAGGCTATTTTCACCTCCTGTCCGAGCCCTGGACGCCTTCGTCTCGTAGCTGCTTGGCTCTACTGGTGGCGGCAATCGGTGGTGTCGTGCGCAACCAAAGCTCCGGGGGCCCATACTATGAAGCAGCTCTCGCATCGCTCCCTGTCGTCCTTGCAGAATGCACATTGACGAGCATTCAATGTCTTGTTTTCTTGAGCCTCTACTACTGCTGTCTTCTCAAGCCTTTTCAGGCCCACGACTACTGCTTGATAGCTGCTTTCAAGATCCAGAATCTTTTCAAGTGGTAGGAAAACGCTTTCCTGTGCACTCAAGGTCTGAAATTAGCTGATTTGTTCTACTAGTGGTCTACAAGGCACGAATGGTGACGCTCTTGAGCTGACGCATCGAACATATTGGGCGATATTATTGTTGGAGAGGTAAGCCCCAACCAAGGATGCAGCTTAGGGCTGCCATTAACCAACCACTAACTACCCCCTGCAAGCGAACTAAGCGTCCAGCTAGACGTTGCCAAAAGCGACATCTGGGACCTAGATGAATGCATACCTCTCCCCAACTGCCGTCGCACCTGGAAATTCGCGCCGCAGCCCTCCAACAGTCTCGCCGGCGTCTCCCCAGCAAGCGCCCACTCCAGTGACAGCACCAGCACGACTGGAGATCAGGCGCAGTCATTCTTTCTCGCTGCAATTGCAATGCGCCGCCTGTTGCATCGTTGTAATTCTGCCGTCACCTACTCGGCAGATAATCGGCCTAGCTACGCCCCCGGAATTGCCCTTGAGCTGGAACGCCAGGTGGATGAATGGTATGAATATCTCCCCGCCAACATCCGGTTCCCCAAAGAAACTAGCAAACTCCGCGTGGACTGGATCGACTCGTTGTCCAACTTCCTCAACGTTCAGTATTACTGCTGCAAGCTGTCTATCTACTGGCCCGCTGTTTACCAGGCTGTCCAGGATGGTGCAGTTAATGTCCACCTCCGAGGTCATTGCCAGCGGTTTATCGACTCCTATGTGCAGCTTCTGCCTAGGATATGTGTCGCTATCGATGTCTGTCAGATCTACAAATGGACGCTCTCGATTACGTGAGTAAACAGCCTTCCCACGTCTAGCTAGCGGCTGGCGACTCGCGCTCACTGTGTGACAGCTTTTTCGTGACCACGCTGTCTGCCCTAAAGGTGCTGGATACCCCGTGTCTAAGCAGTGCCAGTCTAGACGCATTACGCCAATGCCTTTCCTCGGCTGCGGTTGCGGCTGTGGACTGGAAAGGCACAGAAAGCAGTGCTTCGTTGGGGATCCTGCAACATACACTGAACCGACGCCTTCAAGATGCAGCGTACCAGTATATAGCAGATCCCAGCACCAGCACTAGTTGAGAGGGCTCATCAAACAATACTGATTGGGTGAGAAAGCATCCCGCTGCTCGCTACTATTTATATTAATATGCACATTGTCGGTCACGCGAGAACTGGCAACCACTGCATCTGGATGAATTTTATACGAAGCGGTCCATTCACGTACAAACTCGTCAATGACAAAGTTCTATACGAGATTATACAAGTAGTGCTGCCGCAACCCGGCTAAGATATGCTCTCGGGCCCTCACCCCAGCCTGGCCCAAGATCATGCATTCAGAACACTCATTCCTGAGAAGAGAAATTGTTTTCTGAATTGGGATATTTATGCCAAGCCTTCAGGCCGATACAGCTGTCAACGGTCTGGAATTCTGGGGATCCTGTCACTCGCATTCCGATGCGTGGCGAACATTAGCATTTTGAATACCGAGGACGAACTTAATGTGGAAAGTTAATTACTTCCTGCATGCAGGACTGTATAGAGATCTATTTTCGATAGCAGGGATTTGAGACGATATAAAAGCCGGGCTTGCTCTAGTCATTCTCTACAATATCATCAACAGCAATCCACAACAACCTCGTCAATTATCCACATCTGATAAACCATCATCCACTATCAAGACAACAGTACGTGCTATTCTCCATTATTCTTGTGCCCCACCCAACTCACCAAATATACCCAGGTCGAAATGCATCTCCCAACTGTGTCCATCGTCTTCGCCTCTGTCCTCGCGGCTGTGTCTGCGCGACCACCGCCTGCCGGACTCGCCCACAAACTTCCTCCCTGCAAACCCGGACACTACTGGCCCGATCACCGTGACTGCCACAGCTTCTTCGAGTGTGATGCCGGACACCAGCCGGTGAGGAAGACATGTGGCCCCGGTACCGCGTATGTCTGGGAGACTGGTGTTTGTCACCATGAAGCTGAGGTACGGGGCTGCCGTTATGGAGGTTTCCCAGGTAGAGAGGGCAATTCAGCTTGAACCTCCGGGTGGATCTTGAAGGGTCATCCCAGTACTCAAGGGTCCCTGGGGTCTGGAAGGGAGATTGAGAGATTGATTGTTATTTTATTGGATTAGTCCTATGTAAGATAACGATTTGTATTTTACAGAGTACTACTGCTCGATTATACTTGTGCCTGCTATCGTAAAGGTCTTTGGTTTGTTTTATCAGACTGCATGGTGTAGACTGCATCTGTTTATTTTTATTAACTTTATTTTCTCATGCCGTTTGACATGCGCACTCTACATCAGCGCATACTGCCAGTCCTGAAGAACTGCACCCTTATTAATAGTAATGGCCCGTGGCATCAATTCCCTGCTATCAAACCACCACCCTGAGTCTCTTTTCCATGTGATTACTATCTATTGTATAGCCAACATATTAACAACACTATTCAAATCCCCAGAAATCCCAATAGCTAAGCCCTGCTCCTCCAACTCCCAAGGCGCACATCCTGCAGCATCAATTCCCGCTCTAATCAATCGAATTCCTCCATTAGGTGCCTCTTCTACTAACTCCTCATTCGCCCAGCGAAGCACAGATGGCGTGTTCATACCGACGCCAAGCTCCAGTATCACGGCTTTTGTGTTTGCCTTTCCGTCTGCAGTCACCCCCTTTTCCACATCCACAGACACCCGCTGCAGAAACCGGGCATACTCCCGTTCCTGGGACACAAAGGGGGTCTGATTGAAGTAGTCCCCGCCCCGAACACACAGTGTCAACTCACCACCGCAATACTTGCAATACGGGATCTTCGACTCATCCGTGAGTATCTGCGTCTCCGGATGCAGAAACGGAAGCGCGGCATCAAGGAACGGCACAGACGGGAATACAGCCTCGCGACGACATTTCGCAAAACACTGCAGGTATGCGTATTGCCCCTGCGGAGTTGAGATGCGTGCTGGGTGGAACCCGTTCGCTAGGAAGAGGCCATCTGCGTTGGAAGTGCGGATGAAGCACCGGCTGCCGAAACGGTGGGCTATCCCTAATAAGGTTTTATATAGAGGCGATGCAGGCCAGGTGCGCACCATGTTCAGGTGGTGGAAGTAGTAGCCCCATTTCTGGGCTGGGGAGGCCCATTGACTAAATCCAAAGACGTCATATAGGTGTCTGAGGCCGAGGGGGAGGAAGGCTGGGAAGTGTTTTGCGAAGAGGTCTGGCGAGGTGTAGTCCAGTCCGGTTGCTGCTGAGAGGCCGGCGCCGGCGCTGATGATGAGGTAGTCTGCGTCGTGGAGCCATGATTGGGCTTCTTGCACTGCGGGAGATATAGCTGGTCTTGGGGGTTGGATCTCTTTGCCGATTCCAGGAGTAATCTGTGATATTCTGGCATTATAAAGTTCCCAGTCCCGCTGAAGGAAGGTGTCGAAGATGACATCCGTCACAGTTGTTTCAGGATTCTTCAAACACCAATTATAGACTGTTTCTACGGCGATGTCCGCCGCAATATCTGACGGAAAGGCAAACAGCCCTGTTGAAATGCAGCAAAACACAATGATCTTGCGTCCATCCGGAAATGCAGGCAGCAACTCCGCTGCTTGGAGACAAGATACATAGCACTCGCCCAGCTGCTTCCGATGGCTGGGACCAGGCGTCTGATCTCCGTTGAGCTGCGGTCCAACGGTATGAATAACATACGGTGCGGGGATATTGAACCCTGGCGTCACCTTTGCTCGTCCGATGGGTTCTTCATGTCCTTGCTTTAGCATCAAGTCATAGCAGGCTTGACGGAGGCGAGGACCAGCGGCGGAATGGATAACATTGTCGATGCACCGGTGGGATGGACGGAAGCAGCCCAGAAGAGCAGAGTTGGCTGCATTTACGATGGCTGTCACGTCGGTTAAAGTGGTGATGTTGCCTTTCCACACCGATATTCTGGTCGTCTGTTCACCGTGGCTGAGGGTGATGCCCGGCGTCATTGAGCGGGATGGTGTTAGCAGGGTGTGACCGTGCTTTTGAGCCAAGACCGTGTCAATGTCCTCGAGTACCTGTTCGGGAAATGGTAAGCTCGGATCGCGCTGGCAAAGTAGTTGTCGTAGCATCTCGAGCTGCCCCCAGGTATCCATTTCAAGGAACCAAGTGCCATTCCGGTGGTGATTGCATCGTCCATGTCCGCCGGAGCGCATCTGCTGTAGATATGTCAATGCCCTTTCTAGCGCCTGCGATGGCCGCTGCGTCGAGTGCTCGCCTGTGGCTGTCATTGCCGTTTTACCCCCTCCTAGTCCGTTGAGTCCGGAACTGAGGACGCTCAATTGCCGATTTATATGGACTTTGGTGTGTAGGCCCACTTACTACATTGATTAATAATGGGCCGGTGGGCAGGACATTTCCTATCTTGAACTGAGTATAATCATGCAAGCCGAGTGTATTAATTTATCGAAATGAACCTGTGAATGCTACGAGCGAATGTCGGATGCCGTATCGTATCCTGTTGGCATATTAAAGTACTCTTATGGAGGACTGGGCAAGGATTCATTCGACATCCTGACAGATATCTCTATTTGAGAAGTTTCCCTGTTATATAGTTCGTAGCTAATTAGGAAACCATTGGTCCGAGTATACCTATACTACGTCTGACTGCACATACTGCGACACCACAAACGACAGCCATGGATCAACATGAAACAGTAAACCTCCCCCCTTCCTACCCTCCTGCACGGCCTTTACTAACTCACAAATCGGAGGCTTACTCCCAGGACAAGTCCCGCATTCAACTTGGACATTATACCGACGATAAAACTCCTTACTCTCCGGTGCATCAAACAGATACCCGCTATCAGGCAGCGGGAATGTCAAATCAGATAAACTCAGCATCCCCGTGTCGAAATGGAGGTTCAGTTTGAAGATCGCTAGTGCAAGCCGTTTGAGTTCTTCGATATATGTCCACCCGAATAGAACAGAGTCGGTCGGGCTGACCTGTGCCCGCATTTTCTCGTACGAGAATAAGCCGCCTGTTTTGCAGGTTGTTGTCACGGCGTGGAGCATGAAACGACACCGCTCGAGTATATCTTGACGCGCGTCTCGCATTACCGCGAAGATGATGTTCAAGAGTACCGCTTGGTGTGTTGTCATGGGCCACATCTTGTTTTTGAATTCTATATCCCGTTTCCAGTCATCCTGCATCATTAGCCTGGTATGTCTATAAATTGCGTGGCCGCTTACCATCCGATTCTCTAGCAAAGTCAGCAATTTCTCGTGCATGGCTACAGCCCTCGTCTGCGAGCCCGTCTCGCCGGTAACCCACAACCCGATCATCACAACTGCTAGAAGCAGGATCTGTGGTTCCATGCTCCGTCGAAACGAAGGGCCATGCACAATAGGCCAGTGGTGGTGGAAGTGGCAATAGTACACGTCGACGTAGTGGTCAAAGTCCAGCTCCGCATTGTCCGGCTCTTGAGACTCTCTACACCCCGGCTCAGCATCGCGATTGACTAGCAACCCTTGTGCACGGAGACGGTCTTCGTGCTGTCGAAGCAGATCTTGGATCTCGCTACTCGAGAATGACGTCGGTTGATTTGGTGCAGCACCCATTGCGGGATCCGTTGGGATACCTTCGTACGCATTGACGTTCTGTATTTCTGCATCCTGGATATTTTCGGAAATACTGTCTGTCTGATAGTCATGGTTGTCATCACCAGCCGGTGCCCTCTTCGATAGTCGATTGAATGTACAATACAGCCCCCGTCGCGAACACACGTTGCAAGGGTCCTGGCCATTACATCTTGTCTTGCTGCTGTGGCACCGGTCGCATGCCTTCGATGCCCGCGGTGCCGTACTTTCCCCCTGCTCTCGCAGATGCACCTGATGGTGTCGCCGTAGAGAATCCGTCCTGTCAAAGGTCTTGTTGCAGATGTCGCAGGTCAGTCTCTGGGCAGTGGGGTAGTGTTTCCGGGCGTGACGCGTCAAGTGCTCTTTGCGGCGGTATTGGGCTGTGCAGCCGGGATAGTCGCACGCAATCATTTGCCTGGCGATTGGGACGGGAGGTTTGTTTGGCAATTGGGGTGGGATATGGCATAGAAAAGGCCGGTGGGAGGGGGAGGTCTGTGGGATTGCCGGTGGGATGGCCAGCAATGCCGGTGGGATATCTCGGCAGGGTAGGAGCCGGTGGGATGAGTTGACAGGTACACTGGGTACGAGCCAATCGGTCTATTCCTTTCTTGAGTAAATTGTAGTTGGTGAAGAGGGTCAGCCACCTCTGCTTGAATGAGCTGACTGCATTGAGAATACCCCGTACACAGGAGAGAAACACTCGGCTCTTTTCTGCCTGGTAATCCCTGCATAACTCACCAATGAATTCGAATTGTGCCGCTGATTCAGCCAATGGCGCCCGCTCGGCCCCGCGTGGGCCCCGAGTGGAAGGCCGAGCGGGATGCCCGGTATCTCCGAGACAGCAGGCAAACAAAGAGGGAAATCGCATCAGATGACGGAATCGGGGGGTAAATGGGTATATAAACCTGCTGCTTCCTGGGGGGTGATAAACCGGTTACTCAAGTTAATTGAACTCAGCCCACTCAACCCATACAACTCAAATACAACTACCGATACTCATAACTCCGTGATATATACTTCACGATGTCCATCCGTAATGTCGTCCTCGCTGGTGTAAGTACCCCACCCTATACAATCAAGACAATTCTAACCTCAGCAGGTAACCGGAAACCTCGGCCCAGCAATCCTCTCCGCCGTCTCCTCCTCCCCCAACTTCACCGTCACCGTCTTCACCCGCCCAGACTCGAAGCCCTCCCTCCCAGCAAACGTCAAAGCAGTCCCCGTCGACTACGCCTCCATCGAGTCCCTCACTACAGCCCTCAAAGGCACAGACGCAGTCGTCTCTGCAATCCCACCTACCGCCGCAGAAGCGCAGACAAACCTCATCCACGCCTCCGTTGCGGCTGGTGTCTCGCGCTTCCTCCCGTCGGAGTTCGGGTCGGACCTTGATAACCCTATTAACCGTGCCGCTCCGGTCTATGCACCCAAGGTACAAGCTCAGGAGTTGTTGAAGTCTCTTGCGGCGGAGGGGAAGATTACTTATACCATTGTGTATAACGGGGCGTTCCTGGATTGGGGCCTTCAAGCTGGGTTTCCGATTTCGCCGGTGAAGAAGGTTGCGGCTTTGCATGATGGCGGGGAGAGGCTTTATAGTTCTACCACCCTGGCTGCGGTTGGGAAGGCGGTTGTGGGGATCTTGGGTAAGCCTGAGGAGACGAAGAATCGGGTTGTTAGGGTTAGTGAGGCGGTTTCGACGCTGAAGGAGGTGTTGGCGTTGTCGAAGGAGGTTGTGGGGAGTGATGGGTGGACAGTCACGGAGCCGGATGTGGAGGCTGAGGCTGAGAAGGCGTTGGGGTTGATTAAGCAGGGGGTCTTTAACCATGGGAGTATATTGCCCTTCATCTACAAGGCTATTTGGGGTGCTGAGACGGGTGGGTTGCTCAAGGACACGGACAATGAGCTGCTGGGAATCCAGCAGCTTGATAAGGAGGGCATCAAGGAGGTTATTCAGGATGTTGTTAACGCAAACCAAAATTAGATAGTTAGTCTAGCTACCTGATAATAACAGCAAGTATTCATTTCTAGCGTACAATTCTTATCATTCCTTCATTATTTTTAGTCTTCATAATTCAAGCTTTATTTACCGGCGGCCCCCTTCACAACACGAACGATATCATCAGGTCCCAAGCCCTGGGCATTGATCTGCTCAAACAGACCACCGCAGCCCTCCTTGACTGCACCCATCATGCGGTACTTCGGCTTCAGACCACGGTCAAGGAGGTGGCTTCCCAGCCTCGAACCAAGACTGGTCTTCTGAGCCAACGACTCAACAACCACGACGAACGGGCTGGAGCCGTACTCCTTGATCGCCTGCTCATCCACCACGTTGAGGGTAGGCTTGTTGATCAATCCCACATCAAGACCGTCCTTGCGCAGACGCTCAACGGCGTCCAGAGAGCGGTAGAGCATGTCACCGTAGGAGACAACATACCCGGCCTTTCCGCGGCGGATGAACTCCTCCTTACCAGGGACAAACTCGTAGTTCCCACCGAACAGCTTCTCCTCGCTGTTCTCCTTCAGGATGTAAGGAACCTTGGAGCGCGTCGAAAAGACGAACCGCAGTCCCTTGTTGAAGAAGATCTTGCTCACAACAGCCTTCATCTGCTCGCCGTCAGCAGGGAAGTAAAGCCCCGTGCTCTCGGCGTCCATGAGCCCGTTATCAGCAAAGAAGGCATTCAGCCCGAAGTGGCATGTGTTGTCGGCGATTTCGTCCACACCGCTGTGCGAGAAGTGAGATAGCACCGAACACCCGTTCAGCCGCGCCATCGTGATCTCGCTGATACACATCTCGATGAACGCGCAGAAGGTCGAGAATACACCCTGGCGGGAGCCGTCGCTGCCGAAGCCGAATCCGGCTGCTGCGCTGAAGTTTCCGCGCTCCATGACTCCAGACGACACGTATACTTCTGGATGACCCTGGTGAATGCCCTTTAGACCTGTTGAGCCTTCCAGGTCCGAGTCGATGACCATGACGCGCTTCGCGGCCTCTTCCTTGCTCAGCCCGTCTAGAACCGCGTTCACGGCCTCGCCGAAGATAACCCGGTTCCCGCCTTTATCCTTCGTCGAGCCCAAGTACTGGTGCGGGTTCCCGGTGGCCTTGATCTGGTCGTAGAAGGCGAGGGATTCAGCAGAGTACCCGCGCTTGGTGAGATACTTGCGTGCAATGTCAACGGGGACGACGTCGTGTGCGTGCGTCTCGCCCTCGATACCTTCAATGCCAGGCGCCATCTTCCGGTCGACAATGACGGCCGCCGGGCCGGGGGTGTTGATGGTTTCGACCATGGCGCCGTATAGCGAGTCGATGTCCTCGCCTTGGGCGCGCACGACCTTGAGTCCGTGCCCGGAGAGGGTGCGTTCGAGTTCATACCCCTTCAGATACTGCGATGGGTGGCCGGCGATGGTGACGTCGTTGTTGTCGACGAATACCTTGACGTTGAGGCCCTTGGCCACGGCAATGCGGGCGGCTTCGGCGTCGTTTCCTTCCTGCTGGGATCCGTCGGAGCCGAGAAGGAAGACGGCCTTGTCGCGGTTTGCCATGGCGATACCGTTGACCATTCCCCACATGTGGCCGAGGCGGCCGGAGCTGAACTTCACGCCCGGGGTGAGGCCGAGTTCAGGGTGACCGGGGAGTTTGGAGTTGGCGTCGCGGTAGTTAAGGAGGTGGTCGGGTTCGATCTTGCCGTCGAGAGCGGCGAGGAGGTACTGTGTTGCGACGCGGTGGCCAGCTTCATCGAAGATGGCGTCGTAGAAGCCGGATGGGTTGGCATTGAGGAAGCCTAGAAGAATACAGACTTCAGGAGTTGTGTCGAAGGGGCCCCCGGTGTGGCCTGCCTGGCCCCGGGCGGCGCCGGTCGCTGTGAAGGCGATGATGGCATCGCGGAAGACGTTGATGTTATGCAGCAGGTCCTTCTTCTGCTGGTCTGTGAGCTGTTTGCTCGTGGGATCGAGCTTCAGCTTCTTGAACTGCTTGAGGTCGACGGGGAGGTGATAGCCTGCCATTGTAACAAAATTATTGAAGAATTGTCTGACAGATGGCAAGGAATTGGTTCTGTTCTTGAATTTATTCAAAGCTTTAACTTGTTAATAAGAGGATTACCTTCATATGATATCATACCCGCTGCCCACTATGATATCATGACCACACCACCAGGCACAATTACGTGTCCGAGCGCCGAACGGATGAGGAGTCGGTAATAATAAGGTAATAAAAACTTGATTCTAGCCAGGCGCATCGTTGTACAGGGTATATTAGACTATGTATTGGTAGGAGCGCCGGCAGGGTAACGCTCCCCCGCAGTTGTAAACTTGGCCAAGATGGCGTCGATCTGCGCCAACTCGCTGTCACCCAGGTCAATCACCTTGGAGTTCTCCTCCACGCGAGCTGCAGTAGTTGCGCCAGGGATGGGAATGATGGTCGGCATCCCCGGGCGCCGCGATAGAGAGCGCACCCAGTTGATCGCCAGCTGCGCAGCCGTGCAGCCCTTTGCGCGCGCCAGCTCCTCCACCTTGGCCACGAGCTGCATGTTAATCTCGAAGTTCTGCGGCTGGAAGCGAGGGAATTTTCTTTGCATCGAGTCCGCGGGCAGGTCGTCGAATTTGCGGATTTGCCCGGTTAACAGGCCCCGGCTGATGGGCGAGTATGCGACCAGCGGGATGCCGTACTGGGCGCACGCGGCTGCGACGCCGTTCTCGAGGGGGCCGGTTTCGAACCTGGAAATTAGTATAGGTACGAGATAATAAAGGTCGGTACAACGAACAGAGATAGCTCAGCCTCCACAGCAACAACCTTGGTATGTTTGACTGCTTCGTGGATCGTCTCGGCACGGACCTCCGACAGCGCCACGCCGCCGAGCTTGCCGGCCTCGATGTACTCGTTCAACACGCCAAACGTAACCTCCATGGGGACAGTCTGGTCGCGGCGCGCAAACTCGAATTGATCGATCTTCTTGCGCCCGTTAAGCTGCTTGATGCAGTCGTCGAGTGTACGGCGAGTGCCCTCGACGGAGCCGTCGGGCGTGAATGTCTGCAGGTTCATTCCTCCTTTAATATTAAGGACGAATTTGGACGCGTCGTCGGGGTATTTTTCGAGGTAGCGCTCGAGCAGGACGAGGCTGTTGTACTCGGGCTTGCCGTAGAATTCGCCGCCGTTCCAGAGGGTGCCTTTCATGTTAGCATGTCTGAATAAGTAGTGGAGAGGTGTTGGGTGCACGTACAGCCATTTTTCAGGGCCGCGCGCAGAGTTTCAAAGGCCTGTTCCTGGGAAGGGGGAGTTGCGCGCCAGGTGAGGCCCATGAGGCCGAAGCCAATGGGGCCGACAGTCTGAGAGCCAACTTGGACCATTTTGTAGATAGAAGAGTGTAGCGTGTAGAGTGTTAGTGGTTGAAGAGTTGTGTTGCAGTGATTGTTGTGAAGTGGGACAGTGGGCTTTATAACGGAATTAAGCAGGACCAACACAGTTAATTCCAGTCATCAACCTACAATATACTGTACAACATACAACACACAGACGGAGAACGGAGATAGATTAGAAATAAGCCACTCGATTTCCGATCTTATCCCCTACTTCCAAACCCTTTACGAGTCAGCTCAGCCTACGAATCAGCCTCCAAGTTCTTCTTGTCCATCTCGATCTCCACCGGGCTCTGGCACACATAATCCTTGAACTTTCGCGCCGCAACACCAGCCTGGAACATCTCCTGGATCTCCGCCACCGATCGCCCCTTCAGTTCAGGCAGGCAGAAGAACAGGAACACGCACATGGGCACCGACAGGCCGAAGAACACAAAGCAGATCTTGCCACCCAGATCGGCCTCGTCGGTGTTGAGCAGGTACGGCATGATCTGCAGCACCGCGCACGACACCGCAGTCGCCGACATGATGTTGATCGAGTATGTCTTCTGCCGAAGCAGCGGACTCGGTGTTTCGCCGCCGACGGCATATGAGACGGCCCCCAGTGTCGCCTGGTATAGGAACCCCCACAGCGTCATGAATGCGACCGTCGCTTTCAGCGCCTGGCTGGACTCGCTGATGCTGATCAGGCCGATGAGGAGGAGTCCGCCTGTCATGACGAACATACCGCAGACTATCATGGGTCGGCGACCGAGGCGATCGACCAGGGGCCAGGAGCAGATGTTGCCGAAGAGCTGGATGGCGAAGGCCGCTTGTGCGACGCCGAGTGCGTTCTGGACTCCGGCGAGCTTGAAGTAGTATCTGATCCGTCAGTTGGATTATGACATTCAATGGGATCATGACATTAAAGGACGTACGTGAGATATCCAGAGACAAAGTTCACTCCGACGAACTGCTGCGCGATGTACACCATGCAGACAATGAGCGTACGACGACCATCACTACCCTTGAAGCAGTCAAGCCAGGCGGACCCCGTTCGAGCGAGCTCCTGCTCCTGCTGGACGGCAGCAGTGGTCACGGCCATTGCGTCGTCGACGTCAAATTTCGGACCGTTGAACTTGAGGAACGACTTTGCGGCTTCTTCTGGTCGGCCTTTCATGATGAGCCAGGACGGAGACTCAGGGAGGAAGGGCAGGCCGAGGAGCAACAGGCCAGGAGGGACCATCTGGGTGATAATGGGAATGCGCCAGCCGAAACTGTCAGTTCGGCTTTGCGAGCCTAGAACAGCGGCGGAGTTGAGCCACTGGCCGAGCACGATCATGGTGTTCTAGAAATACTCATCAGCCCGTTCGATGGTTATAGTACAGGAGACATACGACGAGCGACAGACACAGACCACGGACACGAACAGGCGCCAGCTCTGCCACAAAGACAGGCCCTAGCGAATGTCCCAAGCCAAACCCAAAGGTACCCAGCAACTTCCCCCCAAACAGCTGCATGATGGTGTTGCTAAAGTACTGCGTGAGGATACCGGCCACGCACAGCACGCAGCCGAAGATGATCGTCTTCTTACGCCCCAGGAAATCCGACATGACACCCGTGGCGAACGCCGAGCAGAACAGGCCGACAGTCGTCGCAGCGTTCAGGATCTGCTGGTCTTTGGCGCGAATCTCGCGGGTGCCATTGACTTCGACGCCGAACTGTTCGAGGAAGGGGTCGACGGCGAGGAGATTGCCGACGGTGCTGTTCTCGTAGCCGAAGTTGATCGGGAGGAGGAAGATGAAGAAGCCTGCTTGTCAGTGGACGCCCACATGGTAGAGTGCCGGTAGAATACATACACCAGGCCAGCACACGCTTGCTGTCCCACAGCTCTTGCCAGGTGAGCTTGGGCGAGGTGTTGGGGGCCTCGACGGGGACAGTCTCTGCATGATGAGTGTTCTCCTTATCCGTTGTTGCCATCTTGAATGATACTTGGGTCTTGCGTAGTCTGTATAACCTTGCCGGGGATTTCCCGGTACTTATACAACTGCACTTGACGTTAACCCCATGGGGACATCGGCACTAGACCACCCCTGTCACGCCTCGTGGTGTCGAGTCTACCGTGGAGGAAACCGGAAGAGGCTTCTAGATGTCATTTACGGATTGTCTGAGGCTGCAATTGCTGTTTGCAGCCATCACGAGAAGGATTGGCCTGGGATAACCACTGTTGGGCTTGTCGTGGAGATCCAGCCCGGCAAATCTTCGGCCGCAGAATCGGAATGGGCTACCCCAGAGTTCCAAGATACACTCAACCAGCGAAACACGGAGAAGACTCAATTCAGGCTCCACAACTCCGTCCCCGCTTAAGTAATGACTTACTGTCTCAAAGGGCAATTGGAGGCACCCGACGTAGTTTAGGAAGGCCGAAGCACGTAATAAATATCTCCCAGAGAGGATATAAATGTCCTCCCACAGCTTTGAAAAGCAAGAACACACAAATCATACCGTATACGGCGTACTAAGATAGAAATGCTTGACCAAACCCTCCTCCGGCGGGTGAGTTCCAAATACCGCGCGTTCGTGATATCCGACATCTCCAACGAACCCGACGACGCCGAATCCCTCGTCCGATTCCTCCTCTACGGGAATGAATTCGACATCCAGGGCCTGGTCGCGTGTACATCGACCTGGATGCGCGATAAAGTGCACCCAGAGGACATGACGCGCATTGTGGAGGCGTACGCTCAGGTTCTCGATAATTTAAACGCGCATGTTCATCCTGATAACGCATACCCGGATGCCGAGTATCTCAAGTCCGTTATCAAGGGTGGTCCGGCGTGTTATGGACGTGAGGCGCTGCGTGAGGGCGCTCCGCTAGCGGAGGGAACTGAGCTGCTGATACAACGACTTGAGGCGTGCGAGGAGCCGCTTTGGGTGCTTTGCTGGGGAGGGACAAATGTTATTGCGCAGGCGCTGCAGGAGATTGATCGGACGAGGGCGAGTACAGCGGCAGTATTGCGCTCGCGGCTGCGGGTCTATACGATCAGCGACCAGGATGATACGGGCATGTGGATTCGGGTGAATTATCCGGATATCTTCTATATTTGTTCTGTGCATGGGTGGAAGGAGTATGGGATGGCTGCGTGGGTTGGTATATCCGGCGATCTGCTCATGCCGTTGGATGAGGGCGGTCCGGACGTGACCAAGGTGAAGCTGGACTGGTTAAAGGAGCATATCCAGATTGGCCCGCTGGGGAAAGAGTATCCTGATTATTCGTTTATCATGGAGGGGGATACACCAACGCTGCTGTATCTGATTCAGAACGGTCTCGGGTCACCGGAGAACCCGCACTGGGGGAGCTGGGGTGGTCGATACGTCCTAGGTGACATTGGGGGAGCATCGAAGCATTATATGGATGCAAAGGATACAGTGATTGGGAAGAACGGGGCCAAGTTTACCACCAACCAGGCCACTATCTGGCGGTGGAGAGATGCCTTCCAGAACGACTTTGCGGCGCGCATGCAGTGGACATTGAGCAGCGATCTGGCAAGGGCGAACCACGCTCCGGTAGTCGTTGTTAACAACAGCACAGCTGGCTCGGAGCCACTGCTGTTAGACGCTGAAGCCGGAACTGAAATTACTTTCGATGCGTCTAAATCGTATGACCCTGACGGCGACGATCTCTTGTTCACCTGGTACCAGTACAAAGAACCAACGACAGCACAATCGCACATCCACTGGCATGTCGTTCCAGGCGTCGAATTCAGACCTGTCGCTGGAAATACGACGGGATCAGTGGTTAGGGTCACTCTACCACCACCAGAGGCCAGTGCAGTCAGCATCCTCTCCGGCCGGGCACTCGAGAAAGGACAAGCGCTGCACTTCATCCTCGAAGTCCGAGACAACGGTACACCTAGTCTGATCACATACAAACGGGTTGTAGTGCAAGTGACGAACCGCGACCTGCGGGGAGGGAAGGGCAAGGCGTTCGACACCATTACAGAGGCACTGGGGCATCCGACCAAATAAACAACCTCGATACTACTATATTACTATAGAAATGACTTGATATTCAATGATCATATCCCAATCCCCCCCTCGCCCCTACAAAATCAACCACATCAAAGAAACTCTTTTTAAAGAACCTCTCCTGCGTGGTACGATTCACAACCTGAATCCCAAACTGGCTGTCATAGTCCCCAAACTCCCAATTATCCATGAAGCTCCACGCAAACGCACCCAGCACATGAACCCCGTCTTCCCAGATCGCCTTGAGCGTTTCGGACAGGTACGAGAGGTAATATGTACTCCGCGGCGAGTCGAAGAGCTGATCTACGAGATCGCGCTTGGACTCTTCGTAAACGGGGAACCCGAATTCGCCGATTACAACTGGTTTGTGGAATGTGTTCCAGAGGTAGTATAGGTAGGAGCGGAGGTATGTTGGTGTGATGTATACGTAGCTGTGTGAGCGGTACCCGATGTCCCAGTTGAAGATATTCGTTGTTTCTTGCGTGACGCAGTACGGGTATAACGGGTTGATTGCCATGTTTTGGCTTGCGCATGCTTCGATTCCACCAGCTGGTACCGAGACCACAGTTGCCGTATAGGGATCTATCCCGAAGAAGTCTGTCGTGTTGGCGACATATTCAAGATCTTTCTCGCTGAGCGCCGTTGCCCCAGGGAGAGTCTCAAGGATAGAATCCGGGTATTGCTCCCCCAAACACAGCGGGTTCCCGAACGGACCCAGTTGCATCTCATTAAATCGGTTCGTCGCCTCGACATCCGTTTCGTTCTCCGGGTTCTTGGGTACACCGAAGTTATCGTTTAGTTTGAATCCGACTTTCCCTGTCCCGCCTAGGACGTCGTGATAGTAGTGGTACAGCTCTGCATGCGCGCGAACCACATTGTCTATCCCGGTGAAGTTAAACGAGTACAGAAGCGGTTCGTTGAATGTCGTCCAGACAGGGACTCGATCGCCGAAATGCGTGAACAGGATTTTGCCGTAGTTGACGAACGCCTCCACGAACTCAGGATGCCAGTACCCGCCATTGCTGTAGCCGATATCGGCGGTGGCAGACAGATTAGCGTCCTTGAGGAAATATAGCGGCGAGTCGAAGTGGATCAGCGTCACGACGGGCTGCATTCCTACTTCTAGGGTATAATTGATCAGATCATCGTAGTGCTTTAGCCCCTGTTCGTTTATTGGGCTGCCTGGGACTGTGAAGGGGAGGATGCGCGTCCACGGGATGGAGAAACTGTAATACTTGACACCCATCGCCGCGAGACGCTGGATATCCTGCTTGTACAGGTAATAGTTCTCGTTCGTGACGTAGTTCTTGGGGGAGTCGTCTTGGACCAGCTTCTCCTGTAGAGTCGGGGCACGTCCTTCTAGTCCTATGGCGCCCTCTATCTGGGCTGCGGATCCGGCGACCCCGAAGAGGAAGTCATCGGGGAAGTTGTAGCAGTCTGTCGGGCCGAAGTAGTCGCGGGGCGGTAGAACGAGATCAGACGAGGGGATGGGGGTAGGGCTGACGGTGGTCGTGTAGAGGCCGATAGCTGTATAGTTAACAAGACTGGCAGCCTCCCACTGCGACGACCACGCTGCCTGGCCGTATTTATCATTTGTGTCTGTGGCGGAGATGCTTGTCTTTCCTGGCACCCAGCTGCCCCATGTAGTCGTCGACAGCACAGTCCCTAGTTTATCCAGGGCATCGTTATACCCTGGTCCAAACGTGTGTGTTGTCGTCGGAGCGGGGACAGACGTTGCATACCTATATAATCAGCCATGGCAATAATAAACCGCAGAGTGTCTCACCGAACAGTTTCATTCTGCGTAAACGAGAACTCCTCGAAGCGGTAACTGGGCGTCGGCTTGGACGCAAGGGCGGCGGCGGCAGCGGCTGTACATTCCGGACGTGCTGTGTAACCTGTCGTCGTGATGTAGATCTGCTGTGCCTGTGCTACAGCTGCAAGCCCAGCAAGGAGTACGGCACTCATTTTCAGGAGTAATCACTTTACCAACATGGTCGCTAAGTCGGGCAAAGGCGTCCGCTTTATATAAGACAAAGCCGGATTTCCCGAGGTCGAGGCGGGGATCAATGACCCGAGAGCGTCTATTGTATATCTACATTGGGTAATTGTTGTACGGTACGGGATAATTTACGAGCTTGACGTCAACCAACTGTGGGGTGCAGACTGTATGCAGAACCGAGTGGAGGTGGACTCCCGACGGGGATGGGACTGCGGAGTTGGAGATGCTAAGCCCGATAAATCTCCGCGGCAGTGCACGGTCTGTGCATGGACCGTTGGAAGGAGAATTTGACTACAAGATAACTTAAGATGCGAACGGTTATGACGACTTATGGGAGGATTTCCATTAACTAACAATGGTATCTTACCATCAGCCTGCACTACCCAGGACAGCCAACTCAGCTAACAAAATTGCAATGCATTGCATGCTATTAGAGAACGACAGGTCTCGCACTCAACTACGCAGTCTTTAAGAGGATTAAGAGGCAGCTGCCTCGACGTGCTTCTCCTGGGTACCCACAGCAGAATTCTTACGACTGTCATGGTTCCCCTCCTCAACGGCCTTGTTAAAGACGACGTCGCCCTGCTCGGCTTTCCTGATGTTGTGGTACTGCACCTTGGTCTGCCACGGCTTGATGTTCGTCTGGAACATGGCATCGACGTCCTCGAGCGTCTTCCCAGCCGTCTCAGGGAAGAAGAAGAATACGTGGATGGTCATGGCAGCGCAGAAGACCCCGAAGAGGATGTAGACTTTCCACTTGATGTTTTCAAAGGCAGGCGGCACGAAGTACGACAGAGCAAAGTTGAAGATCCAGTTTGAGGCTGTGGTGACTCCAACGGCCTTTCCGCGCAGACGGAGGGGGAAGAGCTCGGGTGGGTAGATCCAGGAGACGGGACCCCATGTTGGTGCGTAGGATGCGACAAAGAGGTATGTGCAGGCGATGATGCCCTTTGCTGCAGTCTGGGCCTCGGACATGTCCCAGGATTCCTCGGGGATGTTGTCGACGCCGCCTGGGGGCGCGGGCTTGCCGTATGAGGCCATAATGCCGGCGTTGGCGAACATGAAGGTCATCATGAGGGTGGAGCCGACGAGGAGGGGGATGCGGCGGCCCCAGCGGTCGATGAAGAAGAGGGCGAGGATGGTCATGACCACGTTGATGACGTATTGGATGGACGAGGCGACGAGGTTGGCATTGCCGGAGAGACCGGCCATGCCGAAGACATACGTGATGTAGCTGTGACTGTCAGTACAGATTATAAGTATCGGTGACTTTGAGGGACATACAGCATCATCACGTTCATGCCGGTCAGCTGCGACCAGATCTGGGTGAACATGCCGATGTGAGTGCGGTTGATCATGTTGGGCTTGAAGAGGTCGAGGTAGGTGGCATCGGCGTTGTCGCGCTCAAACTCGCACATCTCGCGGATCTCGCGCAGCTCGGTCTGGACGAAGGTGTCGTTGCGGTCACCCTTGGCGTGGACCAGAGCCAGGGTCTCGTGGCACTCCTCCCAGCGGTCTTTCTTGGCCAGCCATCGAGGGCTCTCGGGCATGAAGAAGAGGGCGAAGAAGAGGATCACGGCGGGGATCATCTGCAGACCCCAGGGCAGACGCCAGGCGGCGGGGCCGGTGAGGAAGCTGCTGCCGTAGGAGATGTAGAACATGATCAAGATCTGTCAGAATTAGCATGCGTCAGTTATAGATGTCAGTTTCAGACGTACACCCCAAGTAATGGCCCACTGCTGGGCACCGACGACGGCTCCACGTTTACTGGGCTGGGCCAGCTCGGCGACGTAGACAGGAACCTGGGCACTGCAGATACCCACGGAGACACCGTTGATGAAGCGGCCGACGACCAGCTGGCCGATGCTGAACGAGGAGCAGGTAATGGCGCTGCCAATACACCAGATGATGGCACCGACCTGGATAGCCCTGCGGCGACCAAGCGTGTCGGTGATAATTCCCGAAGCCAAAGCACCAAGGAACGAACCACCAGGCATAGCAGCAGAAATGCCACCCTGGTTACTGGAGGTGGGACCGGCGCATTGGCCCTTCTCATCTAAGCCGCCCTGGTTGAAGAAGCACTTGTACTGTTGGGTGCCGAGACTAGACACATTAGAACCAGAAGCCAGTAGACACTGGGGTGTTAGACGTACATGGCCGACATGGAAGCAATGTCGAAACCAAACAGGGCACCACCGATGACCGCAATGGTCGTGATAATGTAGATGTTGCCGTTGACGTAGCCCATTTTGCTGACCCGGACTGGAGACTGGAGCTGAGACAGAGGAAAGTTAGGGAAGGGCTGGGGATGGGCTTTAATAAGAGGGCGCCGCGGGGACGACAAGCATCTGATCAGTAACACATCGCAACAAAGCTCCCATTGGTTGTGCACCAGATGACGAGTCAGGACGGCAGCGTAGCATTACCAGGAAATGCAGTCCAATCAGGGCATTGTCAGACTCTGGCTCGAGTCAAACTGTGTCTCCAGATCCTTCGGAGAGGGGAGTCTAGCACTGAGTAGTCCTAGCTGGACTGTTAGTGCTGGTAGCGAGCCACGTCCAGATGAATAGGGGCGACAAAGTGGGCTCGGGCTGTTCCGCAGGATACAATAACTACGTTACATTGAAAACAGGCAGTTAAACGGTAGAGTGAACGGTGGACTGGTTGCCAGTGGTTCGAGAGCCGAGACAGCCATGGTTGGCAGATGGCATGATTGACAGCAGAGATCCGGGGGTGGACCTCGGAATCTGGAGCGAAACTGGAGAGAAAACTGGAGAACTGGAGAAGAAACTGGAGATGTGATCAATACGTACAGCAGATACACAGATACAGATACACGGAATGCCGGTGCCGAGAGAGCTTGAGTACGCCTCGCGCCTTGGAAACGCCATCGCTTTCCATTGGTTCGCCCGCCACTGATTTAATCTAAATAGACGATGTAATAAGAGGTTGCAGGTTGCATTAATCCTGTTCTTGAGGCCGGACATCTCTGATCCGATGCTGACAGAGTGAGAACTAACTTTGAGAGCGCAAATAGGCCATCCCCGAGAAATACAGCGCAACCAGCAGATGCCACAGAACCATCGAGTATTTCCCCCTCCCAAACAGCGCAACCACCACCGCGTCCCCCACGCTCATCGCGGCCCCCACTGCAAGCATCCCCGTCACGCCCCTCGGGTCGTGCAGTCGCCCCACGACCTCCATGCTGACCCCGTATCCGATCTCGCGGATGCCCTTGACATACATGAGCGGGGAGACCGTGCCCTCCCTTGAAACCGGGTCGTTGGAGCCCTCGCGGGGGACCCCGAATTCAAAGTACTGGTTGCCTGGGGTGATGATGTTGCGGATTCCGCGGATGATGCACACAGTTCTGATCAGAGCAGGGAAGCTGCAGCTGTTGTAGTCTGCGTATTACTTAGCTGGTTGACTAGAGAGATTAACTCGAGAGAGCGGATATGTGGTAAGTTACCCAGGAAGCCCCAGAACCACGAGGGGATCGGCGATATCATTGCACTGATTGCAGTGTATATTATTTTGTAGTTTGTTGTCTGTTGTCTTAACACAAGTATTTTGCTGTCTCAATGCAGGAGATGCAACTTATAACTACTCGACTCTCTTATAAGAATGCTGCGCCCCGTCAGCAGTCGCCCTGTCAGACCAAATCTGGAGGCCAAGCGGGCAATGCAGTCGATCAAGATCCTCAAATGACAGGTTCCAACATTAAAAAGCGATCGATTCGTCTCGGATAGTAATATATATGCTTATATCGCTCTATTTTAAAAACGCGACCGGCCAGCCTTGTGCAGCGTCAAGAATCGCCAACATTTCCTCGTCGCCCCGGGCCAACTCCCGCGCCTCGTCTTGCTGACCACCGTCAGCTTCGTCCGTAGTACACGGTATGCCCTTGAATGCTGGCCCGTGCTGAACTGGCCATCTTTACCTATGTTACCTGCCATTCCGTTGACGATGTTCATAATTGAGCCACCACCTGTGAGGTGGTGTTTACTATAATTGTTATTTCTCAGAAAATACGTGTGCTTGTACCGGTAGACTGGTCACCAGATTGGCTATCTCGTACCAGAAGATATTCCAACATCGCACACGCTCTTCTGATACTTCGAGTACGCAGAACTTAACCATTGGATCATGACTGGTTTAGCAGGCCAAGTCATCTAAAAGAATCGACCCAGACTGCGATTTCGGAGGAGATATCACGTGCTGTAACTTATACCCAATAGGATCTATGGCTGGCAATTAGGGCTTTGCCTTTTAAATGGCTGCCAGTCTTTGTCTGCAAAAACTATAACAGGACATGGGTGAGGGAAATAGACAGAATGACAAGAGTATAACAAAGGAGTGGCAGACAAACAAAGAGTGGTCGAGAAAGTGACTTTGGCGGATATATATCCTGAATACCCTCGGTTAACCACCATCTCCCATCATCTCCATAACACTCACAACATGACTCCCGACAAGCCAGCCAGCACAATGCAGAACTCCTGCATCATCTGCCACAAGAAGAAGGTAATTTCCCCAAACCGGCTATAGAACACCCCTGACAGCACAGGTAAAATGCGACCTCCACAAGAAAAAGCCGTGCTCCAACTGCGCCAAAGCCGGCTCCGAATGCCTGTAAGTCCCGTCGATTGAATCTCTGCAGTGCTAACAATCTAGACCATATACCCGGAAACGAAAAGAATATACAAACGACCTGTCGTCAGCGACAAAAATAAGCAAAGACAAGGTCGACAAGCATAAAGGCAAGGAGAAGGAAAAGGAGAAAAAACGCCGTGTCGAGCCGAGTGCCGCCCTGCTTAAGGACCTCGAAGCCATCCAGAAAGCCGACGCTGCGCCGACATTCCGCGGGCGCGACAGATATCTCGGCCGTCATGCCTCCTTCGACGAGGCCATGGTCGTTCCGAGTCTCACCAAAGAGCATCCCCTTGTGTCCAGCGCCGACCTGGAGCTGCTGATGGAGCAGGGTGCATTCACGCTGCCGTCCGACCCGGTCCAGCATGAATTGATTACGACTTTTATGGAATTCGGACAGGTCTGGACGCCGATAATTGATCCGACCTGGTTTACTGGCACGACTCCCTCGTTTCTGCTGTTACAGTCGATTTTTGTCGCAGCGAGCAGGATGACTACCCAGCCGAACGAGTACGGCCTGAGCTCCGACTTTTACCGCCGGGCGAAGCTCTTGTTCTTCTTTGGAGTCGAGCGAGATCCCCTGATCTCCGTTACCAGTGCTATCCTGCTGCACTGGTATAACCCGGTCGGCCCAGAGACGGTTTCCACCGACACCAGCGGCTTCTGGCTGCGCACTGCTGAATCGATCGCGTTCCAGATCGGTCTGCACAAGGAGCCTTCGGTGAAGGATCGCCAGAGAGGTCTGAGGAGGCGATTATGGTGGACTCTTGTGGTAAGTTCTGACATTGAGCCGTCGTGCACTGGATGTGCTGACTATCTATGACTTCTAGCTACGCGACTGCATCATCTCCGCAGGCACCGGGCGACCACGCACAATCAACCTAAGCGACAGCGACGTCCTCGCCCCCTCCGTCGAAGACTTCGCCGAACCAGACGCCCAGGCCCGCATCTTCCCCGTCTACGTCTCCATCTGCCAGCGCCTAGGCGATATCGTCGAGCGATGCCTCCGCCGCGAACTCACCCCGCTGAACCAGCAAAGCCTGGAGAACTCGCTCTTCCGCTGGTTCAAGCAGGACTTCCCCGCAGTCATGGGCCCGTTCCCGGGGTACACGATGGAGGCGCGTCAAGTCCTCGTTACGTACCTCGCCAACCTCATCGTCCTGGACCGCTCGCCTCCTGCCGAGGGTGCGCTCTCCGCGCGCTCCCTGCTTGCTGCGTCCTTCATCGCGGGGCTATTCAAGGAATTCCTCGAGCGTGATGAGCTGTGCCGTCTCGGGGCCGCGTTTACATTCTACGCTCTAAGCGCGGGATTGCTGCTCATCCCTGCGGCGCGGGTAGACGGGCTCAAGGACCTCGCGAACGAAGACACGATTATCCTGAAAGCGGCCTTACACGTCTTATCGAAACAGTGGGGCTCTGCGTCTGGGGCGCTGCGCACGCTGCAGAAACTCGGGAAAGAGAGTCCGCGGAAACGCGCCCGGATCCACGATACAGCACGGCTGGATGAGGACGTTCTACCGTTCCTGGCGGGGCTGGATACACGGTGGTGTCGCATTTGGGCGCCGGTTGTGGAGAATGAGGCTACTGTGTCTGTGTCTTCGCTGCAGGGGTCGCAGAGGAGTATTTTGGAGCCTTATAATAATGCGCAGGCGCAGGGCTGGGATGTGCCGCCGCTGCCGGTGCAGTATCCGGATTCCATGGTGGGGGATTGGGAAGGGGTCGGGTTTGATTTGGGAGGGTCGTGGCTGTTGGATAGTAATCTATTCTCGTCTATGTAGTTCTATCAACGAATCAAAGCTTTGACTGGCGGTCTTCTAGCGAGTAGAATTGTATGAACGAGGGTAGACAGCCGGGGTTTGCAACTGTGTTGCTGGCCTTGGGCGGTAGTTGTCCTTTGCAGATGATTCCTTTGACGAGAGTTTCGATCTTCTTGCCGTTGACTGTCATTGGGATCTCGGGGACTTCTATCACGAACCGCGGGACGTGTCTATGGCTGAGGCCGCCCCGGATTGCGTCCTTGACTCTCCGGATCAGCTCCTCAGAGAGTTTATGCGGTTGGTGCATGACCACGAAGAGGAATACGGTCTCGTCGTTGTCAGCCGGTCGACGACGCCCGATACAGAGTGTTGTCGCGATGACTTTGTTGAAGGGCTCGGCCTCGACGACGGAGTAGATATCTGACGACCCGAAGCGGATGCCGTGGGGGTTCAGAACGCCGTCACTGAGCACGTTAGATACTGTACAGAATATAAATATAGTAATATGGGACATACCTCCTTCCATGGATCTGCCAACCCTTGGTAGAAGGGTTGTAACTGGCCCAGTCATGCTGCGCCCAGCAGTGAGGAAACAGATCAAAGTACGTCTCCTTGTACTTTGTCATGTTTCGATCTCCCCAGAAGAACACCGGCATTGACGGGAATGGCGTCCGGCAGACGAACTCACCATGCTGGCCAGTTTCCCTGATCGATCTCCCCGTCGAAGGGTCCGCGACATCGACGTCCTGCCCGAGCATCGGGAGCTGGATCTCGCCAGGGTATACTGGCCCTGCTGGGTCTGTTCCAATCCACGACGTAACCAGGTCTGTACCACCAGTGACGCTTGTCAGATGAACGGATTTCGGGAATGCACGATAGAACCAGTGGTATTGGCTTGCTGCTAGGTGAGATCCGCCGGTTTGGACCATCCGGAGAGCACTGAGGTCTGCTTCGTCCCTGGGGATGGATCCGGACATTTCGAGTTGGTGCAAGAAGCCAGGGGATATTCCCCAGTATGTGACCTTGTGGTATTCCAGGACTTTGAGCATGGCCTTTGGACTTGGCCAGAGGGGTGATCCGTCGTATACAACCAGTGTTGGGCCAACGGATAAATGGCCTACCATGACGTTCCATAGGACCCAGGAGGTGCTGCTGTATTGCATGACTACGTCGTCATGGGTTAGCGAGTTGTGTAGGAGGGAGGTCTTCTTGTGCTGGATGATGACCGAGTGGGCGTGGACAAGACACTTGGGTGCGCCGGTTGTGCCGCTGGTGTAGAGGATGTAGAGAGGATGAGAGTATGGCACGCGCTTAAACTGCAGGTCATCATCTGGCCTGGATCGTGCTAGAAAGCTGTCAAGAGTGGGAAACGGGGGAGCAGCCTTGGACAGTTGTATGATAAACAATTCAGGCTTGTGCGTGAGTCTGTCCACGATATTCCGCACTTTATCGACATTCGACCGCGTCTTGCCCTTGAATGTCGAACAGTCGTCGGCAAAAAGAACCTTGGGACTAATCTGGTCCAGCCTCGACACACAGCCCTGATACGTATTAGAATGACACTAACTTATTAACTGTTTCAATCGACGTACCTCCTCTCCGATATCCGGCGCAATGCTGCTCCAGACAGCCCCAATCGACGCAGTAGCCAGGAACAGCGCAACAGACCAAACACTCGTCGAGATGATGGCACCAACCCGGTCTCCCTCCTGCACTCCGCTCTGCAGCAGTGCGCTGCGAAGCTGTCGCACAGTTTCCTGCAGCCGCGCCCAGGTCCAGACATCGCCTGCTATATCCTCTTTCTCGCGGATTCCAATCAGCGCAGCTTGATGAGGACGCTTGCCGTGGAACACGTTCTCAGCGTAATTGACGACGGCGCCTTCAAAGAACTTGGGAACAGCGCTCATGGGGACGTTGGGATCATATGCGCGCGTCATTGTCGCGGGGAGCGACGGGACAATTCCCGTGTATGCATGCAGGTCTATCCAGAAATCATGCGGACTGGTGACCGACCATCTATGTAGATCGTGCGAGGAGCGGAGACTTAGACTGAACCTGCGGTTGACATGTTCGCGATAGACGTTCATAGGGATCTGGTCGGCTGGCAGGACCGGAGTCCAGATGGGCTGTGGTGCCATGGCTAATTCTGTATTTGCTGTCCTTTGAGCTCGGAGCATGCAGGAACCCTTTAAATGTTTGAAATACTGTGGATTTCCTCCAATTCTTCGGCTGGACTCCGATCTCCAATTGCCAGCGGTGGCCGGTGGTTTTCGGTGATTCTCGGCGATTCAACCAGTTGCCGGGGAACTCTTACAACCTGTGCCTCTGTTCCTAGGCTATTAATTATAAACAAAGAAGGCTAGGGAGAGAAATTAGGAAACGGGATAATACAAAATATCATATTGTAGAATGTTTGAAAAATGGACTTTTTTGTTATGGTATACTGATTCTATAAAAGGCGATATTTACTACACCCTCTCGTAGTATACTAAACTTGTAATGAACCTTTAACCCTCCAGGTTACCAGTGTATATCAACTCTTCTACCAGGATATCCAGGCAAAGTGTCCAATCACCGCCACGGTCTACACACCATCCGGACCGGACACCTGAACAGTAACAGCTTCTTTCGTCTCAGCTTCAGACCTCTCCGCATCAACCACAGCCTGCACCGGTAAAGACTGGCCCGTCTTAACCTTCCTTCTCCGCGCCTCGACATACAAACACAGCGGGATCGTAAGATAAGAAACGATCCCGCCTGCGAGCAAAGCCACAGTAGCGGAGAACCCCTTTAGATAGTACGGCGCATCAGAGTTAGGATACATCTGCGGAGCGATGATACTGGCGATAGACAACGCGGCCACAGCGATAGACGTACCCACGGCTTGCTCGGCGGCGCCGTAAAGTGTTGCGCTGCGGTACGATAGCAGGACGGGCTGGGAGACTAGGAGAAGCTGTCCGAGGAATGCCATTCCGTACATCGACATGTAGCTGATACTGTGTGTGTCTGGGTGCAGGCTGGTGTAGGTCCATACAGCGTAGCACGGGATGGAGCCTAGGACTGGGATGATGAAGTGCCACATTCGTTCGCGTGTCCAGTCGGAATGTAATGGGTAGATCCAGTAGAGGGGGACGGCTACGAGATTGACGATCGCGGTGTATAGGTTTGCTTTTTGGGTTGGGAATTCAAGGAGCTGCTTGACATTAGTTGGAAGGTTATATGTGGATACGACAGTTCTTACTGTGTGCAGGATAGTTGGTAAGAAAGTAGCCTGCGCTACAGCAGCGATGGCAATGCAGACGTACCCCAGGAAAAACATGTAGCTTGACGGGCGTGTTATTATCCTGTTAAGGTCAGAGTTATGCATGCAGTGCTTAGGTGTCACTCACTGAATGAAGGCGTTCGTATTCCAAGTCACGTCTGTATGGCGGGTGCTTCCACGGCCAAAGCGATTGATTGCTATGTGCCTCTCTATATACGAGTCAGTTAATGTCATCACTTCGTGATTCGGGTCATACCTCTAGCAGTGAGTGCAGTGGAAGTCTCCGGAAACGATAACAGGAGGAAGTATATCGGGACCGCAGCGACTATCGTCATTGCACCCTCGATGATAAACACCCATTGCCATGACTTGAGGCCTCCTTTACCATTCAGCTGTACTCATCAGCAGCGACCCAACCGCAAGTAGCTTGCACTTACATTGTTGATCCCAACCGCGAGGAATCCCGAGATGGCTTGCGCAATCGAGTTGGAACTGTAGAATACACCGATCCGCACGGCTCTTTCTTTTGGTTTGTACTGCACCTTGAAGTTAGGACAGACACGGTATTTATGGACAGACGTACCCAGAAACTGAAATACATGACGCCGCAAGTAACGACACCAGACTCTGGGATACCGAGGAAGACGCGAGAAGCAATAAGTCCAGCGGCATTGGTACAGGCTGCCATTGTCATGATAATAATGGCCCCTACAATGTCAGTAACAACAGCACAGCGTCTTTCCGGAGACTAACAAGTAACCATGCAAAGAGGAAAAAAGGTCTTGGCCGACAGCTTCTTCAGCATCAACATCGCAGGAATCAGCATTGCAGTGACTGCAAAGTATGAAACAGAGACGGCCTGTTACAGTTAGCAGTCTCCGGTTAAGTTAGGGGGAGAATGCCATACCCAGTTGAATTCTATCCCTTTTAGCCCTAGGCTTGTCTCCAGAGAATCGGCGGTATCAGACTGGAGGATCTTCACATTTCCGAGGTTCGACCGGTCAAGATACGCGAGCACATAGACGACGCCTATTCATAAGATACATGATTCAACGTACAGTGGAGGGGAACCTACAGCTCGGGAAGACAACGCGGGCATCAAGCTTGCGAACGAGACGCCTTTCTTCTGCATCTGTCCAGTCGCTTCTCGCGGTAGTGAGCCGCTCGATGCGATCCTCGGAGGTGTCTGATGACTGGTCAATTAGGGAGCACTGTAAAAGTATCCGGAGTGACTTACCATATTCCCCATGTGTATCCTTCCGAGGAGAGAGGACGTTCTTCGCGCTCCATCCGCCGATGTATACCCCCTCGGCCTCCAGCGCCGCCGCTTTTTCGGTAAAAGAGGATATCATAGTGAGCTCGGTGATGAACAGGCGGATTGGAAATGGAGAGAATATTGACTGACTGCTACAAACCGGTTATATACTCCAGATTACCCCACAATCCTTCAATTGGAGTCGTCTTTGTGGCAGATCGCCGTGAAATCGCCGAACGCGGGGAAGAAGGGATAGCATTGCCAGGCTTCGTGTGCATTCATCGTGTTATGGGAGGAATGGCTCATAGACGATTGAAGATAGATGACTGGAGTATGGTAGGTGTCTCTCTGGTAGTGGTTATGAAATAACCATACCCCCGAGGGCAGATACACGTGCTACAGCCGGAGATATTCGCTCTGGGGATCGGCAGCACAGAGGTCCATTAACGGCTATGGCTAGACCAGGTAGCACGTTCTGCTGACCTTGGGTGATCGGTAACACTACTAGACTCCAAACGACCGGTGAAGTTCCCATTTCGCCGGCACCGGCCTCGCTGAGGTCTCGACGCCGATAGCCGAAGAGCCATCTCCTTGAATTAATGCACTTCTATTGGAAATGGGCCTTATTATGGCCAGGCATAGAAAGGAGGGATCGGACATTGGGCCTCATGAGAAGGCACTACCTGCCCATCGCTCCTTCCCGGTATAGAATCAGATATTCCAATATAGGAAGGAGGCACTAAAGACCCTGACACTGGAAGGAGCCGCGGGATGCAATTACCTCTAGTACCGATCTAGCAGCCATAGTAGTATCTCTACCAGGTACGAGTATACATAAACGTTGTGACGTGTGCCGTATTTGAATGATTGTCATTTGAATAGTAAGGGGGAGATTGAGGCCATGCGTTGAGCATGCATGAAATAGATTGGATATGGGTTGAATATATATATGTGCACTAGAAGTGTAATATTTCTATGTACAATCAAGTATGCTTACATAGTACCAACAGAGAAGGGTTGCTTATTTCTCTCGCTTTTGCAACTCTTCACGGACCTGCGGTAGGATATAGCGCCCGTAGTCAATTGCGTCGTTTAGATTGTCGTACCCTCGGATGGAGATCAGATCCGCCCCCAGATCAACGTAGTCGAGGATCGACTGTGAAACAGTATCGTACGATCCCACAAGAGCCGTAGATGCGCCACGGGCATTTGTTGCCGTCACGGTTGGATACCACAGGGCGCGATCGTGTACCTCCCCGCGAGAAGCAATGTCAAGCAAGCGCTGGGAGCCGACATTTTGCGGGGCAGGAGCATTGGCGGGAGCTTTGGCATTGAAAGCAGAACGGTTCGTTTGCAAGGCATCGAGGGTGCGGTGTGCCTTGGCCCAGGCTAGGTCGTCTGTTTCAGCAACAATCGGACGGAAGGTCACCCAGATGCGAGGCCGGTCGGTGCGACCAGCTTTCTCGGCTTCGGCGTAGACACGATCAATCTGTTCCTTGGTCTCCTTTAATGGTTCGCCCCAGAGCCCGAAGATATCGGCTAGGGCGCCGCCAATGCGATAGGCGTCGTCGGAAGAGCCACCCACGGAGACAGGAATCGTGCCGTTGACTGGACGGACACGGTTACTAAATTGTTTGAAGGTATAGTAGGGGCTGTCCCAGTCAAATGGCTCATCCGACTCCCATGCACGGCGGAGGATTTTGATGTAGTCCTCTTGCCGGGCGTAGCGCTGTTCCTTGTTCAGGAAGTCGCCCTCCCTGGCTTGCTCAACATCGCTGCCACCGGCGATGAAGTGAACGACAGCGCGGCCAGAACTTAGCTGATCCAGAGTTGCCAGTGCCTTGGCTGCTACGGTCGGATACAAGGTGTTGGGTCGAAGCGCGATGATGATCTTCAGGTTTTTGGTGTGAGCTGCGATGGTGGCGCCAACAGTCCAAGGGTCGAAGTAGGAGCTGTCATAGGGAACCAGGGTGTAATTGAACCCGTAGTCATCGAGATTGCGAGCATAGCGCTCGAGGAAGTCCGGCTCAATCGGAGCATTGATGATCGGCTTGAGCTCCGTGGACTGTGTTGGAAACGTGAGACTAATGAATTCGGTCGGCATCGTGATGGTCAGGAAGGATAACCGGGAGTAAGCAGAGGAGATATTCCTGGCGGGGGCCAGAGCATCCCTCTTGTAGTCGTCTCCAACAGTCCTATCGCCGATGGTGCGATCGGCATAAAGGCGACGGTGGTGGCATCACCGGATGATGCCAGAGACACAGAAATCACGTCTTCACCCCATCCTGCCTTACAAATCAACTTCCAACGGGCCTTTGTCTTTCCCCGCGCTAACTACCTTGCGTTCCATTTTCTCTCGGGCTCGAACCACGCTGCGTTTGGTGCCGACATAGCCTTCCATGCCGGCAAGAGTAGCATACAGCTTGGTGACGGAAACATGCGAGAGATCTGCCCCCTGGTCCTGCAATGCATGAACAAACGCGTGGAAGTTCACCGACCGCGGGCGATAGTGGCCACTGCTATTGTTAGCGGTCTCCTTGCAGTTGGAGAAGGAACTTACCTTAATGGAGCAAGATCGCGCAACTTGCCGTCCCGGACCTTGATCATGCCAGCGGCTGCGATGCGACCTCCGTGCAGGAACGAAGAGTGCTGAAAGGACCCTCGACTCTTTATTCCGATATACAGGCGATATGAGGGGTCGGCGACCTAGCGAGTCAGCCGCACTCTAAGTCTGAGGCAGATGGGGAGGGTCATACAAATATCCACCAGTCATCCTTGTCAAATAGCTTGTCTTTGAGGCGCTTGATGATGCTGCGCCTGCGACTCACCGGCGCGTCAACGCGGGATTCGGACTTGAAATCCATATCTAAGGTCTGATCATCTAGGTCGGAGCTCGATGTTGATTGTGAGCGTGAGTGAGATGGGAATGTGGCACTAGAATCGCGCTTGCTCTTCGGTCGTGGACTACTCAGGGGTAGAATCCCGTCTGTGCTGTCTTCGTACCGCGCATTGCTAGTCCAAACCAGCTCGTTGTTTTTGGCCCAGCGAAGCCTCCCGGCTTCATCGACTTGGACTAGATAGTTCAGCCTTTCCTCCCGCGAGAGGTAGCGTATTTGTTCACGTTCCAGCTTTGCGCGAGGACAAGCGGGCAGTTCGATATCCTTACCGGCGCCGTGATCAAGCCAGTAGAAGAAGTTTTCATGGGAGTCTGTCAATTTCCAGTACTCATGATACTTGCGCAAATTGCTGCCGTGGCGATGTTTCAGGTCCATCATCTCGAGGAAGTATTGCAAGTCCATTGCCTTGCTTATCGTCGCCGGGTTCGGTTTGATGCCCTTTGGGGAAGCCTGTTGGCCATTGCTATCGCCACGTGCGAGCTTTGCGACACGGACTGCATGCCCCCAATTCCGATGGGCCTGAGCAGCTGGCGAGCTTGCAGGCACTGTGGGAGAGCTCTGGGATTGCTGTGCTTGTACCTCTCTCAGCGTCTATGGTAGTCAGTTTCTTACCCTGCGATAGCTGGGCATTGACATACATCTATCCAGCGATTGGCATAGCACAAGTGCCTACCTTGTAGTTCGCGCCGTGTACGGTAACCGCGATAGACACGCTGATATCGTTAGCTTCTCGTACCTGGGTGTTGGGGGAAGTCGTACCTGGATCAAGCACACAGACTGCGATATCCGCGCGGCGCTGACGTCATTTTCCGTTTCGCCGTCGCCAGGGGGAGTTTGGTCGTTCATGGGGACTGCGCGACGGAATGGAACTGTAGGAATAATATTGAACCTGAAAGATATTGCGTAGATCTCATTAGAGCATGGTTAATTCGAAGAGCAGTGATTTAATGAAGGAGCAAGCGCTTCTGCCTTGATGGACGAACAGTGCGAAGATCGCAGCAGAATGCGCTAGCCATATATGGTTAGTTGACCAAGCAAGGCCGTAAGGCTGTAAGGCAGGCAGGCAACAGCCTCCACCTTCAGCTCCAGTTCTCCTCTTTCTCTTCTTGCGCTCCATCCCACTCCATATTTTTGAATCCATCATGTCATCCTCTTCATTATCTGCCGTAAGGGCTCTACGAGAGTCTTTTGGCGACAGGAAACCTCCCGATATTACGCGTAAAATCACGGCATGCGTGGCATGTCGCAAACTCAAAGTGAGACGAAGCATCTGCCCTACGAAACTATACTGATGTCTATAGATTAAATGTCATATGAACGGGGGAAACCCGCCCTGCACTCGGTGTGAATCCCGTGGTCTGTCATGTACCGTGAACAAGAGCCTGCAAATGCTGCTTGAAAGTGACGCATCGTACGAACACTGCATCCGTACCACCGATGTCCCCTAACCAATTGATAGATGGAAGGAGAACATTGAACGCCGCCTGGAAAACTTGGAGTCAGCTACGGTGTCAACGCAAGGTCCGACTGCTTCGCCCGAGGACATCACACCAGAGGAGAGAAGCAGACCCAGAAAGACCCCAGCCAGCCGCGCATCAACTGCCCCCCCAAATATGATCACGTTGAATCTATCTTGTAGTCTCGGGGCATTTCCTGCATCATCCATGATAGATCTCAACTTCAGTGGCCAGCAGGTAATTTTCCAAGGGCAGCGGCGCCCAGATCTGATCTCATGCGGGGTGATTTCCCAGCAGACAGCCGAGGCCCTGTTTAAGTTCTACCATGAGCAGCTTGATCACTGCGTCCACTACGTCCTCGAGCCTGATGATACATTGGCAAAAGTACGCTCCAGATCATCACTTCTCACATCGGCAATCTGCACTGTGTCCGCTTTCTGCACGGGCTCCAAGGCCTATCAATCGTGCCTTAATGCGTTGAAGACGGAAGTCTCGCGGAAGATGTTTGCGACAAACCATAAATTTGATGACGTGCGAGCATTGTGCATTGGAGCCTTCTGGCTGAGCGAAATCGCCTCTGCACTGAGTGGACTAGGTAAGGCAATTTCTGGATATTACTGCGCAGTGTCTGACAACTCGAAGCTGTTCGCATAGCCACAGAGCTTGACCTACACCGGTGTATCACCAAAATACCCCATACGAAGAGAGCTTGCTACGACCGCACACGACTCTACTTTTTGGTCTACCTGTGTGACCGACACTCCTCCCTAAGCCACGGACGGCCACCGCTTACTCGCGACTTTCATTCTTTGAAAGCGCCGCGAGACTTCTTACAAAGTCCTTTTTCAACATCATACGACTTGAGTTTGATCGCCCAAGTCGAGCTCTGGTCTATCAGTGGCCGAGTATTCGATAGATTCGGGGCGGATATTGAGAACCCGATGGCGAGCCAAAAGTCGACAGAGTTGGAGAGCTTTGGCACAGAATACGATCAGTGGCTTGGTGAATGGTTGGATTTACTCTCAACCAGCGAGATGGGGACACCATTTACAAATCGACTGGGACGCCTGTATTATCATTCGGCCAGGTTGTTCCTCTTCTCGCATGTATTTCGGGGTCCAGCAGCAGAGATATACTCGTTGTGCAGGGAGGGCATTGATAGCTTTGCGTCGTCTGCTCTGAGAAGTGCTCTGGCTATCGTCCGATGTATCGTGGATGACCATAGAGACGCTGAGCTTTGGCTGCACAAGCTACCTGTATACTTTGGGACCATGACGGCGTTTGCCTCCGTTTGTCTTCTCAAGGGCTCGTGTCAGGAACAATCCACAACAGGCCTTGACTTTGGCGAAACCACCGAATATATTCGTCGGCTGGTCGACCTTCTCCGCACGTCTCTAGTTGCTGATCACCCCGCGAACACCTGGTCGAGCATCGCGACTAGTCTGGACATCGCAACAAAGGGATGGGATTTGTTTCACCCAGAGGATGATCATCTCACTACTCCTGTGGATGGTGCATTTAACTTCGATATGTTTGACGGGGACGGCAGGTTAAGCTTAGACCACTATTTTGGCGCATAGAGGGCAAACGATTCGGTCTGCTTTGCTTGGGCATGTCCCGCTGTGGTGTATTAGGCGGTTTCCACCCGGTGCCAAACTTTGAAAGCGCCGATGTCCAGTGGGAGTTCACCGCAACCCGGCTGGAGTGGGCCACTCTTCGTCAGGTGCTCAGTTGTGCTCAGCTCTGAGCGTAGTTATCCAAATCAAGCCGAATAGCCCGCGGGCTGACACTGGTTAGCGCTTATTCCAGCTGGAGTGGCACGGAACAGGATGCCTAATACCTTGCCTATATAAACTTCGACCACCGCGCTCTTGCTCATCTTGCAAATTGCGATTATCCATACACCAATTTACCAACCATGACTAAAGAAGAGATGTACCCCCTCGGCCGTGACGAGACTGAGTCGCGCCGGTAAGTTCTCACACTCTAGTGCTGTGCCAAGTATTAACTGTGACAGGCTGAATGAACAACACAAACTCCTGCTAGACATTGTCGGCGGAGCCATAGACAAGGCAGTTCCGCTGGACAATATTTCCACGGTCGCCGACGTCGCTACTGGGACTGGGTAAGCCGCCACCCTTCACTCGCCCAGTGGCTCTGTTGTTAATTGAGATTGATCTCAGGATTTGGCTGTGGGATGCGCAAAAGCAGCTGAATGAAAATGCAGGCCAATCCGAGCGTCAATTCCATGGCTTTGACATATCTGCTGCCCAATTCCCTCCGGCTCCTGCTGGAATCACGTTCTCTGTCCACGACATCTTCCAACCCTTCCCTGCTGAACATCTTAACCGGTACGACCTGGTGCATGTTAGACTGCTAGTCACGGCATTTCCGGAGTCGGAATTCCAGAAGGCAGTTGAAAACCTACTCACGATTCTAAGTAGGTCATAGCCTTCCGTCATCTAGATATGAGATCACGCTGATCATATTACTGCGTACAGAACCCGGAGGTTACCTGCAGTGGAGTGAAGTCGACTTCGCCCATGTAGAGGCAGGCAGCGACGACCACCCGAAAGGTACAGCAGGCGTGCAGCCCTGGATGAAGTTCGTGGAGGTCACAAAAATCAGCAAATGCGCTCCGGACACGCTTTATACCGCGTATAATAACGCTGGACTGCTGAATGTTGCTAACCGATCGTACCCTATTCGTGGACGGGCGGATTTGGTTGACCGTGCGCAAGAGTGGGAGAGGCAGTTCTTTTCGACTATGATTCCTGTGATACTGCTTAAAATAGGTGACGCAGCTGACAAAGATGAAGCGGACGAAAAGGGCTCTAAGATTAAGCTGGATCTTGAGGAATATTTCGCCGATGGTGGAGTGGTAGACGTGCGGTTTGGGACAGTTATAGGCCAGAAGCCGAATTAGACACAGGGCGGTGTACTATAGAACCCTGGATGTCATTAATAATATGGAATAATAGCAGGGGACACCTTTTAAACAACATCCTCCAAGCTAAATTCCCCTTGGTAATTTGCAGAATACGACTCACGAGCCGGGGTATAGAGATATTTGGAATAGCACTGGGGCCGACAAAAGTGCAGATGCCTGATTCCGCAAAACGGTCTAGAACAGTCTATTATTTATTAATCTTAAGGCGCGCAGCCGTCTATGATCCGCTCTAACAGACAACGGGTTCATTCGCACGGTCAATCTTGCAAAAGCGACATTATTTCCCACCGCCACCACTAACTCTCGGCGTGGTTTTAATTGACCCCTGATCGGAACCATTTGTCCCGTTAATCCTACTTCCAGACCGTTCAATCTTGCGCAGGATTCTGGCGGGGTTTCCGGCGGCAACGTGGTAAGGCGGGACGTCCTAGTTATTGTCGATGATATATTAGCCAAGCTCTCACGATGACTTTGGTGTGTCCTACCTTGGTGACAACACTCCCCGCCCCGATAGTACAGCCATCGCCAACCGTAACTCCGGGCAGGATGATGGCATTACCAGCAATCCAGCAGTCCTGGCCGATTGTAACACGACCACCCATCTCTGGCCCATATGTTCCATTGCGGAGGTCTGGATCTACTGGATGCGTGCCGCTGAACAGGGAAACGTTCGGTCCGATGAGTGTCCGTGATCCGATGGATACAGTGCATGTATCCAGGATTGTGCAGTTGAAGTTGATAAAGACGTTACTTCCGACTTTGACGTTCGTCCCGTAGTCGATGTTGATGGGTCGCTCGATCCAGGGATATTCATGCAGCACTGCGTCCTCTTCGTCTTCGGTGGCGGCCGGCGGTGGGAGGTCTCGAGGGTCGTTGGTGATTCTGCGAGCGGTCGTTAGGTAGGTGGGCAAGAGTAGATCGAGGTATTGCGGTGCGTCTCACTCTTTCCAGAACTCAGCGATTTCTCGCCTGCTCAATTCCCCAGAATTGTTCAGCCGGTTGACGGCACGGGCGCATCGCTTTCTGGCAGCGACGAGTTCTGGTGTAAAAGCGTAGTACAGCTCGCCGCGCCCCATGTGAGCCAGGTTCTCGCGCTCGTCGATGTGGGACAACATTGCAGCGAACAGGGATGGATTGGTGTGAGCAGCAAGAGCTGGGAAAAGAAGGGATCGATCTCAAATAAAGCTCCACACGGGACTTGAATGTCGGTAAGCCGAATGTCTGATATTCCTGTTGTATAAGTTGGTTGCTGGACGGTGGAGCAGCGCGGCTATTACAGCGCCCAAAGAGGTTAGATCCGATCCGCAGGCATTTCTTGCACAGTGGCGTTCCTCAACTCGCAGTGCACAAACACCAACAAAGAGCCGGACACATGTGATATGGCGAGAAAGGAGACTGCCGTTAGTTTTAGTTCCTGGAGATGTACGCCATAGGTGCGCTAATGCTAGACAAGGACAATTGGCAGGGGAAGGCTTTCGAAGGTGTGATGTGAACCTGGAGACCCACGGCAATTATATTGAAACATTGCCTGTTGAGTACCCTTGTGTTGCTGTGGCCCCATTTCAGTGGCGAGGAGACTCCATCGCTGGCGGAGAAAGTCCATGGTGGTCGTAAAGATGTCCGTTCTCCATATCTTGTGTGACTTGCGCAGCCGCGCCATGATGAGGTTCTGTTGGGGGCGAGTCACTGCGCAAAGGCCAACTACCAGGAGCGGCCAAGTCAGTATCCCGTTTAAGGGCGAGTCGCCTTCAAGGGCATTGAGTTCATTAACGAAGGAATTTACAAGGTGCTGGAGCTCATGATTGCAAGGGTGGACATCGGGATCAAGGATCTGCTTGACGTATACTAGACATGATAGCCTATAAATTTCAAACAGTATCTCGTCGTCGGGAGAATAGACAGTATTGATTCGCGCTTGATAATGCGGCTGTTCTAGTTCAGCCGTAGCAAGGTCGGTCAAGTTGCGGGGGTTCTGCAGCTGGTGTTCTATGATTGCGAGCTCTAACCGGAACATCCCATACATCATGGAAGGCGCGCGCATCACGAACCGAGTGACCTGGAATATGGTTGTGATCAACGCCTGAGATGGCCCTAGAAGCATGCCCTGGCCGAGCTGATGGTGGGGATTGGCTGAGATCATGTCGAATACCTCGCCAGCTGGGGTGAGTGCGAGACTTGGTCCATGAGAGAAGGCCGTTAGTGCGAAGAAGTATGAGAAGAGCTCCAAGAGAAAGGTGCGCAGGTGGCCGTTGGATGGAGCTGAGGATAGTCGCTGCTGCAAAAGGAAAGCCGCGGCGTTGAGATGAGGCAGCAATCGGCTGGTATCTGAAAAGTTATGTGTCTACGTAGGGTAGTTAGTTCTGCTCTCTTAGCAATGGGAGTGGGCGCACCTCGTGCAGGCATAATAGCAGTATGGCAAGCACAATATCATCTACTTCCAGTTAGCAACCTTCTACGGTCAAAGGATGGACTGCATACCTGACAGGGGCCGGTCCTGCTCGCAGGCCAGTTCGTTATCAATTTCAGATCTAACCCCAGCCACGGCCTTACCATACAGATCAAGGGATATCATTCTCATGTCTGGTTCACGCGTCTCGTACTTTAGCAGATCAGCAGCCGCAACTGCCAGGACACAGCTCATCGTCAAAGGGCTTCCCACAGCTGTGGAAACAAAGTGGTGTAGGAACCTCTTGTGACGGCGAGGACTAATCGACATCCACAATGCGCTGCCCTCTGTGAAATGGGCTAGGAGACGGCGTAGAATGGGACAACTGGGCACGGCAAAGACAGTGACCATTCCACCGAGCTCGGGCGGGATATCTAGCGAGCGGGGCCACAGTTCGCTTTGACAAAGACGCCGTCTACGGCGTGTGATGGGCTGGTTTGCATGATCCAACCACTGGCAAGATAGACTGTTCCTGGTGCAGCCCCCGCAGATTGGGTGGACTTCATCGCACTTCTTCTTCCGGCGCCGACAAGACTGGCAGCCATCCTTTGAGCGCATGGGTCGGGTTTTGAATATATTAGATCCGGGTAATTCGTCAGTCATGGTTATGAGCCAGCCATTCGAAGTCTCGAAGCGATTGATGGAGAAGTTGAGATGTTGAGTGAGCGAGTGTCTGGATTGATGACTAACATCAAAAACCACGTGACACGACCGATAAGCAGCCAATCAGATAGCTGGAATGCGTGCATAACATAAAGTGAAGAACCAACGACAATTTCGAGTGGAAGGATATATATCGGGTCTTTCTTGAAGATCAGGGTGCAGATGGAGCTAATACATGTACTCCGTCGCCTGACTCATAAGCCATGAGGCTCAAGACAAGCACACGCCCGAAGAGGACCGTGCGTGGGAATTGAGGCTGTGTATGCTGCACAGGCAGAGATATATAGCTGGCCAGTTACACCCGACAAGTTGCATCCATAAAAGAGTCAAATTATCCCACCATGCTCATTGTGAACCTTGATGACACCAACGCAACCTACTCCCAAGGGGATATTGTCAGCGGCCAAGTGAGCTTCGAACGCACTGATTTAACAAGCCTTCTGTATGTTGTGGTCGAAGTCGCTGGCCGTACCAAGAGCACGGTCGTCTCGAGCTCGTATGACGCATATGGCGAAGCAGACTTGTTCTGCACGAGAGTAGGCGAAATCCATGGCTCTCAAATCGTCTTGCCCTTTGCCTTTCCGTTTCCCGCGCGCGCTTCGCCAGTTGACCCAACTATTGTCAATATGACCCACTGGACGAAGCAGCTCACGACAGTGCGATCGAACCATCTTCTTCCCCCGACATTCAAGCACAGGAACGCAAAGTTTGAAGCGTCGGTGGAATACACGATTAGAGCGTCGGTCTGGACACAGTCCCAGTTCGGCCCATCACAGCGGCGCATCTCGGAGAAAATAGTGCCCATCACCTATCGGCCGCGACATGATCCGGAGAATCAGATCCCTACAAAAGGCGACGCGCTCAGACTGACGACACGGCTTCCGAATAGAAGGACCCCTGGAAATAGGGCCAAGGCTCTTTTGCATTGGTCCCAGGCAGCGCCTGTTGACTTCCAGCTTCAGCTCACTGTCCCTGCTAAAATCCACCCAGGGGAAGAGATCCCCTGTGCGCTATCGATTATACGATCACCAGAGGCCAAATCGGGTTTCGAGAGCATGTCCTTCATCCTGAAAGGGTTCAGTATTTCGGTGAAACAGAAAACCAAGGTCTGGGGAGCAGCACATACTGGATCAGATGAAACACAGAGCGAGTCTGCCGTGCTATTCAACGGGACAACCAAAGACTTGAATGTCCCATTATCACCAGAGACAGGATATAAAAAGGAGATTTTCAGTCCTGCACTCGAGGACACGGCTCCAACGTTCGAGACGTACAATATCAAGCGCACATATGTCATGCATGTCGCTGCGGAGGTGCTCTGTGCAGGTACTATGCGGGAGATATCCGGAGAAACAGACCTGGTGGTTCTTCCAGGAGCGTCGCCAGAGATCGTAGATGGTGTGAATTATCAGAATGATGCTGGCCTTCCGAGCTACGCAGAAGCTGCGTCGAATGTCCTCAACGCGGTATCGTCTATACTTGGATAGCGTCTGAAATTGGGAATGAAGTTATGAATGTGTTTGTTAGATACCTATTTACGTTCGACAAGTTTGATGACTCAATGCGCTTTCAATACATGCCTACCATCTGGGATCTGGTTCGCGTGCCAGGACTCCCAGTCTTATAGACCCATTTATCTCTAGACGGTCGTGTTCTCGTGTCATGAGACCAAAGAATTGAAAGATAGACGGACCGGGGGACTCGCCTTCCATCTCCCACAAGCGTTGCTGACTCTCGCGAACTTCAGTGAAGATGTAGCCACAGGAGTAGAATGTCTGCAAATCACCAGGCCAATCGCAAACTGGCTGACGTCGCCGCAGTCGGCGGTCGATAAACCACACCTGTCGCCCTGTATTATAGTGGAATACCTCAAGGGTATCAGCAAGATAGGCCGGGGGCCAAGTGAACCACTTTGGCTCAAAGTCAAGCGCGACGTTCATGCCCACAAAGCTTGGGCGGGCCTCTGAATCTTTTGCTGTGTATCTCTCATCTAGCAGGGGGACATGATCACCGGCATAGTGGTAGAACCAATCGACTAGGTCACGTCCAGGGGGAATAGCGAGATGGACTACATCTTTCTCCGGCCATATTGTGATGTGGTTGACGTTGTCTTCTCGATCGATATACGAAGCAGTGTGTGAGGCGTTTGGATGGCCTAGATATTCGCCCGGCCCAGCATTACGAGGACATTCTGACTCTGGTCCTGGAATATCCGACCACCACTCGTTCTTTGGACGTTGGCGCTCAAGAGCCTTGCGAGATGCCCGACAGGCTGTCCACAGCCCGCGGATTGCGTTGTATGCGGAGGTGTTGGAATGGCCGTCTGAGTCGTCCCATGGCACAAGCAGATTGAACGATGTCTTCTTCACAGTTCCTCCAGGGCCAAACAGCAGGGGATCACTGCCGACTCGTAAGGCCTCTGTATCCTGCTTGCAATAATGATCAGCTGCGAAGAATGTATGCAGCTGCCCATTGCCAGAGAACGGTTGTGCTGCGATGTCCCATATGTAGTCCTGGAGTTCCACTGGTAATTGGGTGAATAATGAGAATTTTCTCGCCCTGCCGATGTTGTTGGCTGGCATGAGGAGGCGGTTGTGTGGTGGTTGAGTGGTTGAGTGTTTGAGAGTTGAAGTGGATTACTGGAGTTTGTGCAGGTAGCAAGACCCCCAATACGCCGTAATCTTCACATTGGGGCGTGGAATACGGTAAACATTTCGGTTGGTGCTGACGTATGATTGTCCTGAAAAGTGGAAACAGTGGCCCACGACTGGTGTCCATGTTGGGGGCCAGTACAACCTATAACCTGCTAGAACCTATTTTATAGTCGGGATTTTGACAACAATACATAAACATTCATCTGAAATGTTGGATAGCTCGAATTCCATTAGTATTCGTTTTAAGTGGGAAGTCTACCACCGTGTCTCTGGTGCCGAGCCTAGTATACCCAGTACTTTTGTCAGAACCATTGGACCAACTCATGATATGGAGGTAGAGGACACTACAGAACTGATAGAGGACTGTTGTGTATAAAATGTAGTTTAAACTTGTCACCGAGATTTCCCGACAAAAGTCAACGCCGCCACAACCATTGCATCAATACCAGTGGCTAGGGTCCCAGGAATGCTTGTAGTAAAGGAGGACGAGTGGTTACTTGGAAGTTGATCCAAGGTGCCTTCTTTTTCGCGCTTCTTCCAGGTATCAGGGTCCGTTGCACTCCAGCCCCAGAAGAAAGACGGTTTCTTTACAGCGGTGGCCAAGTTTTGAAAGTCCTCACTGCCAGAGAACGGAGCTTCTAATATCTGATGCTGATCGCCAAAGTGACTTCCAAACGATTGTTGCACCTTTCCAGCTAGTCCAGCATCATTGGTGGTTAGAGGATACTGGTTGAGGCGTTCAAAGAGTGGCTCTTTTGGACACTTTGCCATTTGGCATTCTCCCTTGACGATCCGATATACTGCGTCAACGGCAATCTTTCTAGAGTGCTCGCTGACTGTCCTGATATTAACCTGGAGCACGGCCTGGTCACTTATAACATTGGCTGTATCACCGGCATGGAAGCTGGCGACGGTCACGACTGCCGATTCCCTGGGAGGCGTCTCCCTGCTGACAATCGTTTGAAGCTTCATCACGATCGACGAGGCCAGAACCACCGGATCAATACACAGATGGGGCATACTGCCGTGTCCTCCTTTTCCGTAGACAGTAATTCTGAAGCTGTCGGCCGCGCACATGATTGTACCCGGCTTGGTTACAACCTTGCCCGGGGGCAGGGGCAAGACATGCTGACCAAGCAGCACATCTGGTATGGGACACCCGTGCTTCTTGGATTCAAACAGGCCATCGTCAACCATAGCCTGTGCACCGCGCGCAATTTCTTCGGCAGGCTGGAACAGGAAAACGATTGTGCCAGACCACTCATCCCTGGCCTTGAGTAGGGTCTCGGCGGCTCCAATGTTGCACGTCATATGCGCATCGTGGCCGCAGGCATGCATGACGGGTTTCTCGACGTTGTCTATGGCGTCTGTCATTCTTTTCGTTGAGGCGTATTGCAGCCCGGTTTCCTCCTCCACGGGCAGGCCGTCCATGTCGGATCGGAGCAAGATGGTTGGGCCGGAGCCATTCTTGCAAATGGCAATGAGACCAGTGCCTCCGATGCCTGTGCGGATATCGAGGTCTCGGGATATAGCTTTTAGGTGTTCTGCGATTTTTGCAGAGGTTTCATTTTCGAGGGTTGAAAGCTCGGGGTTTTGGTGGAATTCGCGATAGATGGACTCATAGGTCTTTATGTCTGGGCGATGTTTGTCCAGAATGGACTGAAATGGGGATTTAGGTCCCATATTGCAGCACTGTTCAATTGGGTTCCTGTATGTAGGGGAGAGCAGGACACAATAATATACAGCGGATGATGCAAAGACTACTTTATATGTAGAACAGACGCTGGAGACATTTTCCACGTTTTCCACCGGTTGCGTCCACCATTGATATGATGTCATCCACCAGTCACTGTTCAATGCAGTATACAAGGCTGATAATTAATTAGAAGATGTTCTCAGGACTGTCGGCATACATGAAAATGAATGTGCTATAATAACTATTATCTAGAGTCTATCTTCATTGTATAAACCACTCATTAGCCGAATAGTCCATATCTGGTATTGTCACCGTTCGATCATCGCCAGATTAGTAATAACCAGTTTATCCACATCTCCAGCTTGTTAGAGCTTGCTACGGGACTTAACACTCCATCTGCCATGAGAAATGCCAAATCCTGGAGTTGACACCGCAGTGTCTGTCGAGCACTGTCAGGGTCGGAATTCTGCAACTTCACCCCGTCCAGACTCACCAACTGCTACTACGCCTTCCGGGGATGCCTGTTCTGCGGAAAAGAGTCAGTCCCCTGAGAGGCATCAAAATGTCTGTCAATGCAAGCAACAACAGAGTACGGGTGCGACAAATGGCCATGCACCGACCCAGACGACTGATCTCGAGAACTGTACCCCAGTTGACTCTGCAAGGGCAGACAACTGCAGGAAATACGTGCTGAAAGTCTGCCGCGCGCTGATCCTGTTTGGAGCCCCAACACACCGGCTCGAAAAGTATGTCCATCACACTGGCGAAGCCCTCAACCTGCATATTCAGTCATTTTACATGCCCGGCTGCATGATCATGTCGTTCGACAACCAAGTGCAGGAATCTATAGATCGTCAGATCATTCGTTCCAACCAGGCACTGAATCTTGCAAAGCTGTACGACGTGCACACGGTGTATAAGAATGTGATCCACAAGAAGACGACCGTTGAAGATGCCGTCACGCAGATTGATGAGATCACGGACAAGCCGGAGTACTTCCCCCTGTGGCTTCGAGTGTTGGTGTACGGTCTAGCTTCCATGTGCATAGGCCCTGTTTCTTATAATGCGCAGCCAGTCGATCTGCCCATCATCTTTATCCTGGGGAGCTTGGTAGGACTCTCGGAATTGATACTGGCTCCCAGGTCAGAGCTGTATGGCTACGTCTTTGAAACATGTGCTGCCATTCTCGCGTCTTTCATCGGTCGCGCTTTCGGTTCGATTCACTGGGGAGACGACCAGGGGTTCTGCTTTTCGGCGATCTCCCAAGCATCGATCGTGTTGATTTTGCCCGGATTCACAATAACCAGCAGTGCTCTGGAGCTGCAGTCCAAGAACATGGTATCCGGTGCCGTGCGCATGGTCTACGCAATTGTCTATACCCTGTTTCTGTCGTTCGGCTTCACAATCGGAATCACCATCTACGGCGCCATCCATCACAATGCCACATCCGAGACGCAGTGCAGAACCAACTACCCCGTCTGGTGGCCCATTGCCTTCGTGCTGCCGTTTACTTTCTGCTACGTGATCGTCAACAAGGGGAACTGGAAGCAGATGCCGCCGATGCTAGGTATTTCCCTGGCCGGGTGGTGCGTCAACCACTTCTCCAACCAGCGTTTCGCGGCGGTGCCTACCCTTTCCCAGGCCCTGGGCGCATTGACGGTGGGTGTTCTCGCCAATCTGTATGCGCGGATTGAGCACGGCATGGCTGTAGCCCTGATGCATCCGGCTATTTATCTTCAAGTTCCGGGGAGTCTGGCTGCGTCAGGGAGTCTGATCAGTGGACTGTCAAACGCGGACCAGCTCAATAAGAATGGCAGCACGGATGCCCCTCGTGAAGCGATGTTTTCGGACCTGAATGCTGGCTATACGATGGCTCAGATTGGTATCGCTATTACGGTTGGTCTGTCTATCAGCGTGCTGCTTGTATACCCAATCCGTAAAAAGGCGAGGAGTGGCATATTCAGTTTGTAAATGTATTTATATTATTTGAAACACTATTTAATGCTGCCCATCATATCCACTAATCTGTAGCTTATTGATACCCCCCTCAACCCACTCCAGAGGCGCAACAAACGCCATCTGGCTCCACGAGAACAAGGTGTTTTTGCCTCCAAAAACGAAGACCTCGAATCGTCCGGCAAAGTTTCCGTCCACCCAAACCCGACTGCCCCCGATTACATCAGTGCGGATAGTAATGTGGCTTTGCAGGGGTACAGTGACGGGCTCATGCGTGGACGATGTCTCGTTCGTCCAGATCCGACCAGGAAAGCCCGCGTCAAAGCCCGCTGTCTCGTCGACTGAGCGAAGGGGATAGTCCCAGCCATCGGAGGTAAATGTCAATGCGCCGTGTGAAGATAGTGCCAGTGATGAGTCGTTTGAAGAGAGAACGAATGGGCCGGCGATGTCTAATTTTAGGGTATAGTTCATGCCCTTACTACCGTATCCTAGATGCACCTTCCCGGTTCCACTAGACTCGGATTTTCTCCATTGAACCGTGTTCTTCGATTTGCCGGGTTTAACCTTCAAGTTCCGGTCGAGATTCTGTGCAACGGCTCTCGATGTGAGCAGATCCATGGAAGATTCAAGGCTGGATAGCTGGAGCTCTGGCCCACGGTTTCCCGACCACGAACGCGAAGCAACAGTCGGGATACCGTTGCGAATGGCATAAAAGGCCTCTAACTGCGTAGTCGCATCAGGCCCATTATCATTCCACGCAGCGAGAAGGGCGCCCTTGACGGGCTTTTGGTCCGGTTGCTCGGTGATATTATACGGATTGAACAGGGCAGGATTCCACTGCCAGCCGTCCCTGTCGGCGAAATTGAGTACGCGCGAGTTGTCGAAGAAAGCAGGATACGGAGCTGGGAGAATCGGCATATGGTCGTTCTTCAGTGACATGTACGCCCACCAGTCTTCTGAGTTGATGAGTTCGTATCCGGCGTTGGCTAGTTCCACGGGGTCGGACTGGCCGTACTGCCAGTGCTGGATGATGATATCTTTGGAGATTGTGCGGGTTTCGGATGGTTCGTATGTTCCCCAGATGCGAACGCGTTTGCCAGATTCCTCTTTAACGAATTCGGCCATGTCGTTCACGAAGTCGATGTAGTCGTCTGCTAGGGTTGGGTCGTACTCATCGGCGCCGATGTTGACTTCCTTGGTGTGGAACCAGGGGAGGAACTCCGCCCAGATGGACTTGACGAGCGGGATTGTGTCTGGATGCGACAGGTTCAGTAGATCTTCCTTCGCCTCCAGGGCCAATTCGGGCTTCCACTTTGTCACGACGAGGCAGTGGCCGGGGGATTCGATTTCGGGGATTACAGTTACACCCCGTTGAGCGCAGTGATGCTCGAGGTCCTCATACTCGGCGCGCGAGAGGGTTTCATTCAGTCTCTGGACAAGGCCCTGCAGGTCGGGACTTTCAGGACGAAGAGAAAACTGGGCGTAGACGTCTTGCCAGGTCTCGTTGTGGCCGCGGCTCAGCGGATAGTTGTCGCTGGTGTGGTAATGGAACTCAGACATTTTGAAGAACGAGGCGTACGTGCACAGGTCTTTCAGGAATGATGGGGAGTACCACTTTCGCCCGGCATCGAGGAGGAAGCCTCTGGTTGCAAAAGAGGGCGCATCGACAGTGCGGCCAGCGGGAATGTGGCCACCATTCGATATCAAGAGCTGCTGTAGTAGAGTGCGAGTCCCCCACCACATTCCCCGGGCTCCAGTTCCTCTGATATGAACTCGGACCGAGTCAACTTCCAGTTCGTATCCTTCTTCGGTCGGCTCGCCATTCTCGTATGTCAATGGCCCGTCAAATCTACCAAGGAAGATCCCTGATGCATGTTCTGGAAACGCATCGACAGCGTGAACAGTCCAGTCATTCCCAGTCACTTCCTCCAGGTCTTCCCTGAATGTATTGGCAAATTCAATGGCGGAAGGGGGAATAAGAGTCAACCCATTCTGATCTCGTTGCTCCACAAAGTCATTGTGAATGTAGATTGTATGGTCGGCAGTCGCAATATCGAAGCCATGACCGCCAGAAGCGGTCCAGTCAACCGGAGGTAGAGGCTGCAGGGCTGATGCCACTGTAATTACGCTCAAGAGAATAAGAGAAAGCATGGCGAAGTCCAGTCTACAATATTTCAGCGGGGAATGTTTACTTTATACGAGCAGTTGTTGACTGCGGGGCGATGTTGCATTCTTGGGTCACAAACAATGCCAATCCATCCCTGTTCTGTTTCCTGCATGAACTTTATATTAATTGAGGTGAATATTAATAGTCACCCCGCATAACAAGACCAGAGAGTAAAGAGTGTCTGCTGTACCATGGAACCTCGATGCAGCGAATGCGGGGAGAGTGACTGACGTGAGAGTGACCGCATCGATATCAGGGACTATAAGATGCCCGAGAGCCATTCGTATATTCGACCGCCACTCTCAAACATGTAGGGGCAGTTGCAAACAACCATACAATATAATATTCGCCTAAACTCAACCCGCAATGGCCGAAGACCGCCTCAACCAGATTCGTCCCTACAAGGCGTGAGTCTGCAGTCAACCAACTTAATACAAACTAACAGTACAAGAGCTCTGCGCAAGCCCAGTATTTCGCAAACGGCCAGGGAGCACGTCCAGTCAGTGATTGACGACCTAGAGGGGAAGCAGCCGGCCCAGGATGAGCACGAAAAAGAGGCCATCAGGAGGACTGCCGGGCTGAAAGCGTATGTATTCTATGTATTCTTTCTTATGAAGTATTTGGCTTTGTTAACGTGAGCAGTGCGATGTATGACCCCGATGCTGAGGGAAAGCAGGCAAAAGAGAAACTCGGCGATGGACCACAGGAGTAACAGCCCAATTGTATGTAAATTTGTATAATAGGATTAATGGACTATGAATGTATCGAAATACTGTTCGACCATAAAAACCACTAGCGGCATTAGGCCGTCTTTCTATTTGCATTATATGCCAACAGAATGCACTTGGCTGTTGCGAGCATATTTATAAACTTCTATCCTGCCAAGGTCTTTCCGATGACACTGGCTACACCGAGCAGCTCTTCATCATGGAACTGCCTTGCAACCACCTGGATCGAGCACGGGGCGTTTTCATATTGGCTGGGGTCATCTAAACACTGTCAGTACTGTTCTGCTTCGAATATAGGCCGACTTACAGGTTGCATCCACCGAATCCAACGCTGGATCGACTTTTCCATACGGAATGACGCAGGCAGGCCACTGCCAATGTCAGCACTGCAATCACAACAGTTCAGAGCTAAACCTACATCGACTAGATTCCAGACAACAGTGTATGCAGGATGACCGTAAGTATCATGCGCCCCGGCGGTCTTTCGATGCCCTGGCATGACAATCGCATCCAGACCGTTCTCCAGCCAGATCTGCTTCCATTGGACAACGAAGTCCGCGCGCTGGGCGTTGAAGTCGAAGATATCGTCAACTGTGTACTTATTGTCCCAAAGATCAGGTAGACTGTCCTTCAACGAGGGTGCTTCGGGTTCGCCGCTGGCATGGATATGCTTGTAATGTGTACTGTTCGGGTCCAAGGCGAACAGATTGAAAGCGAGTGCTGCTGCATCGGAAATTGATGGGATATTCTTAAGCAGCTTGATCGTATGGCCGTCCTTCTTGAGAGCGTCCACAGCTGCGTTCAGTGACCGCACAACAGGCGGCTGCAATGGATATACCGGATCCTCTCCCACCACCCCGATGGTCAATGGACCCTCCGTCACAGTGGCAGATGGCCTCCAAGGTACAGCCAATGCGCCTGGATCCTTATTCCAAGGTTTCTCCGCCATGACTGTATTCATGAACAGCTTTAGGTCTCGGAGAGTCGTCGCCAGTGGTCCCGCGCAGGCGGCGACACCAGGACTGCCCTTGCGCCCTCCAGACCCCTGGCCGCCATCAGGAATACGCCCGACCGTGGGTTTGAAGCCGAATCCGCCGCAGCAGAGTGCTGGGATGCGCACTGACCCGGCGACGTCTGTTCCAACGCCGAGAATGGAGCCTCGCAGGGCTATCAAGGCGCCTTCGCCTCCGCTGCTGCCGCCGGCTCCTAGGCTGGGGTTGTGGGGGTTGAGGACTCGGCCAAAGACATTATTTTGCGAGTCGGCAGACTAGTCTGGTTAGTTACTGTGATAAACAAACAAATTCAGACATACCATCATGGTCTGGGGGATGTTCGTCTTGACGTAGAGAACGGCACCGAGCTCGAGCAGAATGTCCACCAACGGTGCGTTGCTCGCAGCAGCTGGCTTGCCGATGAACGAGACATACCCAATTGTGGTCTTCTGTCCTTTGACATTAAACGGGTCCTGTTCATTCAGCTACTTGATCTTGGATTGGATTGGGGACCTGACCTTGAGGCTAATCGGCAGACCGTGGAAGGGACCCTTGAGCTTGCCAGTCTGTGCAAAGTACTCGTCCAGTTCTTTGGCACGGGCAATTGCCTCGTCAAAGAATGTCTCAGTGAGGCATTGTGTCTGTAGTGTATTAGCGACACTCAATTTAGGTGAAGCCAAACTCACCAGCTGCTGCGCAATCGCTGCTCGCTTGGAAAAGGCCACTGTAACCTCGAGCGCAGTGAACTTGGCCGCAGCAATCGCTTTAAGCAAGTCGACGGCGTCGTATTTCTCGGTGATTTCGAGTTCAGTGGCAGATAGCAGGCCACTCTCTCTAGGGACATGAAGGACGCTGGCGGTGGATGTTTCGTTGACGCCCTCTGTATACTTGGACGGCAGCGTCCACTCGACCGGGATTTTACTTGCAGCCTCTTCTCTCTTCCTGGCTGCTATTGCCTGCCATGGCTCAGCGGGAGTAGTAGTGATAGTCATTGTTTAGGTAGTTTTGTCGTTGTCGCTACGAGGGGTGGCTCTCGTGCCCGATTTAAACGACGCATGAAGCCCGAAAAGCCTGTACGACATAAACACCTGTAATTATCTCCTCGGCAGTTGGAGGAAAAGCCACATTGGAAACCCACCGGCTGTAGGGCGAATCAGAAGGGGCAGCAGCAGGGCATCTCCAGCTGTCTGCGGGGTTGCTCCAGTATCACGTTCGGACGATCAGATCACACACGTCACATTCAATGATTGTTGAACACGGATTACAGTGTACATATTTCATCGGCAATTCAGTTCAATACCGTACATGCCGATCAGATCCTCCTTGCGCCAGGTTGCAACAGAGCCATCTTCCTGTACCGACGCGCTGTCCACATTCGCATCCTCTTTCCATATGCGATCATCGGAATGCTTGTCAACATTGTTCCTGTTGCAATACACGCCACCGCAATGAACATATTCAACAGCCCTGTTGCCTCGATCCACGGCGTGAGAACAAACACGATAACCATGGACAGTGCATTGCGCACAAATGCAACACCAACCAGGGCGTCTCCAACAATCTACCATGGTTAGCTCACTTTTTGTTCGCATTCGGACTTGTATAGGGTATTCACCTCCTGATAGCAGTCGGCGACATATGTAAGAGCGCAAGCCCCAGTGCAGAAGAATGCAAAGCCAAAGATACCGCTCCCCACAGCGAGTGACCACCATGGCCAGCCCTGCGTCTGGTTAGCAAGTTTACTACAGAGTATGAGGTGGATAACCCACCTTAGATATTCCGACGCCAAAAATAAGTATACCCAGCGGTGTCGCGAAGATCGCTGGTATACAGAGATGCAGCCGCGTCTCGGGCTCAAAGGTACCGTTGTTTCGTTTCGCGCGCCAGAGGATATACCGATCATTCATAGGCCCTCCCAAGGCAGCCCCGAATAGGCCGCCGATGAAGGGGGGTAGATTGAACAGGCCGATCTGGGAGGAGTTGTATTCGTACGGGGCGTAGGAAAGGTACGACGATTGAGTAGTGACGATGACAGAGAACCACGACAAGAAGGTGCCCCAGACGAGAGCTGTGAACGAAACGGCAGGAAAACCTACAAGGACGAGTATCGGGCGTTTCATGTTCTCCATCAGCGAGTTGTCTGTCCTGGTAATGAATGCCATTCGCTCGCGGTAAGACTTGTTTCTGAAGCCAGTACCCGACTCTATCGCAGATAGGACTTCGCCTTGCACCTTGGATTTCTTGGGCGTCACCTCTGTTTCTACCTTTTCAGGATTTTCACCTGGCTGGGATATCAAAGTCGGAATGTATTTGCTTTCCTCGAAGAAGAAAACAAACAGAACAAGGTTGATTCCCAGCATAACAGTCGTCCACCACCAGATCCACCGCCAGCCCTGCGCGGTGGCACAGTATCCAGCAGCAACGGGGGCAAGATATGCGCCGGCACTTACCATCATATTGTAGAAAGCGTTGGCCGAGGCTCGCTGGTGGACAAAGAAGACGTCTACAATAGTCATCTGCACAAGGGCCTCGCTGACGGCACCGGCAACACCACTCACGGCATTAACGGCGAGCAACTCTGCAGTTGAGTTCACTTTGGCATTCCAAATAGCCGTAGCGAATTGGACAGTTGTGCTGAGAATGTAAATCGGACGACGGCCGTACTTGATGGCGAATGGGATGAAGAATATGCACCCGACTGCCAGGCCGGCCAGATTGAGAGCAAATGAATTGTTGAGATTCTCCCAGGAGACACCGACTTCAGCATTCATCTGGATCCATACAACAGTTCCAATATCCAGCAAGACGAAGCTTGCCAGAGTATAGAAGCTGGCAATGGCAAAGTTGACCGTCTTGCGGGGTTTGGACCAGTTCTACCGAGCTGTCAGTCTTGTCGGCTCGGTAGCTCCTGGCCACATACCAGGGGGTCATTGGGGTCGTCCGTTGGAGTGGGCTCCAGAACAACAGCATCAGTAGATTCGTCATTCCCTGGGTCCAAGTTAGAAGCATTTCATCTTCAAAGCCTGAGGAGCCTACCGTGCTGGATGATGACAGTGCCTGGGGCCTCGTTAACCAAAGGCCTGTCCATGCTGGGCTCTGAGTAGGGGCAGTAGAATATAGAACAAGCACCAGGATTCAGTTTCTGGGGCGGGTCCTTTTCAACTCTATCTTATGGCAGTATTGATCTGTATATATGGCCGTGATAGGCAACCAGTACAGCCAACTCCACTGCTTCCCCGCATTATCTACCACCAATGACAATACTGACGGCTTATCTGCCAGTCCAAACAGAGAAGCTGCTGCCGAGAGTTGGGGAGTTTGGAGTATCCGACAGTCTCGTGTCTGTTTAGTGGTGGATCTGCTGGTTGATGTCCTCACTCGTTATCTCCCTGCTGGATTTCCATGCAGAATGCCCCCTACTGAGTAATGTCCTCCTGCTTCACTGTTCTGAGTTGATCATTGAATCTATGGGTGGAATTAATATCGCTCCCCGACGCGAGTAGTTTCCCTGCGTAAATCCCATCTATAATAACGTCAGAAACCCTACGACCATATCCGCACGACCTCCCTGCCCCGACGTCTGCCCCCGCTTGTGCTCCGTGCGATGCTGTCAAAGTCAAATGCGCCCCAGCTAGCACATTGAACGGCTGCCGTCGCTGCTTTCGTTTACACTATGAGTGACTCTCAGACAAGGCGAAACGCATTCAGGCGCTCCACCTTGTCCGGTCTTGCCGAGGAGCGAGTTACTACGTTTGCATGAACAGATTGTGCGCAATGTGCAGTGAGTTATGGAGCCAGAGAGATGGATGTGGTTCGTAGGACTGGCTCGCTTATTTGGAACAAGATCGGCTTTACTGGGTCTACAAACACCGGAAAGGCAGTTTTACGACGTGCGAGCAAGATGTTGAAGAGAGTTACTCTGGAATTGTACGTATTTCAGAGTCATTTTGCACTTGGCTAATAAGGAACAGAAGAGGAACCGGCCCTGTATTGTTTTCCCTGATGTGAACGTGCAAAAGGTTGCTGCCAAGGGAGTTAGTTAATATAACAGCCAGGCTATGCTTCATCTCACTATCTGTTTAAGATTGCCTTTTTTGCCTTCCTGAACTCGGGACAGATCTGCCTCAACCTTCAGCGGATCTATGCTCATGAATCCATGTTCGAGAAGTTCAAATCGGTTTGTTTTAAACTGGATCTTTTATTTGATTATCGCATCATTCTACGGATGTGGATTCCATTGTATGGCCTAGTATGTTGTGTGGTGTGGCAGTGGACGAGACTTGAATGTAGAACACAACTATATTGTTTGACCTTCGCTTCCTGTTGGATGCTCGATAGGAGCTATGAAGGTTATAGTTTCATTTCCTGGCTATTTCATGTCAACACCTGATATGCATTCATAGAGCCTTCCGAACAAGTTGCTCCAATCGCTGAGGATCAGCTCCAACACGCTCATCCACCTTGGTGCCGTCTTGGAAAGTCATAAAGGTTGGCAGGGCTCTAATTCCGACTTCGCTGCCAATGTCCTCCTGGTCGTCGATATTGACCTTTGCAAACGTGATGCTGGCAAACTCTGGGTCCGAGGCCAGTTTCTCGAAGACAGGGCTCACCACGCGGCACGGACCGCACCAGGGAGCCCAGAAGTCGATGATAACCACATTGCCCGAATTTATTAGCTCCTGGAACTGGGAGAAACTGCAACGTAGTAACAGACTGTAAGCGGGTGTTTGCCGGCGAGGAAAGAGCGTTTTCTTACCTGTTGATATCGGTAACAGACATGGTTAGAAAGGGTAACAGTGGTTTCTTTGCAGAGGAAAGTGTTAACTGGCTTTGAATGGTTACGGCACCAATGGGCACTTTGGCTCTTATAGTGTGTTCTTTCTCCGGAATTGGCGTTGCTGCGGGTCATGGTGGCATTGATAATGCACAACTTAGTGGAACATGCTACCTGCTGTTACATTACAGGTGAATCACCAGGACATGTCCTATGCTGTTGCAGATTCATGGGTCCATCTTAAAGAGGAGCGCATGAATCATCATTTGTTTAATAATGTCCACATGGTTACACATACTCAACACAGTCACTCAGGCTGGATCACAGCTTAAGTGTGTGCATCGTACATTTATTTATCCTGGTATTGAAACTACCTCTCTATTGTAATTAGATAGGCAGGCTTGATTAGTTGGAGAAGCGATGCTTAGCGATTCGCTCATCGGAAGCACTGTGTCGCTTCCTCGCATCGTTATCCGACCCGACGAGGGCTCAATAGTATTGTAGTATATATCCCGCCAGACTTCCAACTCTCAATGAAAGAAATTCGTATCAAAAATGCTATATTCCTTGTACAGCTCACGTCGGGCTCTAACTGCCCAGTCACTTGTCTTGTCAGTCCTCGCCCTTCTCGCACTCTCACATGCAGCAGTGCTCAACCAGACACTGGCCCAAAATGGCGACGGCCCATTCAAGTACTACCGCATCACTTCTCTGGCGAGCCTAGGCAATGGTATTGTACTGGCCTCTTTCGACGGGCGCCCAGATGGCGCAGACGCCCCGTCGCCGAATTCAATTCTCCAGCGACGCAGCACAGACAATGGCGAGAGCTGGGGGTCTCTGACCTACATTGCGCAAGGCCGGCCTGGTTCAGAAGGGGTCCAGAAGTACGGATTCAGTGATCCAAGCTACGTGATTGATAGCGGCAGGGAGACAGTATTCAACTTACACGTCTTCTCGAAAGATCAAGGCTTCTCAGGAAGTGTCCTCGGCAATAACGACACAGATGTTGATGTGCTGAGCGCCGAGGTGTCTGTGTCCACCGATGCAGGACTCAGCTGGACGACTGACCCTGATAATCAGCCTGACCTGCCCCCGGTGGCGTCCGGCAAGGAGGGGGCCCCGCCGCTGATTACAACCGCTATCAAGCCAGTAGGTGCCACAGTCGATGGTGTTGATAATGTTGGCGGGGTGCTGGGAGCATTTGCCACTTCTGGACAAGGCATCCAGCTCAAATACGGGAAATATGCTGGACGACTGGTCCAACCGTTTGTTGGCAGCGTGGTTCAGCGCGATGGGTCGACGGCGTCTCAGGCGTATAGTGTCTACAGCGACGACAGTGGCAGTACATGGCAGATGGGCACACCTGTCGGTACCGGCATGGATGAGAACAAGGTAGTCGAGCTCTCGAATGGAACACTCATGCTGAATTCGCGATCCAGTGACGGTAGTGGATATCGTAAAGTCGCGTTGTCCAACGATGGAGGCGAAACTTACTCGACCCCCAGGGTTGAGACTCAGTTGCCGGACCCGGGGTGCAATGGGGCTATTACGCAGATGTACCCTGATGCTGAGGAGGGGTCTGACCTGGCTAGAATACTCCTCTTCACGAATGCGAATAGCCAGGAGTCGCGGGTAAATGGGACCGTGAGGTATTCGTGTGATGATGGGAACACCTGGTCTGCTGGCAAGGTATTCAGCCCTGGAGCAACAAGCTATTCAACAGTCACTGCACTGGACAACGACATGTTCGGAATATTCTACGAGGCGTTGGATAACGAGTTGGTCCTTCTTCGAGTGGATGCGAACTGGCTGGGTGTTTCTTGTTGATTGGCTGCCAGCAATCTACTTGGTTCAGTGTCTGCAATAGTCATAAGCAACCATATTTTGTCTTGTAATTCATGCTCGATCTAGTAGTCTGGAGTATCCATAGACGGTTACTGGCTAAGGTACATATTCATTCTAGCTGCATACGTCCGGATGCACAGCGATTGAACCTTGCACCACCGCTTATAAGCATCAGCGCCTATGACATACGGGTTCGCGACATTGCAGCCCTTGTCGCCGCACTCGCGATGCGCCAGAAGGTCCAGGTGATACAGGCTGCGGTCTCTCGCCTGATGGTTACCGATGAGAACCTCGACGTCGTGTTGGCCTGCCAGTCCGCTGAACCGCTCGAACGAGGCCACTTGCTGGGTTAGGGTTTCTGCTGTTTTGGAAAACCCCATGCCACCGTATAACGCAGCTACATGGGTCTCGCCGCTCTGGAGGTCATTCACTGGGAAGATCCATGAGATTGTGCCATCGGTATGGCCAGGGGTCTCGTAGAAGGTAAGAGTCAGGTTGCCCACTGTAAGACGATATCCGTCACTGACAGTAAGAGCCTTGTCGTTCTTGAGGGGACCCAAACTATCCTCGAGCATTGCCTCCCATGCGTTTGCTGAAGCCACCACGGGGACATTATACTTCTCTTGCAGATACCTGGCACCGCCGTAATGGTCAAAGTGCTCATGACTGATTAGCACATACTTAATATCCTTCCCAGAGTACCCGAACTTTTCGATGCCTGGGATGATGATTTTCTCTGCTTCCTCTGCCGATGCCAGTGTATCGAAGATGACGAGCCCGTCTCCGGTGCCGTATGCCCAAGAAGACCACGCTACTTGGCCGACAAAGAAGAGACCGGAAAATACCTCGGTTGCTGGTACGAACCCGTTGGACTGGGAAAGTCTGTCCAACTCCGAATATATGGGCAGGGAGCTGCAGTCGCGAGCGAAGTATGGATCTGTGACTGTCAGTCCTCTGCCAGACAACATGCAGTTGAGGTGCATACATATATCCTGCTGGGCCAGGTCTCGTGCCTCAGACAGATACTTTGTCACATTGGCCTTCTGTTCATCTGGGAAGGATTTGTAGCTCGTGTAGTCCGCGAAGTAGTACTCGTTTCGTATCCCTGTGGTTATATCCGCAGCAGACTCTCTTTTCTCTAGGCAGCAAAAGCCTGGAGCAACTAAAGAGAGAAGAGCAAAGAGTTTCATGATTCGTGACCTAGACAAGGACATCTACTAGCATGCGTTAGACGGTTGTGCTTTTCAATATCTTCAACCCAGGACGGGCTGGCTTGAGGCCTATTTATCAAGAGAGCTGCCCTTTTCCATTACGCTGCCCCATCCATCCGGCAGCACCAGATAGGAAGTAGACTTCCAGATTATAGTGACAGGAAAAGGCATATCCGGCACGATGTCCAGTCCCCACCTCTTGACAGAGGAGGGGGTGGGGATAGCGGGGAGGCCAAGCCCCCAAAATGCGGAGAGAAGGGGAGATTCTTGATTGCGATAGAGGCAAATGGAAGACAGAGATCATTCGACGAGATCAGTAGAATCGGCTGTCATTGACAACCCCACCTTGTCACCCGAGTCAAGCCACGGTCAACAGGACACTGAACACTGCCGTGACTGACTCCAGTTTGGCGGGGAGAAACAGCTTTCACATTACATAGCGATTTGGGTAAATTGATCTCCTAGCTAGTAGGTCATTACTGGTGGACATACAGGGTGACCTGTTGGTGTAGTTATATATATATTTCTAGCCAGGCTCTTCTAGGATTCCTATGTCCGACAACTTATTGATTCCGGCAGTTGAACACGGGATATAGGACAATCTAGCGTAGTTTATTGTATAGAGACTGACCATATACGGTCGTCAAGAGTCTGGTAAATCAAGGAGCCTCTTCCAATATACCAAGACGCAGCAGACCCATTTTACCTGCACGGTGTTCGTTCCACCTGAAGACATCCTTCAGATCGAGTGGGTCACTGATAGACTGCGCCGCATCCCAAAGCAGAGAATGGATGAAGCAGGCATCAGATCCGAAGTTCAACCGACAGTAAGCAGGCCGGAATCCCTGATCCTTCAAGGACTGAAGACTTGATGGCGACACCAGTGGGACGGCAGAGTTGCACATCTCAATAAATGACCCACGGAGCAGCACCGGTGAGTGACCGTTGACTGGCTGTCAGACCGGGCGGCCCCGATTGCTGTTCGTGCCAGTCTACAAGTAGCTTAGCAGACGATGGGGAGCCCACTTAGGGCGAGGTTACTCTGCGTCAAAGTGCGGATAGCCTCACTCTAGCTCGCTTGGGCAGGCGGAGGATGCCACTAACGACGAGGGCTCCGCTCGCTGCTTCGAAACGGTCGTCAAGCGGCTAGACACTCCAATCCAGGCTGCACACGCTGTTCGCAAGTGGAGCAATCTCAGATATTGTTCGAAGCCATTGGGCGCCGGGGGGAACACGGCATAGAGTGGAATCCAGCCCCCAACGATTCCCCGCGGTCGAGATGGTGGCATGTATTATTTGGAATAACTCCTCTTTTTGTGCGAGGTCGTCCGTCTGCTGCAGTGTCCGAATTTAATTCTTTTTCACTCTTCATCTCAAAATCCAGCCAGATGGACACCCCGTTTGACTTCGTCGTCGTCGGCAGTAAGTACACCGTACATCACACGTCGCAGGACCAAGTCACCATTGAATTAACATTTCCAGGCGGCCCTGCTGGCAGTACCGTCGCCTCCAAGCTCGCCAATTCGCCCAAGGCACCGACAGTGCTGCTCCTCGAAGCCGGTGGACTCAATGCAGACCCCAACCTCCGAGTCGACGGCCAGCGCTGGCTCACCTTCCAGAACCAAGACATGAACTGGGGGTACAAAACAACGCCGCAGGAGCACTGCAACAACCGCGAGATCGACTACTCGCGCGGCCGCGGAATGGGAGGCTCCAGCGCCATCAACTTCGGCGTGTACAGCGTCGGCGCCCGCGACGACTACAACGAGTGGGCGCGCCTCGTCGGCGACGATGCCTTCCGCTGGGAGCCCGTGCAGGCGCGGTTCAAGGCGCTCGAGACGTTCCACGCGGGCGTCCCAGCTGGTCTGGATGCGAAGTATGCGGCGCCCGCGGCGGACGACCATGGCAGCGCTGGCCCGCTGCATGTTGGGTTTGCGCAGGAGTGGGAGCGTGATCTGCCTGAGCTGCTGGATGTCTTTGAGCAGGCTGGGTTTCCTCTCAATCCGGATCATAACTCGGGCAATCCGATCGGGATGTCGGTTTTGATCAACTCGGCTGCGAATGGACGGCGCTCTACGGCGGCGGATCTGCTGCAGCCCACGCCGAAGAATTTGACTGTTGTCACGAATGCCCCGGTGCAGCGGCTGGTGCTGGAGGGTAAGAAGGCTGTCGGTGTTGAGGCGGATGGAAAGAAATGTATGTACTTTGCTGTTAACTGTGGGTTGCAACTAACATGCCTTGTCAGACTACGCTGCAAAAGAAGTCGTCCTGTGCGCTGGATCGCTGGAGGACCCTCGGATCCTGATGCACTCTGGTATTGGACCTGCTCAGCAGCTTGATGAATTCAAAATCCCCGTTGTCCTTGACGCCCCTGCTATCGGACAGGGCTTAAAAGACCATTGCTTCGTGCCCATCGTCAACACGCGCGTCGAGAACAGCACGCAGCGTCGAGAGTTTTACGGCGACGAAGAAGCCATGGCCAGCGCTCTGGAGCAATGGAAGAAGGACGGATCAGGGCCGTGGTCCAAGTTCGCCTGCGAGCTGGGCATTGGGTGGTTCAAGCTCGACCGTCTGACTTCCTCTGCGGAATTCCAGGCGCTTCCTGAAGAGCAGAAGCAATTCCTGCTGCAGACCACAGTTCCTCACTACGAGGTCCTCACCCATTTCCCCATCCACTGGTTCATTCCGGACTTTGCGAAGGAGGCCCTGAACTACTCCTGTCTGCTTGTCTTCCTATTCAATAGTCAGGTTAACGGCGAGGCTGTACTGCAGTCGTCAGACCCTAATACGCCGCTCAAGTTCGATCCCAAGTTCCTGTCGCACGAATTCGACCGCCGCACAGCAATCGAGGCCCTGCGTGATTCGTTGCGTATTGCGCAGTATGATGGTTACACGAAGGATAACGTGCAGCAGTTGGCTGGTCCAAAGTCCGACTCGGATGAGGACTTGCTGGAATACTGGCGCGAGAATATCTCGTCGAGCTGGCATATGACAGGCACGGTCAAGATGGGCAGGCCAGGAGATGCAAACGCCGTCGTCGACAAGGACTTCCGCTTTATGGGCATTGATAACCTGCGAGTGGCGGATATGAGTGTTGTTCCAGTGTTGTCGAACTGCCACGTTCAGGCTGTGGCGTATGTGACTGGAGCTACAGCTGCAGACAAGCTGATCAGGGAGTATGATTTGGCTGGGACTACAAGCCTGGGAAAGCTATAGCTTGAACCTGGGGTATACTCCGTAATTGCGTGGATACCGTTGGCCATCCAGTTCTTGAAGTCCTCAAAATATATTACAATCCTAGCAAGCCAGGACAAGGGTGTGAATTGGTTCTTTGTAGACAAAACCACATAATTATAAACTCATAACTCAGTAATAACTCCTGATATCACAGTCGTCTTTGCTGCTCTGACTGAAGCGAATATTCTGTTGTAACATGAATCGCCAGGTCATTCTGGGGATGTGGCCGTGGAGAGTTTCTTTCATTCTTCGCGCTCTCCAGGATATATTCCTCACTGTCACCAGTCGACACGCGAGTGTCCATATGTCCCGTGTGTAGAACATCATCGAGTTCAAAGTGCCGTCCATGGCTGCCTCGCCGTCTCGACGTGGCGAATGTCTTTGTGTTTGCCGACGCCTTCGACCCGAAGTTGTTGTATCCTTCGCTGTTATAGTAATTGTTCGACTTCTTGCGGTTCGACGACCCCAAGATCCGGGTGTTGCGGAATAATGGCTTGATACCTGGTAGTGAAGCGACAATTGCTGCAACGAAGCACTCGCGGCTGGCCCAGCCGAGGGCAATCGGGAGACTGGTGATACTGGCGAGGGAGTAGTAGGCTCGCAGGATGGTACAGATCATGATGAAGAAGCCGGAGGAGAACATGAGGGCCAGGACGATTTTGCGTGGAAGGGGGACTTGGAGCTTTGCGAGGATGGGAATAGGGATGACGATAATGCAAATGTCGGATCTATCAAGATTGTATCAGTATTAATTCACAGGGAGATAGACCGGTGACATACAAGACGTTAAAAACGGCAATCTCGACATAGAGAGGCTGCCGGAGAGTGCAGTGATCTGTAGACTATATTAGAATATCAACTCTGGATGGCACAAGGCAGCTTACCTCCTGGGTATGGCTGGATCTGCCAGTTGCGGTGGATGGGTGTACACATGCAGACGTGCGTCAGCACGCATGCAAGCCAAATAATACCACAGAAGACTGAAGAGCCAACAACCAAATGTCGGTGCCATGTTCCTGCGCTGTTGATCCATGGGGTGTTAGCGTTGCAGTGTTATATCAGGTGTATCAAAGGGAACGTACGTGAGTTTCCAGTAAAGGCAGAGCAGGACTCCCTTCAGGCACCATATATAACAGATATACCAGATCCAATTCATGAATGCGAGCTTGGAGCCCAGGATCATGTTCTCGAACTGGCTCTCAGGGACAGCCATTGCAGTCTCTGCGTCGAGACCAATGTTGGTTCCAAGGATTCCTATGGCGAGGTCAGCTCTAGAAGCAAGACTGTCAGCTTTTGCGAATGCTCACCCATTTCATGTATATTGACGGTAAGGATCGTGAAGAATATCTTTCCCGGTCAGCGATAGCAAGTCAAGAGAGAATTGGGGTAGTTACTATGGCCAACACGGCAAAGGCATCATCGAGACGCAGCCCACGGATTCCTCCCATATTGAGTCGTGCCACAAGCCGCAGCAGCAGGAAGAAGATGCCAATGCCATATTCGCTCCATGTCTCAGCATTCTGGTCGTACGCCATAGTGAACGACCTCAAATGGCAGCAATGGCAGCAATGGCAGCACTTCCAGGGAGAGGTTTTCCAAACGGGAAACCTGAAACCTTCAGGGCACGGCGGATGCTTAAAAGCGAGTGGCGTGGGGACAAGAAATATGACCGTTGCAGGATCGACTTCAAAACAGATGTCAGAATAGTACAGATGCACCTCTCCTGTAAATCGGTGGTCCTAGTACGCTGTGGCTCGCATTACCCTGCCTTCTCCTGCAGCCGTCCCAGGCCGAAGGAACAGGTAGGTCCGTTCACAAGGCATATATATCTTCAGGGCCATTCGTAGACTGCTATGCCCTTGTGCCAGGGATCTGCCATTGACGAATGCTGCTGAAACGGGAACTGATACTCCGACCCCCTGACATTGGAATTGTGACAGGCCGTCAAGCAATTCCACCCAGTCATGGGTGAGACCCATTTACTCCGAGTACTCGGTCGTTGGTGTCATCTGCAGTGGGCAGATTAGGATTGTCAGACTCTTCCATCGCGCTCCGCCCCACGCCGTAGTGCCCGTCTCGGGGAAGAGGAACCGCGGGTTTCACTATCGTAAGTTAGTTAAGCCAGGCGCTCGGCAGAAGTGGCACTGCTTGACTCTCACAGGCTACGAGGGACCTGAAGGATCTACCGCGGTGGAACCTGCAGACAGTTGGGAGTGGCGCTTCCTGACTCGGGGACGGTCCTGGCCGAGTACCAGGCCAACAACCGTTAGACTAGTCACATAACTTGACAATGTCTCTTACCCAAAGCAGACAGTAGCGACGGCCAGATTGTGGGCTGATGATGAGCGAGAATATCCTATGGGGCTGCTGGAAAGAACAAGCGAACTGGGTAAAGAGTCCACGCTGCAGTTGCGCCCACCTATGGAAGATGATCACCACATTGCATATACATAAGACCAGGCGTTCACAAAGCCATTCCAGGTGACATCGTCTTGAATCTCCGGGGCCGGAACGAACATCCTTGCAAATCGCGCTGAAAATGGCGCCAAAAGTTGCCTTGATCACAGGTGGAGGTGGGCTGCTCCTCATTGAATCTCGGTGATGCGTCGACTCCTGTCCATATACTGACACTGCATTCACATTTAGCAAATGGAATGGGACTGGCAGTTGCTGCTGCGCTGTCTACACGTCCTGAATGGGAAATCCACATCCTCGATATCAACTCAGACAGCGGCACAAAAGCAGCTGAGGGTCTTGCCCGCACGACCTTCCACTACGCAGATGTCACAAAGTACCAGATCCTGAGCGAGGCGTTTCAGAAATGCTTCCAGGCGCACAAGAAACTCGATTTTGTGTTCGCCAATGCCGGCATGATCGAGCGGTTCAACTTCTACGACTCCCACCCCTTCGGTTCCGGCGAGATGGTGGCGCCGCCACCGGAACCCGATCTGCTATCAATCGATGCAGACTTAAAAGGGGTAATCCTGACGACGTATCTAGCGCAGCATTACTTCCGCGCATCGCCGGGCAATGGCGTTGGGGCCAGTATTGTGATGACCGCTAGCTGCGGCGGACTGTATCCGTCATTCTACTCCCCACTGTACTCTTCAGCCAAATGTGAGTTCACAATTTGCGAAAACCTTGTCTCTTGTCCCGTGCGGTGTGTATTCTCTCTAACTGCGACCGTTTCATAACAGTCGGTGTGGTTGGTTTCATGCGCTCGATTGCCCAGCATTTCCATGCGGGCGGCGTCCGTGCCAACGCCATTTGCCCCGGGATCGTACGCACCAACCTGGTTGATCAGAAGGGATGGAGTGCCTTCCCCCAGCATCGATTCACCGAAATGGAGTCGGTGGTCCAAGTGGTGCTGCAGCTGGTGGGCGAGGGCGAGGGCGAGCCCGGCTTGACAGATGCACGCGGTACCCACGTACCCACCGACAGACTCTTCGGCCAGGCCGTGGAGATCTCGGACACTGGCGTCTACTTTCGCGAGCAGCATTCCTTTTGCGACGACGGCATGCGCGAGGTGATGGCTGCGACGGTGCTGGAGAACCAGGTTGGGGCCATTTTGAACAAGTAGTTAGTAGTTACAGAGTAGCTTAGAGATCAGCATAAACTGGGTATTTGAATCAGTATCGATTCAGATGAGTAGAGTCAGTTTCAGACAGAAGTACGATAATTCATTAAGATGAGGACTCCGTATGATAGACCATTATTCAGTCTTGGAGAACTCAGAGTTGCTGCAATTGCCATGAAAAGGAGACTTGAGAGTTGACAATGTGACAACAATCCCGCACTAAGGACACTAAGTGTAGTAGTAGCGACACTAAGACGAAGGAGTAAGGACACTAAGGATAACCTGCAAGTTTGCTCCACAAGGCGGGCTGTTCGGTCTTGACAGTTGACAGTCACACTTTGACGGCGACGGCAGGGCGCCACTCGCGATTGACATCAGAGCATCCATTGCGAGGTGGAACTGCCCAAGACGGATAAGACAATCTTGATTCTTGAAGGATCACTGAAGAACGAGAACATGCCGAGGATAAATTGCAGGATCGATTGGCAGCTGGCAACAATGGAGACCCACGCGGGTATACGCCCGCCGTTCCGTTGACGCAGTCAAGCAGGAGCGAGTCAGGGTTTACACATCCAACTGGTTGGCTCGGTTGAGAGTCTACATGCTTAAATGGCTGGCACTGACGAAGAAAAGACCGTCAAATTGCGACTAGTTGGAGCTGCTGCGATCGGCCCTGCAGGCGCCCCAAGACGGGACCCTGGCATGCAGGCCAAGCGAATTAGGGCTCGCTGGTCTCAAGTCCGACGCTGACACGGACCGTGTCAGCCGTGCCACTCCATCGCTCCTTCGTTCCTTCGCTCCTTCGGCTTGGACTTGCGTGTTTCACGCAATGGCATCCGGCAGCTGCGAGTCCTCGCCATGCATCATGTGGAATAAGGGTTCCCACACGGTGACAGCCCGTTTGGTGAAATGGCCGTTTCCGTACTCGGGCAGGTTGTAGTAGATCAACTCCTTCACGGAACATTCCAGTGCCTGGCCAGTCAGTCCTGTGGTATCTTGGAGGAACACCTGATACCCCCTCAGGACAGTCTCAACGGGGGTTAGGCTGGGGCTGGTGTGAGCATCCATTCAAACAAGCAGCAGACTCGGTAGACTCACCACTCTGGAGTAACAGCTGCTGTCATCTCTGGCGGAACGATCGGGGTGTCCACCATGCCGGGCATCACGACATTGATAAAGATGTTCTCCTTTTGCTTCAGCAGCGGGGCCATACCGCGCACGAAGTGGTTGACGGCCGCCTTGGTGCCGCAGTATACAGGATAGGTCTTGTGGGGGAAGACGCCCCCGATACTTCCTGTAATGACAATGCGACCGCCGGGCTGAGGGTTGTGTCTCATGAAGTGCGTCGCCAGTTGGGTGCCGTATACTACTCCCTTATAGTTGATGTCAACGACATTCAGCTCGGGAGCCGGAGGCACCTCGTCAACACTCTTGTTTTTCCAGTCATATATGTAAACAGACGAGGTATCGACAATGCCAGCATTGGCACATAGTGCATCGATATGGCCCCATAGCTTGTGGACTTCCCTAAAGACATTCGCGTACTCCTCGTAGTTGGAGATATCGGCAGGGAAGAACCGAACATTGTCGCCAGGGAGGGTCTTCAGAAGAGCCTCTCCAGCATCGCGACGCCGACCTACACAGGCAATCTTCCATCCTCGTGTGGCCAGATCCCGGGCAATATCAACCCCGATGCCAGACTGCAGTGGTAGGTCAGTGACAGCTCGACATTGCCCCGCGTGTTTGGTGTACTAACAGTGGCTCCGACAACAATGGCGACACGGTCTTCTACATGCGAGCCCATGTCGAGTATGCTCCGTACGCTGGTAAATGCTTGGTTGGTATAAGAAGGCCGATTGGTCTCAGACTCAACTGCGTAGCTTTTAAGAGGCACCCGAGACGATCACCTTTACGTGGCGCACACAACACAATTCAATTGTGTCGACATTAGTCAGGAAGGATTCAACTCGAAAGTCAAAGCTTCAAGTAACCGGTCCCAATTGACTCCACGTCGAATGTGGATCGGCATCAGCGAGTCAGTTGCTATCCCCGGGAACTGTCACAGACCGTTTCCAGGGGGGTCGAGCCAGCCCCGTAATTGGGACCCGCCAACGGTTCGGGACATGGACTGACCTCCCTATTCTCTGGGGCTTCAGCAGGTTCTCTTTGTCAGAGGCCATCTACTGCATTGGGAGGGTTCGCCGAATCCACCTGGTGCCCCTCCCAATGCAAGGGAGCTCAATGACCTGCTGCTCGCTGCAGCAAAGCTACTAGAAATCTTCCTGGTCTCCTTGGATTTGTCTTCTTCATACTACCTCACTCCTCTGCCTTCTCTTACCACTGTCTCTCATTAAACATGGCCACTGATAGTGAGAAAGATCCGGTGCAGGACACTGCTCGTTCTGAGCCGCAGTCACCGTCCACCGTCGACGACCCCAGCTCCGCGCCCCCAGTCGTGACTTTGAAGACATGGATTGTTTCTTCTGTTCGTTCTCCAAATGTCTAGCGTCTCTAAGTGAGGCTGACTGTATTCTTCGGTCTAGATTCTGTCTTGTGGCTATGGCTTGTCCTTCTGGCCTGTCCCTGTTGTTTCGGCCATTGGCACGATGGTTGCCACGGACATGGGTGATCCTACTGGATACATCTGGTTTGTGCCTGTATGAGGCTCTCCCTTGTCTGCAAGTATAATGGCTAATGCGTATTAGGCTTGGACTATCTCAATCACCTGTGCATTCTTGATCTTGTATGCCTCAATCCCTTTTTGTGGCTTTCGATGCTCATTTCTATTACAGCGGTCCCAACTCGGATCTTCTGGGTCGACGCTGGTTCCTCGTCTTGGGCAATCTGATTTGCTTCGTCGGCCATGTAATTGTGGCTTCTGCAAAAAATACGAACCAGATCATCGCCGGGCTCGCTGTCTCTGGGTTTGGCGCAGCCAACTGCCAGGTAGGACTTTGCTTAATTGTTTGACTCGGCTGTGCTGACAATAAACCCGCTGGTAGATGGCTGCGTTTGCACTTCCTGAGCTTCTACCGAACAAGTGGCGCCACATTGGCGTGGTCATTGCCGACTTGACTGTGTATATCGCCGTTATTGTTGCGCCGGTCACTGCACGTTATGGCTATGAGCTCGGGACCTGGACGTGGAATTTCTGGGGGGTTGCTATTTTCCAGGGTCTGTCGTTTATCGGACTGCTGGTACTCTACCATCCCCCTAAGCATCCGTACGTATAATAACCTCAGGCTCTATATCCCAAGGCTAACCAAACCCAGTCTCGGAGTCCCTTATAGCGAGGCGTTCAGGTCCCTGGACTACGTCGGTGAGTGATAGACCAGTCTACCACACCAGAACCTACTAATCCAACTTTAGGGGCATTCCTTTTCATCGGCGGTGCTGTTCCCTTCCTGATGGGCATTGTCTGGGCTGGCGTCTACGACTCCAACGACGCACACGTTGTCGCACCCCTCGTCGTTGGCGCTGCTGTCCTAATCGTATTTGCCCTTTGGGAAACATATGGCAATCTTAAATACCCCCTTACCCCGACCTACGTCTTCTCCAGCTCATGGGGCCGCGACTTCACTGCACCTGTTATCGCACTGGGTGTTGTCAACATGTTCTACTACTCGTCCAGCATTCTCTGGCCCCAGATGATCACTCTGTTCTACACCAACGGTGGCCTTGACTGGAAATATTCGATTGTCCTGTCCCTCCCTCAGGGATTTGCAATTCTGTTTGGTGCCATCCTGCTCTCTGCGCTAGGCAGCAAGCTTCGACACTGGCAGTGGCAGTTGACTGGGTCTGTATTTGTTATGGTGCTTTTCGGCAGTTTGTTAGGCATTGTGACGCCTGACAACAAGGGAACCATGATTGCGTTTGTCTTTCTCTCGCAGGCTGGCTTTGGCTGGGGTCTGTACCTGAGTATTGCCATTACACAGATGGGTGTCGAGCACAAGAACCTTGGTGTCAGTGGAGGTATCTCTGGATGTATTCGATTCGCGGCTGGTGCAGGTATGCTTTTAATGTTTGACAATAATCAACTGTTGAGTGCTAATTATCTTCAGTTGCAACCTCCATCTACCAGACTGTCTACAGCAAGAGTACCACCAAGTACATGATGAAGTATATTCCGGCCGCAGTGACTGCCGCTGGCTTGGATGAGTCCAAGGTTGAAGAGCTCATGGGCGTTGTATCTGGGGGAGCAGCTGCTCTAAAGGACTACAGTCCAGCCGTCGCTGCTGCTGCAGAGGCTGCCCTTGCCAATGCCTACTGTAAAGCTATCTTGTATGTATTTCTCAGTCAACTGCTTTGTCCTTATACAATGGCTGACATCTGTCTAGCGTGGTTGCTATGGTATCCATGGCCTTTGGTATCCTGGGCTTGGGAGCCTGTCTTTGCTGCAAGGACGTCGATTCCAAGATGACCAACAAGGTATGTTAATCACAATATTGGACAGAATAGATCACTGACAGTCCTACAGATTGAAGTTTACCTCGAGAACACAGACCTCTCCGACCGCAACAAGTACCACTAGCTGCGTTGCAGAGGCTGCAGAATCATCTCATTTAACATGCAAGCAGACATACTTCCAGCGGTTCCATACTCGACGGTGTTATAAAAGCGGTTCGCTGCTCAGCCTAATTTTCTGTATTGATTGTCACTGTTGTTAGCTATTATAATATTTCATTTGTTTAGACAATACCTCAGCGTGTGGATATATATTCAGGGTCTCGTCACCCACACCCAGTAACCCACACTTCCTGGTATTACTTGCATATGTCCCACTGTCGTCTCTCATTAATTATTCATTCTATAAATATTTGATACTCTTCATGATAGTAAAAGTTTGATGCCTCGGCTCGGATGGAAGTTCGTCCGGGATCTGCAGCCAGTTGCCCACACTTCATAATCAGGTATTTGAGTGCTAAATATTGGCATTATTTTTCTAGATCTCAGTTGATGCTATATACATTGGTAAGATGTTCAGTGATTTTCAGCTGTTTCTGCCTCTGCCTCTCCCTCTGGCGCATGTGCTTCGGCGGAATTCCCAGAATAAGGAGCGAATTTACTCTTCATTCTGAGTCTGTCGCCATAGAAGTAGAATGCGACTGGAATCGGAACAAGGCAGGCGGCAACACAGCCAAGCAGAGTCGAGGCCCATTGCACGCCCATGTTCTCGAACATCTGGCGCGAGAACAGCGGGAAACTTGCAGCAACAAAAGACCGACAGAAGGTGTTTGCAGCAATGGCAGAGGCGGCACTTTGACATTGTTAGAGGAGCAAGAGTGTTAAGGAGGAGGGAACTCACAACATGATATAAGTATCGATCAGGTAGTTGAACAGCTGAATGAAGATGACCAACAGCCCGAATCCAGTGAAGAGACCACTCAACGTCGGCACGATCCAGGGAACAGAGGACGTGAATCCAGTCCACCCAAACCAGAAAAGCCCAGCAGCGAAGAGTACCCCGCCGAGTATCACAGGAGGGCAACGCCACTCGGGGACAGGAACACCGCCGTTCGCATCTAGCTTTCTGTTGTACCCTTTGCTGGAATAAATGATGAATGCAGTAGCAAAGAGCAAGCCAACCACCAGACCGAACAAGGGCAGGCCGCCAACGCCAGGATTCATGCCATACACCCCTTGGAAAACAACGGTATATGCGGTCAGGAAACAATAGAGAAGCCCGTAGATAAAACTGAGGTATATCGTCACAGCTAGAATTAGCGGCTCACCAAAGAGCAGGCGCAGCGGGCGAGAGAAGTTCTTCACCATCAACTCTCTGAAATCAACCTCGATCTCTTCCTGCTTAGCATGGATTCCCCAGTTCTTGGTACGACGCCGCAGTTCAGCGGCCTTTGCCACAAGAACAACAGGTGGGTATGACTCCTTAAGGAAGAGCAGGTTCATGATGAAGGCGGCATATCCCATGAATGCCGGGATATAGGCCGTCCAGCGCCATCCGAGATAGGACATGTTAATGAACCCACCGATGAACGGGGCCAGCAGAGGACCCAAGAAGACGGTAGCAGAGAAGCAGGAAATGGCAGCGCCGCGGGTGCGATTGCTGTAGATTTCGGAGAACACAGCAGCGACGACTGCAAGAGGCGCACTGCCGAAAACACCGCTGAAGAAGCGACAGATCATCAGGGTTTGGATATCCTTGGAAACGGCCACTGCCGTGTTAAATATGGCAAATCCAAACATGCCAATGATGATGCCGGGACGACGGCCGTTGAGTTCAGAGAGAGGAGCCCAGATTAAGGGGCCGGTGGCATAACCCATGATGTACATGGTGCTCGACAGGACAGCAACCTCGAGCCCCACGCCGAAATAGGTCGCAACGTTTGAAGATGATGCGCTGAAAATGGCGGAGTCAAAGGTCGAGCAGAGACTGGTATATGCCAGAATCGCGCTGGTATAGATTCTAATACAGTTAGCCACACAACATATATTGTCAACCAAGGTCACGCACTTCTTCTTCAGCGGCCAGTTCTGAGGGTACAAAGGATCGTCTGGTCCATCGAATTCCACGACAAAATCATCGCGGTTTGGCAGCGGTGGCGGATAGGGCTTCCCCCCGCCAAATGGGGGCAGTGGAAGCGTGGAGGGCCGTGACTTGATGTCCTCACCAACCGTCATAGAATGCTGCAGGCGCTGTGTTTCAATGCGACTCAGGGCCTGTGATGCGCTGGTTCTCTGGCGCTCCAGATCCACTTCGGTATTGCGCGACTGCAGGCGGCGAAACTGGGGGTCATAATCGACAGAGCTGCTGGAGCCCGATGACGAACCCAGACTGCCTGAGGAAGAGGGCCTCCCAGCCTCGTCGGCCTTTTCTTCATACTGTGATTGTCGTTCTTGTTGGTCATCAGTCTCGCCCTGCTGCTTCTCGGCGCTCTTGGCGCTCATGCTGCGCGGCATCTGATATGTCAGTCGTGGATCTATATAGCTGCAGGCAGTTTCAGTTTCTCAGCTTGACGATGCAGTATGTCCAGCGACGAGCCTTCTCTCAGGTTAGAGCAGTGACGATACAGACGAACAGCCAAAAAATCAGGAACAGCACAGACCAGACTGAGGCGAGGCCGAGTTAACCGACTGACCCACCGGCGGCAACGGTGATAGTCGCAACTACCGACGAGTAATGTAGGTATACTGCAGATATACTGCAATTGCTGCAACTCCGTTATTTCAACTGATATACTGTCTAATCAATTAAGTGGCCACTGGAGTTGAATTGTTCGATCCAGCAGGTTTTACGTCACTGCCAGCTGCAACCGTGGTACGCACGTGATGCCGTTCCTTGGCGTAAGTTACCGGTAAAACCAAGGACAGCGCAGGTATTTCATGGTACAGTGGTAATCATGTCCTAGACTAACCGGATCGAGCTTGTTCCTGCAACCTCAGGCAGCAATGCTCTGTCCACGCTCTATCAACGCCCTTAATATCACAAACACCCCCAAAACACCCCCAAACAGAACCATCTTCTGCCCAACCCGAAAGCCAAACCCCTGGAAGAACAGCACAAAATAGCCTCCAACAAGAGCCAATGCACCCAGGTTCGGCCACCATGGCTCCGACCCACCCTCGTCGTAGTACTTGTCCAGCCCATACATCACATCAACCCAAACACTCACAATCAGCTGCAAAATGCCTGTGCATGGCAAAACAGATCTCAGAAGTACACTTGCTTCTTTACCGCGGGCGAAGAATGTGTACACAAGCAGGTGGTGGAGGTTGTTCAGAGCAGCAAAGGGGCGCCATCCGCCGTGGTGCCTCGCGTATCGCAGGTAGGTCAGGTAGGGCGTGGTGAAGTGGTGGAAGGCGAGTGGGCCGCTGATCTGACTCCCCGAGGCGCAGACAAGGAGGATGTCGAGGGATTCGTAGAACTTGGAAAGGTGGAAGATGTAGCGGATGGTAAAGCTGTCTTGGGTATCATCGTTATTTAGGATTTGAACCAACATAACAAGGGAGACTGCAGCATAGAACCAGTTGTGGACTTTGGTCAGGGACCTAGCGGCGGCGATAGGGCCATACTTGATCACATAGACATCAACTGCAGTCCATGCCAGTAGCAAGAAGATAGAGAATGCAAGGACCTCTGGGAGAGTTGTCAGGACTGCCATTGTACACCACACATAAGGATAAAAAATCACAATAAAGAAGGTGACCCAAGGGAGGGAACAGACATATATAGAGGCATAGCAGGTTCGAGAACAGCAGCCCAAACATCAAAGGTCTAGACTTGCTGGAAAGAGGGGCTCTGTTCACTATACACAAATATCCACAGCCTTGATGGGCTGACTTGTTGCAAAGATTGGGATAATTCACACACATCAAAGAAGTCACGCATCTGATTAGATGATTCAAGCTTAATTAGCAGTGGATATGTGAATCTGGCAATCACTTCAGCGGCTTGGCAGGAGCAAGACCAACCACCGCCTCTTTCTCATGTCGAAGATCTACGCATCAACCTCTCCAACGTTGAAGTCCTCCATGCACAGGTCGCAAACAAAGATACAAATACCATCCAGTCGGTGGTTCTCAAGGCATACCTCGACTGTCGAAGCCAGTAGCGTCCGCGCTGCTTAAAAATGCCGTCGCTGACGCAGAGCAGTACCAGGAATGGACCAGACTGTGCTGCATGAGCACGAGGCAGTTGACGTGACCCTTATTGAGCTGTTCTTTTACTTGTTATATCCTGTTCGGTTATTTATATATATAAAGGGTTAGTCTTGAAAATAAACTATTCCAAGTATGGCTTTTGATGGTGTACCACCGTTGTTGTAAGATATATATCCGACACATGAACCTGACAACCGAACCACACGTTGAAGGAGACAAGTATTGAACTGACATCAATGTCAACATGCTCTCCAATAACCCAGCCTTGCTTCGGTCCTCTGCAGTAGAAAGGAAAGGGGTGATTGCTGGAACGGAGCGGACGAATTGCCCCGAATGCGCCACTACAATTGCACCGAAGATGGTCCGACAGCCCCAACAGCCCCAGTGGTGAGAATATAAATAAGCCTGCTAAAGTCAAATGCTGATAGCTATCTGTAGGTGAGCTATCAACCTGCATACGAAGTATAATGGCCCCAACTTGGACGCGACTTATCCGGTTCATTGCCGAGGAAGACGGACAGGCGCATATTGGCCAAGTCGATGCGCGCCAATTCCCAGATGTCGGACTGTCTGTTGTCAAAGGGGAGCGAATTGCGGTTCGATTGATCCAGGGGTCCATCTTCGACGGAGTTGTTACTGAGAAGCAATTGCACGTTGCCCGGGTTGGTGTCCTTATCTACGAGCAAGGATGGTTAAACCACGTCTAATAAGGATAATTGAACAGCTTCTAGCCCCAATTGAAATGCAAGACGTCCCAATCATTCGATGCATGGGCCTCAACTATCGCGACCACGCGCGAGAAGCCAACATGCCCATCCCCGACGTGCCGGTGCTGTTTGTCAAGCCGCGAACAGCAATTAATGGCCCATACCCAGCAAAGATCAACGTGCCCAAGATCGCGCAGGATGGCTCGAGCGACTACGAGGCGGAGCTGTCAGTTATCCTGTCCAAGACAGGCCGTGACATCCCCGAGTCCGAAGCCATGAACTACGTGTTGGGCTATACGTGCAGCAACGACGTGAGCGCGCGCACGCAGCAGTTTAAAAATAGCCAATGGAGCTTTTCGAAGGGTGAGTAGCCGTGAACTTGTAAAGGATTGTCACTGAGCTGTATTTTCTAGGACTCGATGGCTCGTGTCCGCTGGGCCCAGTGCTGGTGGCTCCCTCAGAAGTCGATCCGCATCAGTTGGATATCAAGGCCATTCACAACGGGGCAGTTGTTCAGGATTCAAACACACGGTACGACCCTAGGCGAGCTGAGATCAAGGCTGGACTGACGATGCTTGCAGAGAAATGATCTTCGACATCCCCAAGACGATCGCGTTTCTGTCGCAGGGGACAACGCTGGAGAAGGGGACCGTCATTATGACCGGGACTGGGCCAGGAATTGGGGCAATGCGCAGCCCAAAGGTGGTTTTGCAGGACGGCGACGACATGAGGGTTGAGATTAAGGGCATTGGCACGCTGTGCAACCAAGTGTACTACGAGTAGCTGCCTGATAGAAATGATGTCATTCAAGTAGTTCAATTCGGAGCAACTTCGGACGAATTCATTTATTCAAATCCAACCCCGCAGACCCAGAATGTGGAATGTGGGGGTGGGCCTATTTCCCATCAGTGCACCAGCTCGCCATCTCCCAGACACTGTAACAGAATTCCCTGCGTGATGAGTACAGCCGAAATGGCCTCTCCAACAGGACAGCAGTCAGAAATCTCATGTCATACCTGCCGCAGGCGAAAGGTCAAGTGGTGCGTCTCCGGCCAAACAGGGACAACGAGGCCAAGACGAGACTGACGGGCGCAGTGACCGGAACTATCCTCACTGCCAGGTCTGTGAGCAGACAATGCAGACATGCACATACCCCCCGGGGCCCTTGAAGCCTGGGCCCAAGATCGGCTCGCTGCGGCAGAGAAAACGTTCGCGTGCCGCCCTCGACGACGGGCCCGAGCCTGCGACTGCTGCATCATATCGGGAGCGCAATGAGAGCCCAAGTCTCCAAGCTGATGCCGCTGGTGATGGCATATTATTGTCGTCTGTTGCCGAGGCGAAGGCACTTGATCTCTCATTTATCCTGCACCCTGCCCACGCGGCATCTCCGCCAGATAACCAAGACCTAGGGTCGCGAAAGGATTCATCAGGCGATATTCATACTAGAAGTGCTATCAAGCAAGCATGCAGCACCCTGGGCGTCGATCTGAAGGAGGCCGAGCAATTGTAAGTCGTATTATTGGCAGCAAAAGATGGATCCTAATCAAAAAACGCTTCACAGATTGACAGCATATTTCGACAACATGGTAGCCATTAACCTCTTCCACGAGCCCACCTTCTCAGATAAACTCTCTCGAATCTCGTCTCCGGCCCTGGTGGTTGCCCTGCTGGCGGCCATGTTCACTTTTGCCGTCCGTTTTCGTCCAGGCGAGGAGGACATCAACCAGCGAGCGACGCGGTTCCTGAAATTAGCATTGCAGCATATAGACAAGGCACTCGACGAGTGCGGCGACAATACTCCGCCATTATGCCTGCTCCAGGCGTCCATTCTAGCCGCCCACTGCCAATTGACCCAAGGGGTTCTCGGTAGGGCATGGCGCGCGCTTGGGATGTGCGTTCGGCTGGCATACGAGATGAACCTTCATTTAGTGGACTCGCAAAGCCATGGGGATACCGGTGACTCTGTGCACGTAGAGAAATGGTGTGACGATGAAGAGAAACGCCGTGCGTGGTGGGCGATATGGGAAATGGATGTCTTTGCAACTACCATCCGACGAACACCCACAGGCTTAGACTGGTCGCAGATAGAGATCTTGCTACCGGTTGATGATGAGGCCTGGTTTCAGCGAAAGCCACAGCCGAGCTGCTTTTTCGAACAGGATCCTATGCGTCGTTGGAAGGGCCTCGACAGCTGCAACAATCAGTCGCCGAAAGCGTGGTTCATCGTGATCAACTCCCTGATGAAGGAGGCCCAGCGAATATCCAGCCCTCGAGGGATCCCCAGCCAATCACGGTCGGATCATATCGATGATGCTAGCCACCGACTTGAGGTCATCGCGAACGCCGTTCGCTGCTTTCAACTTGCTCTGCCGGGTCATCTCAAGTACAATCACCAGCATCTGACCTTCGATGCGCGGGTTCCCGGTCAGGCCACGTCCTCTCGACAGATGCACAGCTCGATCTACAATATACACATAATGACGCAGCTTGCCCGGTTGATGATCTATCGGTACGACGTCTTCAGGGGCCGCTTCCGAGTCGCCCTTCCGACTCATGAGAGCGAACGCAACAGCCGTGACAACTCCCATACAGCGAAGGAGGACGACCAGTCCAGCGTTAAGGAATATTTCGATGCAGCAGACAGCATTCTTGCTATTATAAATCGCAGCAGCGACGATCACGTTCGGCACATTAACCCGTTCCTCTCGAGCACCATTTGGCTGGCCTCTGCGGTTCAACTTATGCGTAGCCAACTCTGTCGTCCTGGGGCACTAAAGTCCGCCATGAAGTCTCGCTATGAGGTGCTTAATCTGACATACAAAAAGTGTAGCCGGTTCTGGGACATCCATACTGCGGTTCAGCAGAACCTCGAAACGCTGGAGGAGCAGTTGGAAGCTTGCAAACAGGGAAGCCAAACACCAGCACCCTCAGGTAACCCTCACTCTTCGCGACGCCATGAGTCGCGCGTGTCTCCAGGGGTGGCAGCCAGTCGTGGTCAGAATACAGTTACTGGCAATCGGCCTAATTCTGCTACAGCGTTCACACCTACTCAAACCGCAAGCAATACCGAATTTGCAGCCCTCCCCAGCCCTCCACAGAGTCACATAATGCCGCAGGACGAGTTACAGGCAGACAAGGCAGGCGACGCGAACAGCGCCTCGATGCTCGATTTTATGCCGCTGCAGGGAATGGATTCTCAGCCGATGCCCAGCCAGTTCATCTCCGCTACGCTGGTCGACCCGATGTTCCTGTTTGGCACAAATTCACCCTCTCTGGACTTTAATCGATTGTGGGAAATGGAACCTTTTGAGTACGAGACGCCGCAGCTGGATACAGAGTATATGCCCGCAGTATAATACACAGAACAGAACCGTTATAGTATGTCTACAACTCAATCAACACACAAGACTGATGCCACGACCTCTGACAACTTCTCCTCGCAGGAATCAACACTACCCAGCACCTCTTTTGCTCTCCAAGCCACAAATCGATCCGGACGCACCAATACTGCGCCGCTCTCGTCTACTCCGCGGAGGCGTTCCCATTCAAAGTACGAATCTTCCCAGTCCTGCCGGAAGCCTATTGAATGGGCGTGTAGAGGGACTCCGAGCTTGACACTCACTCGCCTCGCTGCCTCCTTCCAATATTGCCCACCAACACCGGTGAAAAGCGTGAATGCACCGCGTCCCGCTAGGTCAATCGTTGACACCGGCTTAATAGGAATAGCCTTGTTCAGCCATACATGTGGAAGCCGACGTCCCGGATAGGTACTGGGCTCATAATACAGAACCGGATCATCAGCCGATAGACCAGAGAATACAAAAGGCTCTGTCTCGTCTGCTTTGTAAATTCCAGTACCCGAGTACCGCTGGTTCATCTCAACTCCTAGACCAAGGAACTCATGGCGGGTTTCGGAGACGGCCTTTTGAAGGGTACGACGACGTTCACGCCCGCTGGCATTTGGCGCTGTGAGTTCCCCCAGCGAGCGCTTTCTCTCTTCAAGAGATTCTTCCAGCATGCCGAGCGACTCCCATATGGGTTGGTGGTCTCTGAACGCCTGGTTGGCGCGAGTGACGATGCTATGGCCCACGGGCTGCCGCTCTGCGGAGTATGTTGAGAGCAACGACGGCCCGGCAATTCCATGGTGAACGTACGCGACCTTCCATGCTAAATTGAACGCATCCTGGATACAAGTGTTTGATCCCAGGCCATTGAGCGGCGGATGGCGATGCACCGCGTCTCCAAGACAGAAGACGTTGCCGTCGGAGTATTTCTCCGCCACGATCTCGTTGATGTACCACTTGGAGACGTTGATGATCTCGGCTGGCGTGTCATCTCCAATAAGCTGCCTGACTCGATGTAGATACTCCTCGTTGGATGGGTTAGGAGTCTTCGCCGAGTCGTAGTCTCGAGTTGGGAACAGGATGAACATCCACTCGTTCCACGGCTTGACCATGCGGACGATGGCCATCCACCCGAAAGCAGGATGCTCGCGGTCCGGCTGCATCACCCAGTGGAGATTGCCCTTGCGGTGTGTCACTAGATGTGAGAGATCTGCCTTGACCAGGACGTTGATTGCGAGGCCCTGCCCTGGCTTCACGGCCAGAGGCAGGTTCAGTTGCTTGACGATCTGACTACGTGCCCCATCGGCGCCAAACAAATATTTAGTTCTGATGCAATACTCGCTTTGAGACATATTATCACGAAGCGTGGCGACGATGTGTTTCTCATCGCGAACGAATGACACCAGCGCGGTGTCGAATCTGGTGGTGAAGCCCTGGTGTGTTGCGTGGCGGACGAGAATGGGCTCCAGCAGCGTCTGGGGGAGATCGACTGGGGAACAGGGGCTCGCTCTTTCATAGTCTCCCTGCTCTTCATCAATTACTGCAGGCCTTGACACTGAGAGGGTCACTGACCTTCCTGGCGGGATCATTTCCCCAGGAATATATCCGCGCGTACTCCTCGCCTGCCATGCTGTGGCACCATCGCGTGTGAACCATGTGTTCCTGGCCATCGCAGGCGACCTTCTCAATCTCGCTGTCGAGCCCGATATCACGGAGACATTCTATAGCTGGTTATTACAACCGCCGATCTAGTACCAGGAACAGCAGGGGTAAGTACCGAGAGCGGCCATGTTGGTGATATGTGCTCGAGGAGTGTCGGCAGTACCGTGGGCCGCACTGACCATGATTCCCTTGATGCCTGTATCTTGTAATTAGACCTGTAGCTGTAGAGATTCAGGAGTAATTCACGGGATAGCCCACCATATGAGCTGAGAAAGCATGCCAAAGCCGCGCCTGCTGGTCCTGCACCGACGATCAAGAATTCTGTTTCTATAATTCCACCGTCACTGCCATTTGGCGACGGCCAGGAGGCATCTGGTGCATGGGAGTTGGTAAGAAACGAAGGGGCCATCGTCAACCGCATACACAGATATTGAGTGCCTAGAAGATTGCTGTTGACATTTCTACAATCAGCTCCGGAAACTGACACTTTTATCCATGATTAAACGAAGCTTGGGCATCTCTGCCTACTCACACGTGTCCACCCCGCAGAGACACTCGGACGATCTGCAATAGTCCGACCGAAGATGCCCCGAGCTGATGTCCCGATGTGCAGACATCCCCATCGCCATTAGCTCTGCAAATGGGGAACCCATGAAAGTATATCAGGCAGTGTCGGGTGTGTAAAAGTATGTCTAGCCGCAGATCTATTCAAACACTTCGTAATAACAAAGGGCAAACAAAATGGCTTCAGAATACAAACGCATCCGTCTTGTCCGCCTCGCTCACGTCTACTATACACACCGAGACCTCGCGGCAGCCTCTCAATTTCTTGCAGACTTCGGCTTCCAAGAGCACACACAGGTAGTGTCAGAGACCGGAGAAAGAACGATCTTTTATCATGGCACAGATACCAAACAGCCATTCGTGTATTGTGCACGTGAAGGCCCTGAAGACGCCTTTGGTGGCGCCGCCTTCGTGGTTGAGTCGCGCGAGGACCTAGAGTACGCCGCTAAGATCCTGCCTGGGGCAACTGGGATTGTTGATATGGATCTGGACGAGCGCAGTGTCCCCGGGGGTGGCCTTTGCGTTACCTTTACGGACCCGATTGACGGGTTTCCCTTTCACCTGGTTTGGGGGCAGAGAGGGCTAGAGGTGGCGGGGGATCAGGGGGGTGCGTTGCCAGTCCTGAAGTATAACACGGTGTGTTGTTTATATCTATTCCCGCTCTTATGTCTTATGGAGCTTGGTCAAACGCAGGAGAAAAGGACTGACTGGTGAATTGCAGCCTACGGAGAAGCATCGAGCGGGTAACAGCACTCAGAGATTCAAGCCAGGTGCGACACTCCATAGACTGGATTTCCAGGCTGAGACGAGAGAAGAGATCCCTGCTGATATTCGGAACAGGCCCAGCTCCGGTGCACAAGCTTGGGCACTTTGGTATGTGCGTGACGGACTTTGCGCGCGCCTACGAGTTCTACACGACCCGGTTTAACTTCAAGCCTAGCGACGTGAGTCACATCTGCAAGTATTGCAGAAATTTAAAACTTTCGTCTAATGCTTACATGTGTTCAGCTCATCCATGACCCAGAAGGCACAGACATAACTGCCTTCCTGCACCTCGACCGTGGCCGCGAGCTCGTCGACCACCACTGCTTCTTTCTCTTCGAGGGCCCCAAGTGGCATGTGCATCACTCATCGTTCGAAACGCATGATTTTGATACACAGTTGCTAGGCCACCACTGGTTGAGGGATAAGGGCTACAGGAACTGCTGGGGGGTCGGGAGGCATATTATGGGAAGTCAGATTTTCGATTACTGGTTCGTCTAGCATTTTGATTCTAAAACCTGAAAGACCGCGTACGGGCCCCTGAGACCGTTTGCTGATAATGCTCCAGGTTCGATCCGTCCCAGTTCATTGTCGAACACTACGTTGATGGGGACTTGGTGGATGAGACCTATCCGATTCATCGCAGCCTCGCTTCACCAAACAGCTTGCATATTTGGGGTAAGTATTTGTTTTCATTTGATGCGAGTGAGCCACGGCTGATTATTCTATGTAGGACCTGATCTTCCCGATGGATTCCTGGAGTAAATTGGCTAGTTGTGCACAGTGTATTTACGACAGATTCAATGTCATTCCATTTTGACGCCTCTTCAATATTGAAAAGGCTTCAATGTAAAATTTTAAATGAGTAGTAGCGTTCTAAACCCCGCTCTTTGCATAACAAGCAGCTTCTATGTATCAAAGCCGGTTAAATACCCAAAACCTGCCTGCTTGGCAATACATGGGTTAAGTCTATTAATTTCCACCCACAGTGTGAGAATCAACATGTGAAACCACTACGGCTGTAAGTGTAAGCCAAATGACGCAGCAAAAGGGGACTGCACGTCATGATCTTCATACAAGTATACGTTCGCATAGTTGTGGGCTTAAGGTTCGGACGGACCCCCTGGGGATGCGGGGGAAATTGCACCGAAATTGCTCCATCAGCTCCGCTTCAGTCTGGGGTAAACAGAAACCGGGGATCCCCTACTACGGAGTCGAATACTTATAGACGTCCATCTAATGTTGAGAAAATTTCTTCATTTCATCTGCACTGTGTGCCTACCGCAAGATGCATTCACTCCCGTTTCTCCTTGCTGTCACCGTTATAGGATCGCTGTACGTGATCCTCACCAAGGGCCGTAGGGAAAAGGGCCTCCCTCCTGGTGTGTACAGGCTTCAGTCAATAGATATTTCGATTGACCTAACTCGGCCTCAGGACCCCCCACCCTACCGATCCTAGGAAACCTCCATCAAATACCGATAAAAGGATCCTATCTCAAGTAAGCCACTTCTCTATATCCCGCAGCCTTTTCTCACAAGCACAGATTCACAGAATGGGCAGCCAAATACGGCGGTCTGTACTCCCTCAAGCTCGGCACTGGAACAGCAATTGTCATCACCGACCGCCGCATCGTCAAGGAGCTGGTCGACAAGAAAAGCTCCAAATACAGCAACCGGCCGGAATCGTTCCTCGCGAATGCGATCACTGGTGGGTCGCATCTGCTGGTTATGCAGTATGGGCCACTGTGGCGCACGATGCGTAAGCTGGTGCACCAGCACTTCATGGAGTCGGTGGTCGAGAAGAGCCATATCCAGGTCCAGAATGCCGAAGCGGTGCAGATGGTGAGAGACTTTTGCGTGCGGCCTGATCAGCATATGCTGCATCCCAAGCGGTTCAGTAACAGCATTATCATGAGTTTGGGTATGTTCTGCGTGCTATGTGGCGGGCTCAGTATGTTATGTCGGATTGCTGATGATAGCAGTGTACGGAGTTCGGACACCCTCGGTGCAGACAGCGCATATGGCGCAGCTGTATGACATGATGGTGGGTTCTGTCTTATATCCCCTGTCACTCACGGGTCGCTGACACTGTTCAGGAAGGATGGTCCAAAGTGATGGAACCCGGCAATACCCCCCCAGTTGACATCTACCCTTTCCTACACTACATTCCTCAAAAGGTTTTCGGTAATTGGTTCTCACGCGCAAAAGGCGTCCGTGAAGAAATGGGTCAGCTCTACAGTCAGTATCTCGACCTCGTGTACGATCGCCGCAAGAAAGTCGGCAGCGCAGGCTCGTTTATGGATACGGTGATTGACCAGAATGAGAAGCTCGGCCTCACGCGCCATCAGTTGTATTTCCTGGGAGGTGTCCTGATGGAGGGCGGATCTGACACAACGAGCTCAATTATCTTGGCTTTCATCCACGCCATGACCAAATGGACGGACGTTTTGAAGAAGGCGCAGGCTGAGATCGATGCTGTTGTTGGCGAGGACAGGACGCCCGTGTGGTCTGACTACGACAAGTTGCCCTATATTGCAGCAACAGTCAAGGAGGCCATGAGATGGAGGCCGGTTGTCCCGTTGGCGTTTCCTCATGCTGCTACTGAAGGTAATATATACCAGCCCTAACAGTTTGAATCTGCGATTGATGCTGACGATGAGCAGATGATTGGATTGACGGCCACTTCATTCCCAAAGGAAGCACGGTTATCGTCAACGGCTGGGGAATGCACCACGACGAATCTCGCTTCACAGACCCTTCTGTCTTTGACCCAGACCACTACAAGGGTCAAATGGCCCTTGCGCCCGAACTCGCCAATGCCTCCGACTACACTTCACGCGACCATTACGGCTACGGCACCGGACGCCGCATCTGCCCGGGTATCCATGTTGCCGAGCGCAACCTGTTCCTGGCCATTTCGAAGATTATATGGGCCTTTTCCATCCAGCCAGGCCTCGACGAGACAGGCGAGCCCATTAAGCCGGACTTGGATCCTAAGACAGGGTACAGTGAAGGGTTCCTAGTATGCGCGAATGACTTTCCGTGTCGAATCACACCAAGGTCAGAAGCCAGGCGAGAGACTATCATGGAAGAGTATCGGAAAGCACAAGAAGACGTGTTTTCGCGGTTTGAGAGCCCACCTTTATAGTTGAGAGTGTAATTGGCATATATGCAAACGAAATACGGAAGTGGCCTAAATCTGGCCGGTTGGCGTCCTTGCTCTGTTATTGGGAACTATATCAAGAAATCTAGGAAACGTTAATAATACTCTATTGTCAGTTTACTAGATTTAGCAAATACAACTCAACTTCACACTACTTTTTGAAGACTGCTTAGAGGCTTGATGTAACCTCTATGTAAGCGTCTCCTACACGAAATATATATATTTATCATCTTACCACTGAATATAACTATTGAATAAAAAAAGAATCGGAAGGGATATTAGTATGGTCCCATGTTATTAATCTACCCAGCTCAAGCATTGTTCCAATATCAGTAGAAATTAATCAGGACCGGTTGAGTGCCAGCCATCAGTATCCAAGGAAATCGCCGCAACGAACAGGCTTCCCGTGGAATGTTGATTTGGACGTTAAATCTAAATTATGCGGAGTCTTCCGGTATTTTGTCTGCGGATGTAGTTTTTATGAATTGGTTTGAGAGTAATAGGCCAACCGTTATGAGGTAGGCCAGGATAGGCGCTGAGATGGCTGTAGAAAAGCTAGTGCAAGTGAAACCCATCCGCCTCTGAGTTCTACTTGAGTCTTGACTCTTGGCTCAAGAGTCTTCAGTCCTTGCCAAATCACTCCTGTGGATCCAAGTCCCTAGCTTAACCGAGCGTCGGTCGGCAACGTGGAGGAGACTGCCCCGGGTTCACGCCAAGATGCCGCGTGGCCCGCGTGGGGATAGGCCAAGATGAAGGGTTTTCATGCCGACTGCTACCCCGGTGGAGAAAGGGAGAAGGAAGAAGGAAAAAAGTGGACCGGACCGTATACTTGAAATGACCCTTCGGCTTAGGTAGCATTCGCAGGTAGCTTGTTAGTCACTGAAAAATAGTCATTTGTGCACCGTATAGAGGTTTGGATTAAGGTGGTCAAGTGAGTTCTGTATTCCATGGCGGATCATATCATTTATGCATAGACCATTGTCTAAGATAAGCTGAATATTTACATGCAAGTCAATGTTATCAAGTGACTTGTATATTCTATTTGTATTCCAAAGCAACCACATACGCTTGTAAAAGCGCACTCATGATGCCAGGGCAGCCCAGACTTCTCATCCCTGATGATAAGTCAGGGTATTCCGGCGAGAACCAGGTGCAGAACAAGGTGCAGAACCAGGCGCAATCGCGGACGCCCGTCGGCTGTGCGAGTGTCCCTCCATCTGGGAAGAGAGCTGCTGGGCGAATGGCGAGCGCTTGCGAAGTACTGGTCCGTACCAGTAGATCACGTACACTGAAGCCACTAGAACGACGGAAATGCAGACTATTTGGCATTAGAAAGGGTGGAACCAGACAGGGGATCGTGAGAAAACCTACATAGGATGGTCGAAGCATACTCCAGATGGCGCTCCCCGCCGATATCTGCGACCTCCGTTAGCTAGCGTCAAACAAACAGGCAGATTCCAGCAAGACATACTCTCATAAAAGGGAGTGGCTGGAACCGTGAGGATACCGGCCAGGATATCCCGCGAAAAGCCGTTGCCCCCGGTGGCCGAGGCAGAATATGGACCATAAGCACACACCATATAGTCGATTGTGGCCATGTAGATACAGTAGTTGGCAATTCCCACCATAGCCGCAAACACCATGGTGCCCATCCAGTGGATAGGAGGCCCGCTGCTGGTCCAGGCAAACCCGATCAGGCCGATGGGCAGGCAAGGCACTGTGTAGAGCAGCCACCATAGCCGAGACTCGTACTGCGCCCGTTCATCGTCAGGTTTGCGGCGTCGCTCGGCCATGTTCCTCCTGATAACAGGGAAGAACGAGAGCCAGGCAATCACGTAGCCCACCATGATCGAAAGAAACGAGAGGCCGAGGGCAGCAGAATCAAACCCCCATTGTTCATATACCAGTCCAAAAGATTGGATGAACATGAAGATGAGCGCGTCGCTGAAACCACTCAGCAGCGATAGTGTCAGAACGATAGGCTCTGTCAGGAACATCTTAAAGGGCCGGATCCAGGTTATGCAAATCTCCTTCATAGAGAAACGCTCCTTCCAGGGAATTATCTCGTATGGTCCGTAAACTTCCTCTCCATTCTTTCTTCGTTTCTTAGCAATCTGGCTTAGCATGACCGTTGTTCGGGTCTCAGGGACGATCAGAAGGTGAATAATCTGGACAAAGCCGCCAAAAATAAGCTGGATCCAGATCGTCCAACGCCATTCCAGGTATTTCTCGACAAAACCACCCACGACAGGCCCTACGACTGACCCTCCCACCGAGGAGAAGACAACGCAGGCCACAGCGTATTGTTGTGTGTCGGATTCCCACATATCGGCCACCATACCAAGGGTAACCGATCCACCAGCTAAACTGAGCCCTCCGAATGCCCGGCCAATCATGATAGTGGCAAAGTTGGGTGCAAGGGCCACGGGCAGCTGCCAGATATTAACCAGAAACATGCTGAGTTGGAGGATAGGTTTACGCCCAAGTTCCTCACTCCAAGGGGCCCAGAGTTCGCACCCGAAGGCATAAGTAACCAAGTAAATCATTGCACCGCATCGTGCTGCCTGCATGCTAACACCAAATTCCTCCGAGATGCCGGTGAGGCCGTTGGAATAGAGACTGGTATTGAAATTCATGGATACCTGGACCAGAAAAATCACTGAGATGATCATCCACTTCTTCCAAGCCGGGAAGCAGAAGCCCAGCTCTTCATAGCAGCTTTCCTCGGTGAGAACAATCTTGCCATCCGCCCCAGAGCGTTCCACCTGGGAAGTGGTGGGCTTGGGAGGGCCGTGGAACAATTGGTCTTTCTCTTGGTTGGTGTGATGGGTGGAGGACAAGAATTCGGATGTATGCGTCTTGTCCTCCATCGTGGTGGGTTCTTTGGCAGGTTTGTCGACCATCTTGAGTCTGTCAAGGGTCAGGTTTGTGTAGGAACCCCAGATCAAGCCTCAACAAACGTGAAAGTAGACAAATCGTAAAAAAAGAGAGAGGGAAATACGCCCTTGGGCTAAGTAGGGAAAGAGGAACGAGTAAACCTGTGAATAAAAAGGGCGAACAGGAAGGGCAATATATAAGACGTGAGGATCCGAGAAGGGAAAGAAGGCTCGGCAAATTGAGCAATCTGCATCATAACATGTTTGTTACTCCAGAAATTCTGGTCTATGAATGGAGAGGTGGGCGTGCCAGACTTCCCCAGAAACCACTGTCTCCAATCTCCAGTGATCTGACTTCAGTTTAACCCTGTTTAGCGAACGGTGAAGACTCCCCCGTAAGTTAACCCTACGTAATCAGATGCCAAAACGTTCCGTTGGTCCAGAAATATTTTGATTTGTCCAGCAGGCGGGGCCGGCGGAGCCATGGGTCCTTACAAGTGGCCGGAATCAACAATGTTGTGTCTGGTTGCGAGTATCTGAGTTTATAAGTTTGCAGCCAAGAAGAACATTTATCACCGTCCAGCCGAAACCGGGCTGCAACCTGCCGAAAAGAAAGACTGTAGCAGCAGCCCGGTTCTCGCCACCCGGCCTGGGCACAGAGGTACCCGCTATAATCCCTGCCAAGGGCCAGAAAGAAGGGGCAGGTATCGCGGGCAGTTTCGGAATCCCGAGTCTCGGCGCGAATCACAATCACACCAGGCACTCCTTTTCCTCATCCGTGGACCCTTTCTCGGCCCGAAGCTCTGCTGACTGCAGCAATCACAAGCCATTGTTTCAATGCCCGGGAACAAAAAATGCCTCCATTGAAATACAATTGAATATTCAATCAGGTATATATACAGCTGTGGAGACACGACTGATAAATCCAGCGAGAATGTCTGCACCATCCGCCCCTCTAAGCTTGATACATGAATATAGGGATCGCCCGTTTATACCGCGCGTGGAGCGACCGACTTGGCGCGGAGACGCTCGCCGTACCGATAGAAGAGCAGGGGCCCTGGAACAAACGCGAGGGCCAGCAGTCCTAACAACGTATTCCCCCAGCTATAATTTAGGCTTCGGTACATGGAAGGGCCTGCAAGAGGCAAGAATGTGCTCGAGATGTAACGGAGAAGGTTGTTGGCGCCCAGAGCAGAGGCCGCTGCTCGGGACCCAAACACATCAACCAGGTAGAGCTGCGAGGGCATCTGAACATCATTTATCAGCATTAATCAATACAATGGTAGCGGACGAGGCCATACAATGACAAAAAAGGATCCAAATCCCATGAAGACTGTGCCGATGATAGGCACGATCCAATGAACCTGATAGTACACTGTCCAGCCGTATAGGATCAACCCAAGCCCGACAAACGGACTGAACCAAATCATTAAGAGTAGTCTATATTCAGGTCGAGGCTGTTGCACCCCGTCAGCTTTCATCCGCGCTGCCTGTACACGGCCATGTAGAGTGGTGAAGAGGAGCATGCTAGCGACCAAGGCAATCCCCAGGCCCAGGTAAACCAGCCCGGATATGGATGTCGTGAATCCGTATTGGCCTTCAAACACGCTGGGAAAGGTTGTAAAGAGGAGGTACATTACTCCAAACACCAATGCCACGTAAAGGGATATGACGAAGAGGATGGGCGACCGGAACAGGAGCATCGTTGGGCGGATCAGGACCTGAAGAAGGACCTGGACTGGTGAGAGTGAATCATCACTGACAAGCCTGGAACGCAAATCCAAGCGGCCAGTCCTCGCACGGAGACGGGCAGCCTTGTGCTCGAGAATGATCTTTGGATGCGTTTCGCGCAGGATTACCAGCGCTGTCACTCCAGCGACTCCCCCCAGGATTGCCAGCAACCAGAACGTCCAACGCCAGCCTGGTCCTGCTGCGACAAAGCCCCCGATGACTGGTCCGAGAACCTGTATGAACGGTGGTTCATTAACAAATTCCTGTGGGAGATTGAAGATTGACATACTGGTCCGGCCAGAGGCCCCATACTGAATAACGCCATTGCTACAGCCCGCGTCTCAATAGTTGTAATGTCGGCGATGGTCCCACCACCAAGAGCCATTGGAGTACCACCAGCACTCCCAGAGAGGAAGCGGAAGACGAGGAATTGGGCGACGTTCTGGCTCAGCGCATTGCCAATGATGAAGGCGACAAAGACGAGACTAGCGGCGTGATAAACAGGCGTCCGCCCGTAGACTTCGCTGAGAGGTGACGTGAACATAGGGCCAATAGCAATCCCCAATACATATAGAGTGACAGCGAGGGTACTGGCAACACTGGAGGTGATGTTCAAGTCGGCCTCGATTGCGCTGATGCCGGGAGCACACATTGTGGGTGCCATGTTCCTATAGAAATAAGCCAATGCTCGACAAGTCGGTAGGGAACGTACGTGATAAGAGCCAGGATGGAGACGACGACTACGTGCGCCCACCTCTTGGACTTTGGCCAGTTGCGAGGATTAGCACGGTCATCTTCGCCGTCCCAGTCGACAATTCCGTCTTCCAGGCTGGTTTTCTCTGGTTGTTCTAGAGTCATATTGAAACTGTATGCACGAACTGGATCAGTGGCTACTTCCGGTCCGCTACGAGGGTCTGGCGGTGCTTTTAATATGTCAGATTCATCGGATATAGGATAATCGGAAATGAGCCACCTTGATATAGATGCATGATATAGTCTGCAGTAGATCGGAGGGTCGGAGGGTCGGAGGAGGAACGGAGGAATCGCGGGGCTGCTTAGGGCTACTTGGCAGCAAAACTCATCTCTGTTTCTCTTTCTTTCATTCATCTCTTCATCTCGTTCCTTTATTCCCGACGAGTACTATCCATCATGGATCAACCCGAAACAGGACGGAATGCTGATACCAGTCGGCGCAGAGAAAAACCCCAGCTGTCGTGCAATCAATGCAGGCGTCGGAAGTCAGCTTAGCTCTCTGTATTATAAGCCACGCTAACAGCATTCAGATCACGATGCGACCGTCAGAGGCCATGCTCTTTATGTTCTGCCCGCGGCCAGACATGCACATACCCAGAGAACGGCACAGCTGTTGCCAGCCCAGCGCCATCAAGGACACCCAGAGCGCAAACAAACATGCACGACCGTCTAGTTCATCTGGAGCGTCTTGTTATGTCTGTGATGCCCGATTCGGCTGCAACCAATACCGACTCTGGTGTGCAGCGATCGGTGCCAACCACGACGGGCAAAACGACGGGCGATACCCCGATAGATGAGCAGTCCGAATGTGGAAGCATGCGAATCAGTGCTTCGGAGCTCCAGTATGTCGGAGGTGACCACTGGGTTGCCATCTTGGGCGGCATAGCCGATCTGAAAGAGCATATCGAACGGGAGGAACAATTGCGACTGGCTGACAGTCCAGGCCGGACCGAGGACAGTGTCAGAGACTCAAGTCTACCGAGCCGGGATGGCGCATTCCTGTTGTATGGGCGTTACCGTCCAGAATCTCGAGATGCAATTCTCGCGGCGCTGCCTCCCAGATACGCCGTGGATCGCTACATCTCGCGCTACTTCAACTACCTGGATCTCGTCTCATCCGGTAAGTGTCTGTCGATATATAAATATATGATGGATGACTGACATATAGCTGAATCCAGCCACTGTCCATGGGCCCGTTTTCCTGCGCGAGGCAAGCCTTAAACTTCCCATGGAAGGTCCCAGTGCTGATGATCTGTAGTACGAAGCCTTCTGGGCAGACCCCTCGGGCATGCCCATAATGTGGATCGGGCTGCTCTTCAGCATGATCTGTCTCGCCTGTATCGTATCGAACCAGTTTGATGGCCCAGAAGCAGAGGCGCAAACCCTTCAGATTGATCTCTACCGCGAAAAGATTGTTCAATGCTTGATCCTGGGCGAGTATACCAAATCGGGCCCGTATGTCCTGGAAACCATCATAAACTACAACTACGCAGAATTCTGTGTTTGCACGGACGCGAACAGGGATATGTGGTTCCTTCTCGCTGTAGAAGTCAATCTCGCGATGCGTATGGGTTATCATCGTGATCCCAGCCACTTCCCTAAGATCTCAGCTTTCCAGGGCGAGATGCGGCGCCGCGTATGGGCAACTGTTCTCATGAGCGATGTCCTGATATCCAACCAGATGGGAATGCCACGCATGATATCGGATTGGAAGTGTGATACGGCCGAGCCGCGGAATTTGAATGATGCCGATTTCGATGAAGACACCAAGAAGCTGCCACCTTCACGGCCGGAGACTGAACTCACAACGGCTCTGGGTATCATCGCTCGCGGACGCATCCTCAAATCCCTCGGTACCATCGCCGACCTCACAAACAGGTCGAGGGTCTGCTCGTACGACGAGGTCATGCAGGTCGATCGTACCCTGCGTGATGCGGTGGATAGCATCCCAGCACCCCTAAAGTGGAAACCGGTAACTATGAGTGTAACAGATTCGCCACAGGTCATCGTAGCTCGTCTATTTATCAGGCATATGTTATATAAGGGCCAGACAATGCTCCATCAGCGCTTCCTGTCTGACCAGGACGACCGCTTCAGCTACTCACGACAAACATGCATTGATGCGTCGATCGGTACTATCGATCTTCAGAATGTGCTTGATGAAGAAACTTGCGCTGGAGGACAACTACACGAGATGCGCTGGCGAGTTACCTCAAGCATGAATCACCAGTTTCTCACGGCAGCAATGATCCTGTGCTCCTTGCTCCATAATAGACGAAGCATGGAGAGGGAACAGGAAATCCGACGTACACTCCAACGTGCGAGGGCTGTCTGGACACGCAGACGATCCACTTCGAAAGAAGCAGCGCGAGCTGCAGATACTATCAGCATTGTGCTTTCCCGGAGTGAGGTTGGCGCCAGAGGCGATCCTAGCCACAGCAAAGACGTGGATATCAGCCTAGAAATACCGGATTCAAGCTGTGGGGTTCGCCTAGAGTCAGATACTACCATACCAGATAGCATTATTTTTGATGACCGTGAGCCTTTTCACATCTCGTTCGTGGATGCCTCCCGCTGACTACTGGTGACAGCCTCCTTTATCATGCCGGGAACTTTGCAAGCATTTATTCCATCGATTTTACAGGATCCAAATAAGGGCTATGATGGCAACAGTGCCATCTCTCCCAATGACTGGATGTCCATGGACTGGGATGGCCTCGGAGAGACATACACTGGATAAGACTACACTGCGCGGATTCCAATAATCTGTGGTATGTTATAGAAGCAACGATGTATAATTTTTATACCTGCAGTGTACCGCGTCCATGGAGGGCTATTAGTATGGTATCTTTCCCTGATCGAGGTATAGTAGCCTTATCGGCTGTATGCCACAGGGACAGTCCTCCTTCTTAAACCCCGTGGGCCTAACCCTCTATCACAGTAATTCCTACTATAACTGGTAGGGCTTATCCGAAAGCCCACCGCCAGTTCACGAGTTACATCTGGGAACCCACACCCATTCCGGTCTCCATCTGCTCCGTTTTAGCATCACGGAACATATTGAATGTCATTTTGATATCTCGGAAGAGCTCTCCTGGGTTGAACAATGCGAGCCAAGCATAAATTCCCAACGGACCACCCTGGTAGCGCTTTACGCTGGAGCTGCCGGTCTCACTGTCAACGACAACAAGGTTCTGCCGATTGGTAGTGCAAGCGACGTTCAATGTTGTATATGGCTTGATGGAATAGGCATAGTAGAACAGAAATGCAAATGGGACCACCTGCAGACAGATAATCAGGGTAGGTAAGCCAATAATGGTGTCGGCATAGCTCATGGTGGCAGAAGGCTTAAGGGTGCCAGTGGAGTCAAGAACCATAAATATAATCTGTCACTTGTTAAATTTCCATTACACTTTGCATTGAGCACGGGTGAATCTTTCTGACCTGCTCTAAGAACTCAAGACCAACAATCATCTTAAAGGCCAACAATTTCATCATTGGTTTGTGTTCTTTCATATTCGATTTAAGGATTCCGTGGAACCTGAGGATGCTTGTCATTGCCATCGCAAGTGATATAATCCCAATGATTGTGAGCTATCTATAGCATTAGATACATTGTCAACAGCTGGATACACTGAATCCACTTACCCATAAGTGTGCAAAATAAACTTTCTTTCCTTGAAGGCAGTAGATTCCCTTTGCTTGCGTAATGCTTTGCGCTATAGCAAGGATAAAAGTAACAATAGGATACTGCAGAACGAAAAGCCATGTAGACTGCAAATATACAAAGTCAGCTGAGTCTCTTGTTACGGTATCTATTTCAGATAACCCACCTTCAACCACGACAGCCCATCCATTGTTTTGGCGGCGTTCAATATCTTTGGAATTCGCAAAGATGCAAAGAACTCAGCTCTATGCTGGTCATTTGGAACAACGAAATCGCAGAGCAACATGAGAAACCAATAGAGGGCAACCCCTTGGAAAACCTTTGTCCATCCAACCAGATAGACGTAGGCGTTGGGAAAGCAGATTGAAAGGAATGAATAGATTGTATATAATGGGAACAATGTGGCAATTCTCAAAATCCTTGAATTAAATGCTGTCAGTATCTCCAAGTACTCTGTCACTTCAGGATCAGGATTATTGAACCTACTTAACCTGTTGATTTGCATTACTTAGATGCATTGCATGCCGCGCCATAACCACGAAGATCACCAAACAAGTGACACCTGTGCAAGCACCAGAGAGTATCATATTAAAGTGGTGAAAGGTTAAGTCACCAACAAAAGTTTGGGATGCATCTAGTTGGGATAAATTAGTTTATGAGTTCGAAAGACCATTGAATTGCGCACCAGGTGCCAGATGCGGCGGCATCGGGCAAGTTGTAATAGCCTTCCCGCCATCGCGACGGTGAAAGAACTCGGCCGTCCCCATTCTGACTTTGATGCTATAGACAAAGGTGTTTTCGGTAAGAATTCAGCGAAAATAAAGCCTCAATAGAAGGATGAATTAGTCCTGAATAAGAACCACTGAAAAGTGGGTCGGTTGTAAAATGATTTGAAGACAACAGAGAGATAGACCTAGAACCATAATTTATATAGCCATGGAAAACTGCAGACTGAAATTGCGTAGCCCCCATTGAGTCTAAGCCTCGCTGTTAATTTTAAATATGATGTACTTGAGAAACTCCTAAAAGAAGGTCAATTGCAGCTGGACGCCATCAGCCCTAGATAAGGAAGATCCGGGGGAAGATTTTGAAATCCACCGATTCTATTCAATGATACAGGTTGCTTTTCAGTGGGGGCGATTGAAGGAAGACAATGCGGCCGCAGCTCGCTCTTTCTGATTCGTCCAACATTATAATTACCTAAAAAGGACTAGTGGTAGCGGGAGCACAGCCCCGTTAGCGAATCATAGTATACGAACTTCGTGAACTCTTTTCCTGATACATTCGACCTTTATTAATTATGATCCACCAGATAGCATCTGGTCTACTCTTATCAGCAAGCAGATGCAGATCAGCGGGGGATTTCAGGTAGACAATGCGGCCGGAGCTCGCTCTTTCTGATTCGTCAAGCATTACAATTACCTAAAAAGGACTAGTACTAGCAGGAGGACTTTCGCTCGCTATATTTAACCAATCAAATCCCTAAAGCTTTCAGCCCTTAGTAGTTGTCAGTTTCAAGCAGGTTCCCCAACAGAGAGGTTAACATTCCTGGTCTATTAAAGAATATCTCCAAAATTACTAGTCCATTGGCGGGATACACCAAGTCTGGCACTCTCGAGACTGACTAGATAAACATCATCCGTTAACGATACACGGGCGTGAGATCTGCAATTTAGGAATATATACTCAAAGACATTATCGTTATGACAGAATATAATGTATATGGCGCGCACACACATAAGTCATGGAGCGTGCTCCAACTCCTCCTTCATAGGAGCCTTTATCTCCCTGTCGACTGCAATAATAGCAGCCAGATCCCGCTGCACCTCCATCCCTGCTCCTGGACCGTCGAAGATAACAGCAATCTCTTCAAGAGTGTGGCCCTTTGTCTCGGGAAACACAAAGTATACAATGCCAATGAAGCAAACAAGAAGCCCAAGGTATATAAAATAGAATTTCCACTCTATTGCACCGAGAGCGATAGGGTTCACGAACTGGTTGAAGAAACCCGCCGCAAATTGCGCTGTTAGGCTCAACGACAGGCCCTTCGTGCGAAGATAGAACGGCATAATCTCGACGGGGTATGCAATCGATAGGGGGGTGTAGGCGATGTCGTAAGCGCCGTAGAAGAGGTAGAGGAATGCCACCACGGCACTACCGGCAGCCTTGATGGCCGATTCGGCAAAAACAGCGGATAATGCAGTGACCAGGGCGAAGAAGAGGAGCATGAGCACAGTTGACAGCATCCAAAGAGGGCGTCGCCCGTACCTCTCGGCTGCAACGGCGCCTCCTGCTGCGCAACCTGCATTCCAAACCTGGAGACCTAGGTTGATGGCTGATTGCTGGCTGGGATTGGTGATGCCCACCGATCGAAGGATCGGCGCGAGGTAGTAGGAGATGACGCCTATGGAAAGTAATCAGCGAAAAGGACAAGAAGCTGTAGGGGCGCGGTGCTTACCATTTCCTGCCCACTGGATCATAAACCCGACCAGAATGCAAATGGCAAGACGATGTCGAGTACCCTTGGTTGCCACGAATGCAGACCAACCACTCTTATAGGCAGCCGAGGTCTCCAGATCGATTGCTCCGCATATCTCACTGAACTCAAACTGAACCAATGGATCTGAAGTGTCATCATTCCCGTGGTAGCGCGCGAGAATTTGCAAGGCTTCGTCTCGTCTGCCCTTCGACACGAGCCACCTGGGACTTTCTGGGACAATCAGCAGCCCTAGCAATTGAATGGCCGGGAAGACACATTGTACGAGGCAAGGAACCCGCCAGGACCATGCATTCCCCTCGATATAAAGAGTTCCCAAGCACACCGCAGCTGCCAGGATAGCACCCCAGTACCAGGTAGCCTGGAAAATGGCCGTCACGACACCACGGTGTCTTGGGTGAGCAATCTCGGTCGTCAGCGGAGGGGCGGCCGTCTGCGCAAACCCTAGCCCGACACCCATTGTGATCCTTGTGCCAAAGAAGGCCCAACGGCCAGTGGTTGCCGCCTGGATAACGCTGGCGATAATCATGATGGCTGATCCAAGTCCGACGGACATCTTACGGCCAAAGTGATCGGCGAAGTAGGAAGCTGGTATAAAGGTGACAGTGCCGCCCAGGGAGATACCTGAAATGATCAGGCCCTCCATATTGGAGCTGATATCCTCGCCAACATTTTTCGCGACTATGGAGCGATCGCATCAGCGTTGTATAGGCCAGAGGGGTAAAGGAGGTATTAAACAAAAACAGATACTCACACATAGGAAGCGTCAGGAGCCCATTCATCAAAGCACCATCGTATCCATTGGCCGCAGCGGATGCGAACATGAGCATGACACCAAAATTCAGACGCCGTAGGCCCTTGTCCTTGAACCAGCTGGCATTGGTATTATTTGGCAAAGCCCGGTAGACATCCGTGCCGGATGAAGACACAACTCCACCACCAGCAACCATGATGGCGGTAGTAGAAGAGCTTCTGGAGGTGCTGCTATACTTCAAGTTAATGGATTGGGCGACTGAATAGGTTTATTTCACAATGTTTCGCGAGACCTTCAGATCCTGGAGAAGAACAGAGATAGAGTCTCGGCCAGGGAATCATCCAATCTTATAGACATTCTGGATCCGAAGAGCCGGAGACTGCTCTGCGGTTGTCGTTGCCACCTTCTGTTCCCCAGATCGATTTGTCCTTGGTGTGGAGAGTCTGGGAGAAGACATCCTGTCTCGCAAGTGCAACGCGCTAAACCTGCTTTAATTAAGCACACGCCCCATGTTAATTTTTGCAGTATGGGGACCAATGAGAGGCCACAGAACGGCGAGATTTCCGGTGAGATTCCTGGCAGGATTATCGGGGAAATTCCCGGCATGATTATCGGGACGGCGAAGGTGGTGGGTCAACACAGGTACAGCTGTACATGGTCGCAGGCGAGGTGTTCATTCCTGAGGAGCTGCTCTAGAACATAAATATGGTATTTACCACACCCCAGCGAGGATTTTTCTGGTTTGTCCAAGCGCAGTATTTACCATCGAAAATATGTCTCTCAGTATGGCCACCCCAGGCGAGCCCCTGTCATCGCCTGTCAATGCGGCCTGGTGGAAAGAGGCCTCGGTGTATCAGATCTACCCAGCTTCGTTCAAAGACTCCAATGGCGATGGAATTGGAGATATTCCGGGCATTATTTCTGAACTTGACTATCTGAAGGCTCTCGGGGTGGATCTTGTTTGGCTCTCTCCTATACTCCAGTCTCCGCAGGTGGACATGGGTTATGATGTCTCTGACTATTATCAAATTCACCCCCCATATGGCACAATCAAAGATGTGGACGACCTTATCAAGGGATTACATGAACGGGGAATGAGATATGTCATGGATCTCGTTGTAAACCATACTTCGGATCAGGTGAGTGTCAAAGTGCCAGTCGTACATGGCATGTCGCTGTTGTCCAACTTGCTAACTATTGAACCAGCACAAATGGTTTAAAGAATCTAGATGCTCTCGGGACAATGAGTTCAGAGACTGGTACATATGGAAGAAGCCTAAGTACGACGCAAATGGAGTGCGCCAGCCGCCGAATAACTGGAGAGCCTACTTTGGAGGTACAGTCCTCACTCAAACGTGCACCCTTTGCTCATTGTATAACTAACGTATGGGTAAGGATCTGCGTGGCAGTACGATGAGAAAACCGACGAATATTATCTTCACCTGTTCGCGCCTGAGCAGCCCGACCTCAACTGGGAAAATCCCAAAGTTCGCTCCGCCGTACACAGTATCATGAGGTTTTGGTTAAACAGAGGCGTCAGCGGTTTTCGCATGGACGTGATCAATATGGTCAGCAAGGACCAGAGCTTCCCAGACGCGCCCGTTACCGATGCAAACTCCCAATGGCAGCACGGGTCGATGTACTACTGCTGTGGGCCACGTCTCCACGAATACTTGCAAGAGCTGGGAAAGATCCTGCAGGAATATGATGCCTTTTCCGTCGGTGAGATGCCCAACGTGTATGATCCAACAGAATTTGGCAAGGCTGTCGGATTCGACCGTGGCGAATTAGCCATGGCGTTTCAGTTCGAAATCATGGACATTGACCACGGCCCTGAAGGCAAATTCTCTCCTCACAAGTACAGAATGTCGGACCTGAAGCATATTGTCTCCAAATGGCAAGACTTCATGTACCATAATGGAGGCTGGAACGCACTCTACCTGGAAAACCACGACCAGGGCAGGACGATATCGCGATTCACCTCGGCGGGCCCAGAACACCGCGCCACCGCCGGCAAGATGCTGGCCACCTTCCTGGGTCTCCAAACGGGTACTCCTTTTGTATACCAGGGTCAGGAGATCGGTCAGGTGAATGTCCCAGAAACCTGGGGCATTGGCAAATTTAAGGACATTGAGACTTTGAATCATTGGGACGAGGTGATCGCGGCGCATCCCAATAACACCACACTCCACAATGTGACATTGCAGGAATTCCGAGTAAAGTCCCGCGATAATGGACGCACTCCAATGCAATGGACCAATGGTAAATTCGCAGGGTTCACGACTGCGCCCAACGGTCCGTGGATTGACGTTCATCATGACTATGGAGACTGGAATGCCGCTTCGCAGGTGGGAAACCCAGACAGTGTCTTCCAGTACTGGACAAAGGTCCTTGGCTTGCGAAAGGCACATAAGCACCTCTTTGTATATGGCTCGTACAAACTGGTTGATGAGATGAATGATGATCTATTCACTTATCTGCGAATCTACGAAGGCCAGTCAGCTTTGGTGCTGGCCAACTTCACTGGCAAAGTGGTAAACTGGGTTGTTCCGGCGGACGCCATTTCAATCCTGGAGAATGGGATTATACTGCTGGAAAACTACTCGCGTCGCCGCCCAGTGCTACCGGATGGCACAGTGGCTGTAAAGCCATTTGAGTCCTTCGTGGTGTTTCTGGATGGCCGTGCCGGAGCTGGCGGGTATGGTGGAAAACTTTGAAATAGTTTAGCAATATGAAATATCGCGGTGCCCATTTAAAATGTTTTCTGCCACAGTTCACTGGGAATCCAATTCTTCTTCATCAAGCGGTTCGACGGCTGGAGAGTCACCATGTTCAGGCGGAGACAGCGCAGTAATTTGGCGATATGGAATTCCTAATTCGTCCAATTTCCTCTGTAGCACCTCCAGGCCATGTGGTTTGTGGCCCAAAGATGACAAAAGGTAGCATAGATGGTGCAGGGTGTCGTATATTCCACCTGAATTGTGGTGCAACAGAGCGGGAACACAATGAATCACATCCAGCAGGGTACTTGTGATTTCAAACAGTTTTATTGCCTAGGCCAAGTAAGCTTAGCGTATATCGTTGCGACAAGGTACGTACCATGCCAGGGCCATGTGCCACAAATGTGTCCTGGGGTATATTCGAAAGGAGGACTATCGCGTCGCGTGCGACATGTACCGGGTAGGTCAATCTCATACTGTCATCGGCAGAAGCGCTCGACAGGAAGATATTCTTCAAGGAGAGCTGCCAGAGTAGCACTCGGAGCCACTGCTGGGTAATGGCAATATCGGTTCTCTGTAAGGCATGATATGCCGTGGGCCACTGGAGTCGCTGGCGCAGTTGATTCTGTAGTCGGCAGAGCATCTCTTTACTGCACATGAGGGTATTCGAGCCGTGAGGCCAGCCACCAGGATCGAGGACGCCCTCGACAGAGATAAAGAGGCTCACAAGGCTGTCGAAGGCCTCAACCAGGTGAAGTTCATCTGAACAGATGCTCGTTGGCGGTTGGATGGAGTCTTTCAAACAGGTATTAATTCCATGCTGGAGAGCGTGGCCCCTTTCTGTCACATAGAGAAGCCAAAAGGCCCGCCGCCGGTATCTCTCATTCTCTGGTGCGATATATTGATATGTATCTTCTTTGTCTAGCCCCTGAAGCTGGCACGATGTAACCGACTCTCGGAGCAGGAGCGATGCGGTCTGCATTTTGCTCCTCGCACTGTAGTAGAAATGAAGAAACAATGGCACCAGAACTGCCTCAAAAGTATTGCTTTCACGATAATCGTACATTGTGCGGCACCGATCCGATTCTCTGGCAAAATCGTCAGCCGTAGCAAACTCTCCCTGTGCAGCTATCCCGGCTGCTTCGTCGTCAGGATGGCACCGCAGCTGCGCGCAGGTCGCCGCGCACACTGCAAAGGCCAGCGCGCGTAGTTCAAGGTTTTCCATGTATTGCATGAGTGATTCTTGAAGACCAGCTGCCTTAACGACAGGCCAGACTGGATACATTCGCTGTCCATAAGTCTCTAGGTGGCCCAAGACATCCGGAAGGTGCAGGTGTGCCGGCCATTCAGTGCCAGCGACTGAAAAGCTGGGCGAGGCAGCTGGCCGTTGCCCTGAGTTGGTCGGGACTCGCTCTCGCAGTTTCTGCAGGCGCTTGTTGACCTGCGCGTACGTTCCAGCTCGTGGACCTTTCGGACCTGGTCTTGCCACCGGTTTGAGATAGGAGCATTCGAATCCAGCCTGGACGCAGGATTGACACGGTTGGCCGCCGCTGCACCGCGACTTGCGAAGATAACACCCATCACAGGCACGTTGTCTCACCATGGCGGATCTGATCGGGCAAAACTTACCTCGCGAAGAGGACTTGTCTGAGTTGGATGGAGAGACGAGTGGGTGTTGATTGCTGCGGCCGCTCACCGGTAGCGGCCGTCACATGACACACTATCACATATTCTCCAGGCAGAGAACCGGCAATTTACTCTATTGGAATACAGACTGATCTTCGACTAACCGCGTATCATGTCTCTATAATCCCTTCAGAACCGCTATATTAGTATTGTGGCACATGGTATTAATTTAGTGATATTAGTCAGAAATTAAATCAGAAGGATATATATATATATATATATATACATATAATAAAAAGAAATATATACAAAATAACAAGTATATTATATACTAGTCCTTTGACTCCTTTCTTATAACTATAGGGCTAATTTTTATTAGACTATGGTTAGGGTTTAACTTTACATAGGGGTACACTGCGCGGATATGGCTACTCAGCACAATATTAGTCTTAAAACCTTATATGATCTAATCCTGCGTTGAAGGGGGACTGTAGTGGCCTTTGGCCGGGGTACGCATATTGTGTGAAGATCGGCCCTTAATAGTCGTGGTCTCATCTTAAACGGGCATGCTTTCTGTTCTAGACGACTGCGCACTTAGTTCTCATGCCATGTTTACCGTTACCGGTATGATTTCCGATAGTTATATTTATATTGCCCTACCTTTTGCTTACTTTTGCTTACTTCTTCGTTATCTGCAACGTAATTAAGACAACACCCCAGTCAAAGTTACGACCAGCTGAATTGTTAAAGGGCAGACCAAGCTCCCGGATAATAATAACATCAGCCTCATTGAAACGCCCACTCCGGTGCTGGAGCTCTCAGAGTGATGCATTTCGCGCTGACTAAGTACTGGCCAACCCCACGCTGGGTTTCGACTCACCCTTAATATGTTAATTGTTACGTCTCCCCGTGTTCTAAGTATTCGCGCGATAACGCCCCGTATCATGGTGAATAGGCTTCCTTTAGAGCTTTAGATATAAATTACTAGCTATCTTAAAAAGAATATTAACTTTTTTTTAAAATATACCTGAATATACCTAGACATGCATATGGGTTGGGTTGGGCCGGGTTGAGGCCTCAGGCGCCCCAACCCGCAGCAGGTTCGGGGATCTGATTGGTCAGCCCAAACCCTCATAGGTTTAGGCCGGGTTAGGGCGGGTTCTACCCAAAATTTCTAAGCTAGACTTAATTCAGATATGATCATCAGTATACTATCCCTTTTAGGAAGGGATTGATTATGGGTTCAGGACTGGGTTATACACCCTATAAACCCAAACCCTTCCTAAAAATAGAATTTTTAGAAAATATTAAAATTTTTATATAAAAACCTATATAGAACTAAAAAAATAGATAATTTAAATATTAAAAAATAAGGTCTAGAAAGGTGGTTAGTGGTTACTAGGGGTTCTATATTAAAATATATATTTTGAAATGGGTTGCTAAGATATTTTTAAAAACCTTAATAAGTCCACTATTATATAATATTTTAGGTTCTAATTAAAAGAAATAGAATATTTAAATATTAATTTAATAGAATATATATTAAATTTCTAGAAAATATCTAATTCTAGCCGGATGACGTCATTCCGGAGTTAGTGGGTTAAACCTAAACCCACACGGGTTTTCCCAAACGGGTAAAAACCCGCTGCGGGTTCTAGCTTAGTCATCCCAACCCGGACCCACCTGGATTCGGGCCGGGTCGGGTATAGGATTTCAGGGCGGGTTGTGCATGTCTAAATATACCGTTATATATAATTAGTATTTAAGATATAGATCTATAGGATAGTTAGTATATATAATAAGAATTTTAAAATATAAAAAAATACTATAAGTTTAACTTAATTTAATAATCTTATTTCTAATATAATAGCTTTATAATAAGTCTTTATTTACTAGCTTAATTATATAATTATTATATCTTATAAGTTAGAGAATTATTACACAGTAAAACTTAAGAACTAGATTTATAATAAAAAAAATTTAATCTAGAAGATGAATAATTTAGTTTTTAAAATAAATATAGTATTTTTATTCTAGATATTAAGTTTCTAAAATAAAAAAAGTCGCAGGATTATTTTAATTATTAATATTATTAGTTACTAATAGATACTTAAACTAGAAATAAAAGAATATAAAGATTTAATAAACTTTATTTTTAATAAAAAAGAATAGTTTATTTCTTTATATTATACTTATTTTTTATATAATAATATTTTAATATTAACCTAGATTTTTTATATTAAAGAGCTTATATATAAAGAATATTTTAATTTTTAGTTTAATATTAAATTATAAGTTATAGTATATTTTATATATAAACTTTCTTTTTTCTAATAATTTTAATAATAAATTTTTACTTAATTTATAGGACTTATTAATAAATTTATAAAAATTAAATCTTAATTATATACCCGGGATATTAGATTTTTTATTTTTATTTAATAAAAATATCTTATTTATATCTTAAGTTTTATTTCTATACTAGCTTTATCCAGAAGCTATTAGAATAGATACTATATATAACTTTTTTTTAAATAATAAGATTTTATTTCTTTTCTAGTATTACTATCTTACTATAATTAAATAAATGATTATTTAATAATAGATAAATAATTAGGTGACTATAGTCTGTATTTATTTAAGAAAAATAAAGAAACTCTTTCTAATTAGTAATTTTCTTATAATAAGCTTTATTATAAGAACTTTTATTAATTATTTATATTTTTTAGTTTAACTATATACTAAATACTCTGTATTTATAAGATTAGCTTTATAATTTATGAATATAGTAAAATAGACTTTAAATTTTAGAATTTAAGAGATTTTAATAAAAAGTTATTAATAAGAATATAGAATACCAGCGGGTATAAACCTAATAAGCGCGTGGCTGAGGCTTAGGGGTTTACTTTAAAAAATCTTAAAATCTCTAAATATACTAAGAATAATAATAATAATTATATTATTAAAGTAGATGTTACATGATCGCGGTTGCCTCTGGATATCTAGAATTGGTTTTGTGATAGATGGCGCTCTTGCATTTTGAACCCAGATAACCAGTAGATACCTGCTGTGGAGTAACATATAGAATATATAATTAATAAAGCTAGATAGTTACTAGTAAGTTTATAAACTAGTAAGAATACAAGTCTCCTATATCTTCTCCCCCACTACTTATATTAATACTGGGTGTAGTACCAATTTGTTTCATTCATTGCTGAGAATCTAGCTGGCAGAGTGCAGGAATTTCCCCTTCAGCCTCTCAACAGCCAACTCGCCCAAGAACACCATCGTGTGGCCCCCATTAGTCAATTCCAACACTGTAATATCAACTGCCAACGCGTGTTTCCACCAGTTTCGAGTCTCGATAGCGACGAGCGAGTCCGCGCCCATGGACATGAGTGTCTGCGAAGTATCAATCGCCACGTCCTCCTTCATGAGAAACGAGAAAACCCGCCTGGCGATCTCCTGCGCGAGAAACGTCACTGTCGCTGGGTCATTCAGCTTCTCTGGCTCGCTGGGCAACGAGGCGAGAAAGCTGCGGAGACTTTCGCTGCCACTCGTGGCGGCCTCAGCGGTGAAGTCCTGGTTGTTGCGGAATATGGAGAGACGCGGGTCGCGGCGCCAGGACATGGTGTTCTGGGGATCGGACAGGGGCCGAGTGAGTTCGTTGTAGAGGATGATTTGGGCGGAGTCCTGGTATGCCGTTGTGGGCGTTGGCGGCGGAGGCGACGTGTACTTATCTGCTGAGCGTTCAAGGGTAAGCTGCAGACCGTACAGGAAGTCCGCTTCGCTCATGAACCGGCTGAGCGTTCGCTCGAGGCGCTCGGCCACGTCCTTGGTCGAGGCAACGTAGCCCACGTCGCCGACGGCAGCAATGTCCAGCACGGCAGCGGGGAGCCCAAGGCCATGACGGAAGTGTGTAAAGGAGTCTAGGAAAGAATTGGCCGCGGCGTAGTTGGATTGTCCGTATGCGCCCAGAGTCCCGCTGGTTGTGCCGAACATGAGAAAGAAGTCCATATCGTTAGGGAGTACATGATGCAGATTCAGCGTGCCTTGCACCTTGGGGTTGGCCACTGTCGTCCAGCTGGCATGGTCCAAGTTGACGAAGCCGGTATCTCGTAGCACCATTGCCAGCTGTAGAACGCCCCGGATTTGACGGCCTGCAGTCTGCAGAGCGTGGACCACTCCGCGCACGCAGCCAATATTGGAGACGTCCCCAGCAAAGCAGCGTAACTCGCACCCTCGTTCGCGCAACTCCTCGATGAATTGCATATGCTCATCTCGTGTCCCTGCTGTGGGAGATAGCACGGCAAGATGGCGAGCACCATGGCTCACCATCCAGGAGAGAACCGATCGACCCAGTCCCCCGAGGCCACCAGATAGCAGATACACCGCGTCCGGCTTGAAAGTTGGCTTTGGCGTTGTCGGACTGAGCGGGAGCGCTTCATGGTTGCCAGGCATCTTAATGGCAATGCGGCCCCGGTGGACTCCCTTCTGCATGTATCGGAATGCGTCCTGGATCCTCCCGGCCTTGAATACGGTGGTAGGGTGCAAGGGGAAGATCTGTTCATCGCGCAGAAGCTGGACCATGAGTTGTAGCAACGGAGCCACCTTGTGCTTGCTGTGCACCGAGAGAGCCGCCAGATCGATCCCAACGAACGACCTGTTGTCAGCGAAGGGCCGCATTGCCAACCGGCCACGACCAAGGAAATCTCGCTTTCCAAGGTCGAGCATGCAGCCCTCGCGAGCAACGCACTTCCAGGACGCATGGAGCATTTCCCCGGAGAGCGAGTTCAGCACAACGTCAACGCCAGCTCCGTTAGTTGCGCGCATCAGTTCTGCTATGCAGCTGTCGTCCCGCGAGTGGAAGATGCGGTCTCTGGGCACGCCGAGCTCCTTGGTCAGGAAGTCGACCTTCTCTGGCGAACCAACCGTGCAGTAGATGTCCGCCTGCAGCCACCGTGCGACGTGGATGGCGGCAATACCGACACCCCCGGCTGCGCTGTGAATCAGCACCGTCTGACCGCGTCTCAAATGGGCCTTCTCCATGAAGCCCCATAGCACAGTCAGGTACGGGACGGTCAAACCGGCGGCATCCTCATCGCTGACGTTCCCAGGGGCCCGGATAACTAGGTCCGCTGGCATCTGTAGCTCCGTCGCGAAGGCACCAGTGGGGATCTCCATGAATACCACGCGGTCGCCGACAGAAACGTGCTTCACATCATCGCCGACGGCAGTGACAATTGCGGTGCCTTCTGCGCCGAGGCCGTGGTATCCGTCGCTATCCGAGTGCCCGTCTGGATCCATGATCCCCATCGCCTCTGCGACATCGTGGAAGTTCAGACCCGCATAGAGGATCCTCACTTGGACGTCTCCAGGTGCCAGCGGGGCCAGCCTGTGGCCTGCCCAGGACATGGTCTGGAGCATACCGGGCTGGCCGAGAGTAAGGTGTTTGGCGTCAAACGGGGCACAAGTGGCGGCCAGCGCCTTCTCGACGGAGAGGTTATGCATCCGGCTGACGAGGATCTGGCTCTGGCGGACAACGTATTCGGACTCGATGTCAAGGCTGTCGTCTGTGTCTGATACGGTCTGCTGTGCTTGACGGACGGTCTTGAGAATGCTCGCCACAGCGTGGCCTGTCTCCTGATCAAGTCTGTCCAATTCAACCGTGACAAAGTCAATGGCCATCTCGGCCCGAATGCATCGTGCCATTCCCAGCATCTTGCCCTGGTGTGGGTCGAAGCATTCCGTCTGGGCAGACCGCATCAGCCAGAGAAGTGCCTGTCCAGAGAAATCCTCTACCGTCTCCACGAATCTCGCTAGGTCTATCGAGTTGATGTCTGCCAGCAGGGCAGGGCGAGTGTCGTCAACGTCCATAAGTGAGATGATGTCCTGCTGTTCTGGAAGCTTGGATCCCCACTCGAACTCATCTATGCTGTATCCAGCACCCTCGAGGATGCTTTTGACGACTTGCCCGAACTGGCCCAACTCAGTGCTTGGCTTCAGAAGGGTTACCCTGGTTTCAGTGTGCTCTTCGGCCGGGTCAAACCCAGCGCGAGCCACGATATTACTGATAGTAAAAAGATCCGGGTGGTTATTGTCGCGGATAGCGAACTGGATACCCTGGAAGCCACTGTGTCGCAGCCTTGTATCCCACTCATCCTCAGAGAGCACCGGACGATCAACGCGGCCGTCTTCACGACCAACCCACCATCCCTCGAAGAGCCCGAAAATGAGATCAGGGAATTTGGCCTCTGAACATACCTCCTGCAGATATATCTGTCCGTCTGGCTTTAGCAGCATCCGGCAGTTCTTCAACGTCTGAGTCACATTCGGCGTGGCATGTAAGACCTGGGGTTGTCAGTTCACTGCAAGTATCTCGCGCCATCATTGCTCCACTATGTACTTACGTTCGAAGCCAGGATCAGGTCGTACGACCCAGCTTCAAACCCCTGTTCCAGCGGGTCAACCGCGATATCACAAACCGAGAACTTCAGGTTCTGGTACTGGCTGAACCGCTCCTTCGTCTGGTTGATAAACCCCGCCGAGATATCTGTGATAGTATACTCCCCATACAACCGCTCCCCTGTAGCGGAATGCAAAGCCTCCAATACAACTGCCGTTAGACTTCCTGTGCCAGCCCCGATCTCTAGAACGCGAAGCTGCGGCTTGTTCAGACCCAGGACTTGAAAGAAGACCCGGTTGTCAGACCAAGCGTTGTACTCGTCGTACAGCTTTTGCAATGTGCCGTCTGTGAGGAGGAGGTCTAGGAAATCCTGGCGGCCTTGAAGAACATCCTTGATGCTTTTGCAGGTGCGCCAGAGCGCTTCGACCGTTGCCTCGACGGGGCTCCCTTTGCTCTCTTCACGCCACCGGGCAAGTTTATTCATCCGGGCTTCTCGATCGAGTGCCTTGAGTTCCACGGCATCGCGCACCTTGGACTGGCCCTGGTCGATCTGATCTAGTTGCCTCGCCACCCCAGCCACAAAGTGCGCGAAGAATGGCTGCGCCAGCGACGAGACAGTAGCAGCCTCGTACGCAATCTGCACGGCGCACAAGATACGAACTTGCTCCGCCAACATAAAGGCATCAGTCATGTCCTGCGTAGGACGGACCAGGGTCCCGGGGTCTGCAAAGTCAATGGCTGGATGCCACTGGATCGACCACGCATTTGTCGCGGGCGCGTCCTGCTTGATGGCCCCGTTCATCCTCGTGCCTTGGAATCCTGCTAGCACGAATGCGACCTCATTAGTAGCTGTCACTCCGTAGGAATCTCCCAGCGCCAGCACTGCAGACTCCTGAGCCGTTGTGCGCACTCGAAGCGTGCCCTGGTGCCCGCCCGGTCCGACGTAGAATTTCTCGATGAACGTGGGGAGAAACATCTTATCGAGCTGGCGATACTCTCCCCTTGTAGCTGCGACGGACCAGGACTGCAAGACGATATCTAGGGTCGATGGGTGCAGGACGTACTTCTCGCCGTCGGTTTGCCGATCCGATATGCTCAGCGATGCTTTCATATCGACAGGGCTGGCGGTCATGTCCTGAAGCCCAATGAAGCGATCGCTATAGTTCAGCCCAGTCCGCGATAGAGCCTGGTACCACCGTTTTGCATCAACCGGGCGTCTGAACGGCGCAACGTCCACGTCTCGTTCAGACGGACAGGCCACGGCACATCCGTCCGTGACCAAACCCCAGCAGTGCTTCGTCCAGTTCCCTCTAGTCTCAGAGCAAATGGAAAACTCCCACCACCGACTGTCATTCGACGAAGTCAAGGCGTGCTTGCGAAGCGTCGTCACGAGCTCGATGGTCTTTCCCTCCTCTAGTAGCATTGCAGCGGCGAGACTCACATGCTGTACTGTGTACTCTGATCTTGAACCTGGTAGTTGGGATACCGCCGTCCCAGCCATGGCTATATACCCAGCTGCAGGGAAGACAACGTCCTTCTCAACACAGTGGCCCATCAGCCATGGGACATCGCTAAGGCGGAGGAGGTTCCTCCATGCGGGCTCGAGATCACTGCTCTCGAGGATCCGTTGGCCGAGGAGCTCGTGTGGACGGTGTTTACGGAAGCGCCAGGCAGCCGTCATTCTAGTTTCAGACCAGTAGGGCGTTGTATAGCTCCAAGGGTAGGTGGGGAGGTCAGGAAGAGTGAAGGCGTTTTCGGAGACTGGGACTCGCGGTGTTATACCGAAACAAAAGAGGTTGCCGATGGCAGAAAGGAAAGTATGGGCAGCGTCTTGGGCCCGTTCAGCAACCGACGTGTACGGTGCTGATGTATTGTCCGCCTCCTTGAATATCTGGCGAAGGGGCCCGGCCATGGCCGAGTGAGGACCTATTTCTAGGTATGCGGTGGTGGACAGATCAGCTAACATCTTCGACACTGCGGTGCGGAAGAGTACTGGCTGTTCGATGTTCAATTGCCAGTACTGGGCATCCAGGGCCTTGCTTTCGCGGACTATTCGACCGTAGACCGTTGAGTAGAATGGTACAGTTGGGGGTTTTGGCGCCAGAGATGGTGAAACTAAAGACCTATAGAGCTCGCCGATGGCCCTGATGTGATGGGAATGATATGCGATGGGCACGCGAAGCTGGCGGACAAACACATTGGGCTTTTCCTGCTGCAGGCTCGCCATGGTCTCTTTGACAGCATCGACGTCGCCAGAGATGGTCACACTCGCATTGCTGTTCTCGCACGCCAGCACGACACCAGGCTTCAGATACCGCTTAACCTCTTCACTGCCCAAACCGACGGCTGCCATGGCCCCGGGGGTCTCGCATCGCGCACAGGCGTATCCCCGATAGTAGGCAGCAATAATGGCCTCTCGCCTTGTCAACACCCCGGCAGCATACGCCGCGGCGACTTCACCACTGGAGTGTCCGACGACAGCGGATGGCTTGATATCCCACGCCGCAAGGGCATCCACGTAGGCGATCTGCAAGGCTGCACACAGAGGCTGCGACACGTCCGGGGGAGTAAACGCATCCTTGTCTGTCGAGGGACTCAACCGTAACAGCTCTCGTAAGGTCCAGTCAGGAGGATGCTCCACGGATCGCAGCACTTGATCCATCTCGTCGATGCTCGCAAGGAAGGCGATGTTTTCTTCTACCATTTCGCGGCCCATGCCCACCCACTGCGCTCCCTGTCCTGTAAAGACGAATGCAACCGCGTGGACTCCTTTGCTATCCGATGGAGTAGCGGGCTTGCTAATGCTGACACCGTCCGCGATGCAATAACTGCCCAACTTCAGACGTTCGCGTCGTGAGGCAAGAGTGTAAGCCATGGCGTCCTGCCGTGATGGGTTCTTTTGCAGGTAGTCTGCGTAAGTGGCCGATAACTCCGTGATTGCCGGTTCACTGTTTCCGGATATCAGGAACAAGGTCCTGCGCGTGGGGAGACTGTGGCCATTGATCATTTGCTGACAAGGTTGTGATGCGACTCGCATGGACTCGGCGGAGTCGAGGACCAACTATAAGCATTATGCATAAACAGCCATTCTAGGCGATAGTGGAAAGAATTAAAAGTACTCACATGTACATTGGACCCTCCCAGACCGAACGAGTTGATACTGATTCGTTCCTGCGTCGCATCCGGCCATGGTGTTGGCTCTACCGGGACATGCAGATTCCGATGCCAGGGAACTATATATACAATCAGCTCTGCCAAACACGCAAGAAACATACTGGCGTACTCACTCTTGGGGTTCGGATTGTTGAACTTGATATTGGGCAAGAGCGTTTTATTCTCCAATGCTACGATCGACTTTACTATACTCGTCAAAGCAGACGCACCCTCTCCATGCCCCAGGTTGGGCTTCACAGACCCGATATAAAGCCGGTCGTCACCACCGAAGCACTGCGCAACAGCTGCTGTCTCTAACGGATCCCCAACCACGGTCCCTGTACCGTGTAGCTCAACAACCTTGGTATCCCCAAGCGACACTCCCGCAGAAGCATAAGTCTGCCGGATCAGCGCCTCCTGCGCCCTGGGGTTCGGTGTCCCGAATGTCCGCGACCCATCCCCGCCGTCAGCATTGCTATCACACGCGCGGATGACAGCGCGGATGGGGTTTCCGTCTCGGACTGCCTCGTCAAGACGCTTCAGGTACAGCGCGCACACCGACTCCCCGCGAGCAAACCCATCAGCACTCGCATCAAAGGTCTTGCAGTTGCCGTCCGGCGCCAACAGCCCCAGCATCGACATGGAGATGCTCGTTCTCGGCGTGATAATCACATTCGCCCCTCCCACGACAGCCCCAGAACAAGACCCAGACCGAATGGCCAGCACTGCCTGGTGGACTGCCTCGGCCGTCGCAGAGCAGGCCGTCTTCGTCGTCACGCTGGGCCCAAGCAAATCATACTCGAATGCAATTCGGTTCGCAAGCGCAAAGTCCGACCTCCCCAGCATCAGATACGGCTGGTGATTCAGCAGATCGATGTTCTGCATATCCTGCCAATCCTCCGTGAAATCTCCAATGAAGGTCCCGATATTCGATCCGCGGAAGTCTCCCTCACCCGCTGACTCGAGTGCTTCGCGTGTCACTTCGAGGAGGAGGCGTTGCGCCGGGTCGAGCGTCGATAGTTCAGCATTGGACATGCCGAACATCGAGGCGTCGAAGTCCCCCAGGTTGATGTCGTCTAGGTAGTACCCGTGCTTTGTGTTCATGGTGCCCGGTTTCCCGGAAGGGTCGTAGTAGGCTTCGACGTTGTATCGGTCTGGGGGGACGATGTTCCGCGCGTCGCCCTTGTTGAAGAGGAAGGTGAAGAGGTCGGATGAACTGCGGATTCCGCCTGGTAAGCGCACACCCATGCCGCAGATGGCGATTGGGGCGGCGTCATTCTCTGGTCTCGTTGCATCATGGGTTCCATTGGCGTGGGTACCGTTGGTGCCGTTGGTGTGTGTGCTGTTTGTCCCGCTCATGTAGGTGCTGTTGGATGGAGGCAATGGAGGGCCTTCGTGGGTGCGAAGGCCGCCGTTCGCGACATCGCCGACTATGATGCTCGGCGTCATCCTGTGCTATAGTGGTGTGGTCAAGAGAAGGAGAGATTTGCGTAACAATAGAGGTGGTGTTGAAGGCGCCAGCGTCGGGGTATATACACCTGCATATCAGAAACGTCCGACCAGCAGCGACGAATCCTAGCGCATTCCGATATTGTGATATATTGTAATAAAGGCGACCAACCCGGTCGGTCTTATGCCTTGGTGATACCACACTCACTACCCCAGCGATCGTCCACAATGGTGCCACTCAGCAGTCCAAGAGCTGCCATTCGTCGGGAATACTAAAGAACGAGAAAACTAAAAGAACAATGTCAATTTGGTAGTCCGAACAAAGGAGAGCAAAGTCAAGCACCTTCCAGTATACCGCATTCAATGTTTCGTGGTGGCGCCACGCAAATATATATAGCGGAAAACACCAGAACACACAATGTACAAGCGAGACTACTTGAATGCAGTCCCTTACTCGACAAAATAATGACATCCTCACGCAGTAAATTCGCTGCGTTCGAAAAGAAAGACATAGTCTACACCACAGTCGCGCAGCACCAAATCCAGGCCTCGGTCTTGACGCCCCGACGCGCAGCCGATGATATCAGCCCTAAACGGGCCCCTACCACCGCCCCCGTCCTGGTCTACTGGCACGGAGGTGGATTCATTGTTGGGGACCGCCTATACGAACCATGGTGGCCAGTCTGGCTACTCGAGTTTGCTCTAGCTAAAGGCGCCATGATCATCGCCCCGGATTATCGTCTCCTGCCTGAGGCGACGGGCGCAGACATCATGGACGACATGCACGCCTTCTGGAACTGGTTTCTACACTCCCTACCTGGTATTGCCGCATCAGACTGTTGGGACCACTGGCCTGACGTCCACCGCGTCATCTCTGCTGGGCACAGCGCAGGGGGGAGCCTCGCGTTGCATTCCGCGATGCAGCGTCCGGACGTCCCTGTCAGAGCAGTCCTATCTCTATACGGTCCATTGTACTACGATGTGCCCGAGTTGCGGACAGCGCGGCCAAGGCCAATTCTAGGGGTTATGCCGCCGCCGCCGCGTCAAGCGGAGGGGATCATCCGGACGTATGTTCAGCGGACGAAGGGTACGGTGCGGACTGCCGGGGATGTCCTGGAGATGTGGGGGCTTGTCGCTTGTATTCTGCAGCAGGGCCGATTGCCGCGGATGATGATGGCAAGGCCTGACCCAAGACTTGATGCCCTGGCGGTTATTGAGAGGAGGAAATGGTGTCCGCCGATTTGGGTGGTTCATGGGGAGAGTGATTCAGTGGTAAGATACATACACAATAATAAAATCTCAAGGAGCGGTTGGCTGAAATCCGTAGGTTCCTGCTAGTTGTTCAATCGAATTTGTCCGACGCGTAGAGCAGATCGTGCCGGGGGTGCAGAAGAGACTGTCGGTGCTGCCTGGGGAGCATAATTTTGATGCGTCGCTGGCTATGGAGGAGCCTTGGATAACGGACGGGTGCACCTTTCTTGAGAATCACTGGAACGAATAGCTGGGACTGGAGTATCAGTCTATAGCTGAAGGCATCCTGGCATGGCACCACCGTGGTGCCACTTACGATAGTCCAAGACTCGCACGAAATCTGACAGTGTAGTGGAATCAGTAACGGGTATTGAAATTGGCAGCTGCATTTAGTAACGATATATACATCATGGTATAGATAGTACAGCCCTGAAGAACAGCTAGATCGGAACCATTGTAACTAAATCGACAGGCCTAACTATCTGCTTCACTTTCCACAACGTTATCAATGGCGAATCTGGATCACGAGTCATCCGCGGTGAAGGTGAAGCTTCACCAGTTCGCCGCGAGCGCTCTGGAAATCCCACCAAAGAGACTTCAAACTAAACTGCACAGAACATGGCTGGCACTCGGGGGGGACTCCCTGACAGCCGTGTTCTTCATGGGTGCCTGTAATGAAGCGGGCATTGAGGTCGATCTCCCTCAGATTCTGCAGGCCCATAGTTTGGGAGACTTGATTGATCAGATTGGAAGGTCACAGCGGCCTCATGAACAACTCTGCAACAGGGATATGGCTGTTAACGATGCGCCCCGAGGATATATTCCCGAAGATGTTGAGATAGACGCAATCGGCCCTGCCTCCCCAATGCAAGAGAATATGGTCGCTCGTCAAGCCATTGAACCCCGGGAATATCAACTCCAGCTTACGGCCAGGATCGCCTCTGTAAACCCGGCAGTCTTGCTGACGACCAGCACGGTCGAGGAAGCGTGGAAAGCGGTGGTTTGCAGACATGCTGCCCTGAGAACAAAATTCGCCAACAGTGTCGACCGTCCTGGAAGGCTCGACCAGGTAGTGGCAAGAGAAATAGACCCGGAAATCAACATTACGAGCATATCTGCAGCAGCAAAGGCAAAGGCAGCCTTCGAGGGGTACAGCTCCGACTATTCACATTGGCTCTCTCTCACCCAGCAGGCGGACAATCAAGTGTTGTTGAACCTCTCAATATCGCACGCGCTAATCGACGGCGTCTCAATCGAGATTATTATGCGAGACCTATTCACATTCTTATCAGGGACATGTCCTGCAGCGGAGCCCATGCAACCGGCCGAGTTCCTATGTGCACAACCTGATACATCGCCTGAGGCTCTTTCGTACTGGACCCGATACATGCAGAAGGCACAAGGCAGCTTTCTCAGTAGCACCGGCACCGGAGGCAAGAAACCGCCTACGGGGTTGTACACAATTGATAAGGAAATTGCTATCACTCCAGAGGTCATTCAGGCCTTCTCGGAGCAGTCCAACGCGACCCTAGCAAATGCTTGCCAGGTAGCATTTGCGCTCGTCCTGCGCTCTTATACCGGGTCAAACAACGTCTGCTTTTCCTACACGGCCTCAGGGCGCCATAAGCGTAGCAAGGACTTGAGGGGTGCTGCAGGGAACTTCGTCAACACAATTCCGTTTTGTGTGGAGCTCGGGAGCAAGACGACGATTGCAGAAGCTCTCCAATGCGCCCACGCGGACTACCTGGATAGCCTACCGTACCAGGGGGCTAGCTTGAACGGCAACCAGGATATGGAAGGCCCCTCGGTGCGCGAGCTTGGTGACTGTTTGCTTTCCTTCCAGCGAGGCATGCCGGAGGCGGGATTGGAGAGGATCGGTATTGCCGTTGAGGTTGTGTCCTGGGAGGCTCCCACAGACGTATGCAACAATCCTTACTGGGAATATATATGGAGGGAGGCTAATCAGATAAGACAGTACAATTACACGCTGGCGATCAGCATCGAGAAGCAGCGACTGGGACTGCGACTGACCACGTGGGAAACGGTTTGCTCGAGAGATGCTGCACTGAATGTCCTGCAGCTTTTTATAGATAGCATGGACTTCGTGCAGCGGCATACGAACGAGCCTTGGTCTAGATTCAGGGGTCTAACTACGCGAGACCAAGGGGAAATTATTGCTATGAATAAAAGCCCGTACCCGCTGATGCAAGAGTGCGTCCACGATCTTGTATGGCACACCAGACACCGACAGCCAGACAGTGTCGCTGTGTGCGCCTGGGATGGGGAACTCACATACCGTGAACTGTGCGACTTCGCCTCCCAACTGGCTGCCAGGCTTGGCGAGCTCGGTGCAAAGGTCGAGGACAGGATTGGCGTGTGTATGGATAAATCCCGTTGGGCTCCTGTGGTCATACTGGGAATTCTGCAAGCCGGTGGCGCGGTTCTTCCTCTGGGAAACCAGCATCCGCCACTTCATATCCAGACGATTGTGCGCAATGCGGATATATCGATATTGATAGCTGATCCATCCCATGCCAAACGGCTGGGGGCTCATGTAGCACACACGGTTACGGTAGATGATAAGTATTTCGGTCAGGGTCGACCACCTACACCGACTCAACAAATGGGGCGCAGAATATCACCAGACAACGCAGCCTGGATTGTTCACACCTCTGGGAGCACAGGTGTGCCCAAGGCTGTTGTCCTGGAACACAAGACCCTTTGTTCGCCCATGGCGGTCCAAGCAGCCCGCTATAACATGGGTCCGTGGACACGGGCCCTGCAGTTCTCAGCGCACACTTTCGACGTATGCGTCAAAGACATCTTCACAACGCTGGCTGTGGGCGGCTGCGTCTGCATCCCATCAGAAGAACAACGGCTTGATCACCTGGGCCTGGTCATGACGAATATGAAAGTCAATTTCGCATCCCTTACCCCAACGGTTGCTTCACTGCTTCATCCCCAAGATGTTCCTCTCCTAGATACATTAGTATTGACGGGAGAAGCGCTCAGCCCGGGGGTTGTGCGAGAGTGGCTGGATGATGGGCGTGTAAAGTTGTATAACGCCTACGGTCCGTCCGAATGCTCGCATGTATCGACGATCAACGGGCCCTTGACTCGCGTGGAGGACACAATGATTATTGGTTTCCCGGCAGCTAACAGGCTCTGGGTAGCTGATGCTGATAATTTCAACCGCCTATCCCCCATCGGGGGTGTAGGGGAGCTCTTAATCGAGGGCTCAATCGCGCGTGAATATCTCCATGATCCAGAAAGATCTGCAGCAGCGTTTGTGACGGACCCGGTGTTTGTCACAATGCTAGGGCTACAGCCTGGGAGACGCATGTATCGCACAGGGGATCTGGTTCGGCAGACTGCAGATGGTTCATTGGAATACCTGGGCCGTAGGGATACGCAGATTAAGGTACGGGGACAGCGGGTGGACGTGGGAGGAATTGAGAGTCGTATATCACAGCTGCTCACCGGGCGTCCACTGGTCTGTGTGGATTTAGTACAGCTACGAAATGCTCCGTCGGAGTCGTCGATGCTCATGGCCGCTATTGATATGCATGGAGCGCCTTCTCACAAGAACAGTGACTCGATGCCCTGGAATATCTGTGAGCCTTCCCAAGCTCTGATAGACTTATTGCACGGGTTGGATTCGCAGCTGGTGGACTGTCTTCCACAGTATATGGTGCCGACCCACTATGTGCCTTTTGTATCATTGCCCATGAACACCTCAGGGAAGCTGGACCGGCGAAAAACCCGCGCGTTACTTGAAGCCTTGACAGGAAACCAGCTAGGAGCTTTCAAACAAGTCGCAGGCCGGGCCACAATATCAACCGAGACAGAGAGGAAACTGCAGGTAATCTGGGCTGATGTGCTTAGGTGCCCCGTAGCTGATATAGGCGGCGATACGCACTTCAGGCACGTTGGAGGTGACTCGGTTGTAGCTATGCGCATGGCAGGGATTGCTAGGAGGACAGGCATATCCCTGTCTGTTGCCGAAATTGTCCAACACCCACGATTGTCAGAGATGGCGCGAGTCGTTGACGGACACGGTTCTATGAACCAGAGGGTCGCGAGCAATGACCCTCTGCCATTCAGCTTGTGGAAGGGGTTCCCTTCTGCGAGTGCCGAGGATCAGAGAGCGCGATTAGCGAGTTTGGCCATCCAGTGCAACGTCCACCCCAGTGAGATAGAAGATGTGTATCCCACTACAGCCTTACAAGAAGGTCTCATGGCTGCCACCACCCGGTCGCCTTAGACGTATGTTGCGCAGCTAGCCTACCGTCTACGCGCGAATGTACACTTGAAACGTCTCCAAGACGCTTGGGCCAAGGTGTCGCAATGGCTTCCAATTCTGAGAACTCGAATTGTATACACAGGTGATTCAGGCTCTGTGCAGGTAGTGACACGGGTTCCTCCTGCGTGGACGAGGGCATCCGACCTCATAGCTTTCGTTAAGCAGGATCGGGCTGCATCTTTTGGTTATGGAACCGCCTTGCATCGATTCGCCTTTGTCGAAGATACCACCAAAGATCAGCCGGAGAGGTACTTTGTATGGACAGCTCACCACTCAGCATACGATGGCCCAACAGTCGTTAAGATCTTCAACATGCTTGCGGCTGTGTATCACGGCCGAGCTACGGATGCCCTGCGTGCTGTAACCCCGATCCCCCGCATGATCCGCTATCTCGGGCAACCGACAAAGAATGAGGGCCAGGAAAAGAGCGACGCTTACTGGAGACGGAACCTGGGGAATGCCCACTCCACAAAGTTTCCAAAACCCCTCACGCCATCATATCAGCCCTTCGCCGATGGTGTACTGAGATACCACTTCCAGCTGGAGCATGGGAGGCACCGGGTCTCGCCAGCCATTCTGCTCCGAGCAGCGTGGGCTGTGGTAGTTGCCAGCCAGACAGCGAGTGACGAGGCGATGGTTGCAGTCGTTCTGTCGGGACGTGACATGCCCCTATTTGGGATCGAGGACGTGGTTGCTCCAACCATTACTACTGTTCCTTGCCGTATCAAAATAGACCGGATGGATCCCATCACGGCGTTTCTTGATTCAGTGGACAATGCGGCGAAAGACATGGCTCCACACACTCAGTTTGGACTGGCGAATATTCAGCGGGCAGCAGGCCTAGGCCACGAATTCGAGCCGGGGCACCTGTTTCTTGTGCAGCCGGGCGACGAGGATATCGGGTCCGTGGAGGTGCTGGGTCTGGAGATGCTGGATGCCGAGAGAGGGAACTTTGAAGGCTACGCGCTGGTCGTTGAATGCACTCTGCACGCGAGCGGAGCCGGTGTAACTATAGAAATGCGATTCGACAAGCAAGTTCTCTCTCCGTCGCGAGTGTCGGGGCTGCTGTCCCAACTGGCACATGTTACACATCAACTGCAAGTCTATAATTTGGCCGACACAGAGTTAGCCGCTGCCAGCCGGAATGATTGCATTGGAACCCTTGACGTGATTAGTCCAGAGGACAAGGAGCAACTCCTGAACTGGAATGGACAACCACCAAGTGCCACGAGAGCCTCACTAGTGGAGTTGGTGGAAGCCCAGATGACGAGGAGCCCTGATGCCCCGGCAGTTTGCGCAAGAGGCGGTGACCTGACGTATTCCAAACTGTTCACTGCTGCTGGCCGTCTGGCACAGCATCTTGTCGAACTTGGGGTTGGCCCTGAGAGGTCTGTTGGTCTGTGCATGGAGAAATCAAAATTCGCCGTGATATCAATAGTCGCTATTCTAATGGCCAGAGGCACTGTTGTACCACTTCCTACCCTGCAGTCTGACTGCCGAGTCAGCAATATCATCGCTGATGCCGGTATTTCCGTTGCCCTGGTCGAAATACCGCAGGCGAAGCGGTTGAAAGGCCTGATCACTCATCTTATCATTGCCAACACCAGACTTCTCGATTCTCTTCCGGCTCTGGATATTATATCAGACCGGCCAGAGCCGCAGACCGCAGCATGGGTAGTGTACACATCTGGCAGTACTGGAATCCCCAAAGGAGTTGTGCTAGAGCACCAGGCATTGTGTACGGGCCTCCTGGCCCACGGGTCTCGCTTCGGCATCACCTCCTCGACAAAGATGCTTCAGTTCTCTGCCTTTACATTTGACCTCAGCATCCAGGAGATATTTGCTACCTTGGCATTTGGGGGGTGCGTTTGCGTACCGTCGGAAACGGACCGGACAGATAGGCTCGCACCAGCGATGAAAGAGCTAGGAGTGACCTTCGCTATCCTCACGCCTACTGTGGCTTCTTTGCTTAGTCCCGAGAGCGTGCCATCGTCCCTCGATACTCTCGTCCTAGCGGGCGAAGCAGTGAGTCCTGATCATGTCAGGCCGTGGCTCGACTGCGTCAGGATATTCAATGGTTATGGCCCAGCCGAATGCTCCATGTTCTCTGCCATAAATGGTCCAATTGATTGTGCGGAGAATGCGTCTAAAATTGGCTCGCCCGTCTCGAACCGCCTATGGGTTGCAAGTCTGCTAGACCATGATACTCTTGTATCCCTCGGTGCCGAAGGTGAGTTACTTATTGAAGGGCCCCTGCTTGCTCGAGAATACCTTCATGATGCAGATAAGACGGCGACGGCGTTCGTGCTGGACCCGCAGTTCATCCACTCACTGGACCTGCCCCCCGGACGCCGCATGTATCGAACCGGCGATGTTGTTCGACAGGATCGGGACACTGGCTTGCTCGAGTATATTGGTCGTGTAGATAATCAAATCAAGATCCGCGGGCAGCGCGTAGAGGTTGGCGAAATTGAAAGCCATATTGTGCGTTTGCACTCAGGGATCAAGGCTGCGTGTGTCCAATACGTCCAAGTACGAGATCTCGCAGACCCGATACTGATCGCTGCTATTGAGGCTTGCGAGGACAACCAGGGCACACACCTAGAAGCTCTCCGTGGCGAGCTTCAGAAAGCCCTACCTCCGTATATGGTCCCGACACATTTAATACCGATGAATCTCCCCGTGAATGCATCGGGCAAGCTCGATCGAAGGGCCACGAAAATTACACTTGAAAGGCTCACGTTCGAGCAACTGACGTCGCTTACGCCGGACAAAAGCGGTGCCCTCGAAGAAGACCGCATGCTGAACGAGTCGGAGGAACAGCTCAGCCAGCTCTGGAAACAAGTCCTCGGCCTCCAGGAAAGCCACAAAATCAGCATGAACGACGACTTCTTCCATCAAGGCGGCGACTCCGTAGCAGCCATGAGGCTCGTCGCCGCGGCCCAGACGGTGCAGATACCCATGCGCCTGAGCGTCTCCCAGATTCTGCAGCATCCGGGTCTTGTTGATATGGCACGGGTGGGAACTGAGCACAGAGCTGTTCATGACCCAGCGCCTTTTGAGCTTTGGGATACATTCCGTGACCTGGAGCCACGACATAAACAGGAATGGCTAGTCGCTGTGGCCGAGCAGTGTGCGGATATCGCGGGACCTGAGCAGATTGCGGACGTATACCCTGCTACGCCATTGCAGGAGGGTTTAATGGCCATCACGTCGCAGCAGAAGAGCGCGTACGTTGCGCAGCAGGTGTTCCGCATGGGACCGAAGGTCGACATTCATCGCCTCCAGTCTGCTTGGGAGGCACTGTGCCATAAACTCGCAATACTCCGGACACGTCTTGTTTACGCAGCAGGGGGATCGCTGCAGGTCGTTACCAAGAATGTGCCGCATTGTCGGTCTGCTTCGTGTGAACTGAGTAAGTATCTAGCGGAGGACTTGGAAAGGTCCTTTGGGTATGGCGTCTGGCTCCACAATCTGGCTGTTATAGAAGACGGTACTACCAAATATCTTGTCTGGACGGTGCATCATGCGGCATACGACGGCTGGTCCTTAATGCAGGTACTGCGAATGCTCGTCCGGATCTACCAAGGGGAGGACACTGGGTTTGTTCCAACTCCGATTTCGCGGTTTATCAGGTACCTGGAGGAGACAGATGAGAGCGCCATGACTGAATATTGGAAGAAGCAGCTGGAGCACGCAAAACTGATTCGGTTCCCTCAACTTCCGTCACCAGCATATCAGCCACATGCCAGCAGTATTGTGAGGAAGCGGCTGCATTTTCACTCGGGGAGCAGTAAGAGTGGGACGCCATTTCCAACACCCATCCTGCTGAGGGCAGCATGGGCAGTCACGGTGGCCACGTATACCGGCAGCGACGAGGTCATCGTCAATATAGCCCTGAGTGGTCGTGATGCTCCAGTCCCCGGGATCGCCGATATTGTTGGACCGACCATCACGACTGTCCCTGTACGGATACAGATGGATATGAAGCAGGCAGTCGGTGACTTTCTATCATCTGTTGACCGACAGTCCAAGGACATGGTCCCGTTCGCCCATGCAGGCCTGCATTGGATTCGCCATGCCGTGCCTGGTCTCCCATCCGATTTCGATGCAGGACATCTGTTTATCATCCAGCCGGCTGTGTCGAGCAATGACAGCCCCGGTGTCGAGGACATCGGACTTGAGATCAACCCAGCCATAACAGAAAACTCAGAGAGTCCGGACTTCGGTGGATACGCCCTGGCCGTGGACTGCACGGTTCATCCCGATGCCGTGGACATCGACATCCGATTCGATCCCCATGTTCTCCCTCAGCCTAGAGCTGAAGCCCTGTTGGCGCAGTTTGAGCACACTACTGACCAGCTACGAAGCCACGGCACCGGACAACGCCTCGCTGACCTTGACCTTTTAACCCCAGCAGACGCCAATGCTATTCGGGCGTGGAACGAGAAACCCCCAACCGGCCGAGAGGCATGCGTCCACGAGCTTATACGAATTATGGTCGACAGGACACCTGAAGCTACAGCTGTCGACGCGTGGGATGGGGACTTCTCGTACGCCGCTCTTTACGCAGCGTCTCGCCGGCTCGCCCATTACCTGGTCTTATACCACAATATTGGGCCAGGCGTCAGGGTTGGGATGGCGATGGATAAGTCGCGTTTGGCCATTGTAGCTATCCTGGCGATCCTCAACGCCGGTGGTGCTGTACTACCGTTGGCAACACAGCAACCACTTTCAAGACTGGAGCATGTCACAATCGACGCAGACCTATCAACCATCCTAGTCAGCGCCGACAAGGCTGAGTCCCTCGAACAACTGGATGTTGTCTCGCGGCGGCTGCTTGTCGTCGACGCCGCATTGGTGGAACTGTTGCCAGCGCCTCCTACAGAAGGGGGGATCTGCAAGGACGTGCACTTTGATGATCCAGCATGGATTGTGTATACGTCTGGGAGCACTGGTGTGCCCAAAGGAGTAGTCCTCGAACATAAAGCGCTATGTAGCAGCTTTGCGGCACACGGGGCCCGGGTGGGATTTGGGTCTGACACAAGGGCTTTCCAATTCTCGGCTTTTACTTTCGACAATTGTATTGAGGATATCTTGTCCGTTCTGTCTTATGGAGGATGTGTGTGCGTTCCATCTGAAACCCAGCGTCTTAACGCCCTGGCTGAGACAATGCGACATATGCGAGTCAACCTACTTAACTGCACGCCAACGGTTGCGTCTCTCATAACACCGAGTGATGTACCCATGCTGAAGACTTTGTAAGTTAAATGGCCCGGTACAACATTCTGTTTAATCTAATGGTCTCCTACAGGCTGCTGGGCGGCGAGCCCGTTTCCCCGGCGGTGGTCAAGCAGTGGCTTGGACACGCCAAAATCATGAATACCTACGGACCGGCCGAATGCAGCGTTGATGTGGCCGTGGGCGGTCCCATGAATAGCCCAAGCGATGCCTCTACAATTGGCCTTCCGCTGAATGTGTCCCTCTGGGTGGCCAGGCCATCGAACTATAACCAGCTCGCGCCAATCGGTACGCCGGGCGAGCTCCTCGTCGAGGGGCCGCAGCTCGCCAGAGAATACCTTAATAACCCGGAAAAAACCGCCGTATCCTTTATATGGAACCCAGAGTTCCTTAGGATTCTGGACATGCCACCACGCGGCCGTTTCTATCGCACAGGAGACATCGTAAGGCAGAATGGTGACGGCTCGCTGGTTCACCTTGGTCGGATGGATACGCAGATTAAAATCCGCGGGCAGAGGGTTGAGATTGACGAGATCGAGAGTAATATTCTCCGTGCTCAACCGGAGGTGAGGCTTGCTTGCGTTGATCTCGTCGTGCTAAGTGACATGGACCGTGACCCAATGCTCCTGGCTGCAATCGAGGTAGTTGATGGAGGAGAGGACGGGGATTTCATAGCGGGCACAGTTCGGCGACCAACAGCTGCCCTTCGAACTCTGGTTAGAAACTTGCAGGCGCAATTACTGCTCGTGCTCCCACAATATATGGTGCCCCATTTCGTCCCAGTGGCCAGACTTCAGCTCAATGCATCAGGGAAGCTAGACAGACGGGCTACGCGCTTGACTCTCGAAGCCATGACTCGTCAGCAGATCGCATCATTTCAGGAAGCATCAGATACAACGCAAGGACGCACCTCGCTATCAGATATGGAAGATCGCCTCCGCCAAATCTGGGTTGAGCTGCTGGGCTGTTCACCAAACATCGGCCCTTACGACAGTTTCACCCTCCTGGGTGGTGACTCTGTCATTGCCATGCGCCATGTTGCTGCGGCCGTCCGCATAGGAATCCGAATTGGCGTCGCTGATATTCTTCAGAATCCGCAATTATCCGATTTGGCGCGCGTTGCCGAACAGTCTCAGGGCCCAGGAGCCAGCGAGGAAGACCCAGCACCCTTTGAGCTGTGGCCTGGATTTGCGAATGAAGATGCAGAAGAGCAGACGTGCTGGCTCGAGGCCGTTGCACGGCAGTGTGGTGAAACGCCAGCGGATATAGAGGACGTCTATCCCGCTTCGCCACTCCAGGAGGGTCTCATGGCCGTCACAGGTCAGCAGCCGGGAGCCTTTGTCGCGCAGAATGTCTTCCGAATGACCGACGTTAAACTTGCGCGTTTCAAGCAGACTTGGGCCAGACTGATGCAGTCTCTGCCGATCTTGCGCACACGGATTGTTTACCATAATGCACGCTCTGGGCCATTGCAGGCCGTGGTGCGTAGGCACCTGCACTGGATCCATGCCACCGACATCGAGACATACCTGTCCATCGACAAGACGCTACCATTCTCGTATGGCACCCCACTACACCGTCTTGCGATTATAGGCCCTGGGACTTCGGATGGTGGAATGTACTTTGTGTGGACGCAGCATCACAGCGGTTATGACGGCTATCAGACTGCGCTGATGCTGAACATGCTGGCTGAAGTTCACCAGGAGCAAGAATTGCATCAGTCCCCACCCCCAGTCACTCGGTTTATAAGATATCTACAGCAGAAGGATAAAGACCAGGTTACGACCTTCTGGAGAAGTCAGCTGGGAGATGTCCATCTAACGCGTTTCCCCGAACTCCCAACTCCATCATACCGTCCCCAGGCCGACAGCTGCTCACGGCGACTCGTCCAGCGGAGCGTGCCCCATCGTGGACCACTAGTCTCGACTCTTCTGCGCGCTGCGTGGGCCTTTACAGTGGCTACTTATACGGGAAGCACAGAGTCGACGTCAGTCGTGGCGCTTTCCGGGCGTGACGTCCCTGTCGACGGCATTGGAAGCATGGCTATGCCAACTCTAACCACTGTCCCAGTGCGCACGCGCCTAGATGACCGAAGCCAAACTGTTGCTGCCCTCCTCAGCAGCATCACCCGCCAGGTTGAGGAGATGAAACCGTTCTTGCACACCGGAATGCAGTATATCCGGGCTGCTGTACCAGGATTAGCGCCAGATTGGGACCCAGGCCATCTCATCATCATTCAACCTCCTCTGGGTGGCAGCGACGAAGATCCTCTGGCGGCAATCGGTCTGGAGGACGTTAGCACTGCCAGGACGGAGTTTCCAGGATACGCACTCGCAGTGCAGTGCACCGTTAATGCTAACGGATCGGTGGATGTCGAGATGCGATACGATAGCAGAGTTATAATACCCCCGACGGCTGAGAACCTTTTGGCCCAGTTCGAATATATGGTACACCAGCTGGAGACACGGCCCGATATTGCTATTGGCGATATTGATCGTTTCAGACCAGCAGATGCACAGAAAATCCAAAGGTGGAATCAGCCGGTTCTCCAGGCCAAGCCCATTACCTCCTGCGTCCATCAGCTCATCCTGTCGATGGTTAACCGACAGCCTGACGCCCCTGCGGTATGTGCGTGGGACGGCGCCCTGTCATATGCAACCCTATGGGGGACTTCCTGCCGTCTGGCTCACTCGTTGGTTGACCTTGGAGTCGGCCCGGAAGTGACTGTTGGCGTCTGCATGGATAAGTCACTGTGGGCAATGGTCTCGATGTTGGCCGTGCTGCAGGCCGGTGGTGTAGTTGTAGCACTGGGCACACAGCATCCCCTGATCCGGCTGAAGACAATTCTGGTAGACGCAGCCATCAAGGTAACCCTGGTCGACAACAGGCAGGCTGAGCGTCTGCGGGATGTGACGGATTACATTGTAGTTGACGAAGGCTGTGTCCGTCGCCTGCCATCTCAGTCAAGCCCTCCTCTCTCAGGCGTCACACCACAAAATGCAGCGTGGATTGTCTATACCTCCGGCAGTACTGGCACGCCAAAGGGGGTGGTACTGGAGCACCAGACACTCTGCACCGGAATCAGGGCCCACGGCACGCAGTTCGGAAATAATGAACAGACTCGTGCACTGCAATTCGCCTCTCACACATTTGGGGTCGTCATCGAAGACATGTTCACCACGCTCGTCTTCGGCGGCTGTACTTGCATTCCGTCTGAGGACCAGAGAATGAACATGCCCGAATTGACCAACATGGTTCGGGATATGGCCGTCAACTTCATGAACCTAACGTCCACAGCTGCTTCATTACTAGATCCGCGCGAGGTCCCGGGTGTCAAAACGGTTGTCCTAGGAGGCGAAGCCCTACGACCGACAGTGGTGCAACAATGGGCTGAGCATGCACAGTTGCTCAACGCCTACGGGCAGAGTGAATGCTGTGTGGAGTCCCTTATCAGTGTTATTAGAGGCGAGAACGACGCTGCTAACATTGGCTTCCCGATCGCCGACTGCGCGGCTTGGGTGGTTGATCCGCTCGATTATAACCGCCTTGTTCCAGTGGGCGTTACAGGGGAGTTGCTAATTCAGGGCCCTCTCCTTGCACGAGGATACCTGAATGACCCGGGCAAGACGGCCGCTTCGTTTGTATCGAGTCCGGATTTCCTCCAGAGACTGTGCTTCTCAGGTGAGGTTTGCAGTCGGATGTACCGCACCGGTGATCTTGTCAAGCAGAACGACGATGGCTCTATTGATTACCTCGGCCGTCGCGACACGCAGATCAAGATTAGGGGACAGCGGGTCGAGTCTGGTGAGATTGAGAACCGCATTGTCCAGCTTCAAGCTGAGGTCTCGCATGCGTTCGTGGACTTGATAAAGCCCTGTGATGCAGACCCGTCCTCTGATCCTGTGCTCGTGGCAGCGGTTGAATTCCAATCTCCACAAACATCATCGGCAGACCTGATCCAGAGTATACGATCTGGCTTACTTGAACAGCTCCCTACCTACATGGTCCCTAACTATACTGTTCCCATGGCAAATCATTTACCCGTCAACGCGTCCGGCAAACTGGACCGGCGGGCAACACGTACTCTCATAGAGAGCATGAGCCGAGATCAACTCGCAGCCTACAAACCAGAGCAAAGGAGAGCCCATCGGCCTCTATCTCCGCTGGAGAAACGGCTCCGTGCGGTATACGCCGAGATTCTGAGTCTCCCAAGTGACCAGATAGGACCCTATGACCAGTTCGTCCAGCTTGGAGGTGACTCCGTGGCCGCAATGCGTGCTGTTGCCGCTTCTCGAAGGCAAGGACTGTCGTTTTCCGTCCGTGACATTCTGCTACATCAGAGCATCGCATCCTTATCTCCATATATAACAAGCATGCCCAATGAGCTGGACGCCCTTCCCACATCGGACGGCGTAACAGATGTGCAAGAATGGATGCTGAACCACCATATCGCTCGCCCAGATGTGGGCATGACATGGTTCGCACTGGATGCAGCCAGCCCGCTAGCTGGCGAGCGAATGGCCGACGCATGTAGGAAGCTGCTCGCCGAGATCGAGATCTTACATACGGGCTTCGCTTTTAGGGACGGGGGATGGAAGCGAGTCGTGCCCGCCCCGGTGCAGCCAGACGTGCAGTCATCCAGCACCGATACTACAATATCCAAATGGACCGCAGAGTACATCCAACGAAAGGGATTCAAACCCATTGATCCTGAACGACCCCTGGTGTATATTGCCCTTTGCACCACAGGGTCGGAACACCGGATTCTGATCTCCATGTCCCATGCGATATACGATGGATTGTGCATCACGTCTTTCTGGTCGGCATTGAAGGACCTCTACGAGACCGGTCGGACTACACCCCCATCATCGTTCTCTCAATACATGGGCCAAGTCGAGAAAAGCCGCACGGCAGAGGCTTCAGAATACTGGAAGGGCCTCCTCAAAAATGCAACGCTGACAGACGTTGGGGATATCACGCCCCAAGACAGGGAATTTGTCTGGCGAGCAGGGGTAATTGGCCCTGCAGTCATCGAGATAGGCGAAAGTCCTCCTCCTGGAACAACCTGCGCAACGGTACTGAAGTCGGCGTGGGCCCTTGTCCTGGCAAGACGCACCGGACGCAGCGACGTGGTCTTCGCGGATCTCGTATCCGGTCGTGCTGGGGTTGATGCTTCAGTTGCAGAAGCACTGGGGATGTGTTCAACTCCGATTCCAGTACGGGTGCAGCTCGACCCATCGTCGACCTATGTAGACCTTGTCCACGCGGTGCAGACACAGCAGGTCGATAGCATGCCTTTCGAGACGTACGGGTTCAGCAGAATTGTTGATGAGTGCACTCAGTGGCCCAAGGAATCCAGACCCCCGTCCTGGATTAACCACGTCCCTAGGAAGATAGCAGACACGATTTTAATCGGGGGAAATGAATATACAATCAGCCAGCCAGCCCAGGAGGAGCAGAAGTGGACGTTCAGCGAGACCCGGATTTCTTGGACCCAGATAGAGGATACTTTGGAGGTTACCCTGGCTTATGCTGTTGAGAAGGTGCCAGGGGCGGTTGCTCAAGGGCTTTTTGAGGATCTTATTTTGATGCTGAACCGGACTCTCTCCAGTCCGCATGAGTTGATATCGCTAGGATGAGCATGGTGCCACCCAGTATGGCCGGACTTTACCGTACTAGTTGGATGTAGTTTATTGCTAGATATATAATGTCTCTCAGGGTTAGCCGTGCTTCTCTCTCGCACACCTACGATCTGTTGAAGTGCTCTTTATAAAGTCATGCATAACTACGCCAACCATCTCTGTGTCCTAGTTCATGGTGTAGGTTCGTTCTCAATATATACAACTTAATCGGCACTAAACAACATCAGTTATGGGGAAACCCAAACCACATGAAATCTATTTTCAATGCCCTGCGAGCCCAGTATCCGGCACACCGCTTGCACATCCTCAATTCCAAACGGAATACCGGCAGTCTCACATACGACGGCATTGATGTCTGTGCAGAACGTCTCGTTCTAGAAATTGAAGAAGAGCTTGAATCCATACGGAACCGGGGCGGCAGCGTCACCAAACTCTCTGTTGTGGGATACAGCATCGGAGGCCTCGTGGCGCGATATGCCGTCGGCTTGTTAGAGAGTAGAGGAATCTTCATTGACCTTGATCCCATGGTTTGTCTCGTACACCTATGGGTCAGGCAAAACTGACACACAGCTGTAGACATTCACGACGTTTGCAACGCCTCACCTCGGCGTCCGATCGCCCTTCGCCGGGTGGCACCATCAGGCATGGAATGCTTTGGGTGCCAGGGTTCTCTCCGAGTCTGGTCGACAGCTTTTCACTGTAGACTCGTTCCGGGGCAGCGGTCGGCCTTTGTTGTCTATCCTCGCCGATCCAGATTCCGTCTTTATGACTGGCCTGGCGAAGTTCAACCGGCGCGTCCTATACGCGAACATTATCAACGACCTACAGGCAGCCTACTACAGCGCCGCCATTACCAAAACAGGTCTTTATTCCGATCTGAACAGTTTACAAGCGACGTACGCTAATTACTATGAAGATGTTACTCCAGGCCAGCGGAAGTATTTCTCAGGCAAAGAAGCTACGGGGGGTATCAGTTGTTGGAAGGCGTCAATCTGGGCGTATTTTGAAAGCGCACCGGTGGACTTGTTCATTGTGGTGACAATTCCGATTGCTGTGCTTTTTCTTCTCTGCAATGCAGTGGTCCAGTCCATCTGGGGATATTTTCGGATTCGGAATCACCAACAGCTATATATTAACGCCTTCTTGCCTGTAGATATAAAACGCTCGCGTCACGATGGATGCTCGGACACTGGGAGGATCCACGGCTCCAGGATGCGGCTGACACCGTCCCAGTTGTCCATGATATCAGCGCTCAACGAGGTAGGATGGCACAAGTACCCAGTGTGCATCCACAGGGATAAGCGCAGCCATGCAGCCATCATTGCCCGGACGGACATAGCGAGGTTCGCGGAGGGACATCTAGTATTGAAGCACTGGGTGGAAGAGGGGCTTTTGATCTGATATACTGTTATCTTTGTGCTAAATCGAAAGGACGACTTAGATTTGTCTGTCTGTTCGACACTGTAAAGTTTCAAAACAACTCCAGAAAGCCATTCTTTACCTCCATTACACCTTCCGCCTCTTGACTCGAATCTTAGCTCCCTTGGGTGGCACCATAGACTCACACAGCCAAACAGGTCGTGGCCGCTTCCCGCCATACGCAGCCGGGAACTCGAGGTCGTATCTGGTCACTGCATACGCAACAATCATCTTGAGCTCCAAATCAACTAGAAACCGTCCAGGGCAAGCCGTCCTCCCATGCCCAAACGGCAGGTGGTAAGGACTCGTCGTCACGAACGACTGCGCCCCCAGCCCCGGCACGGACGGAGCTACTTTGCCCTCTTCTCCCTCTGCCTTGCTGGCCGGCGCCATCGTTGCCTCGTGAGGTCTCGAGAACCGAAACGGATCGTACTTTCGCGCATCTCCGTACACATCCTCATCCACTTGCGCCGGATGGCCCAGGAAAGACAGCACCGTGCCCCGTGGCAGCGGTAGCCCATCCTCCGTGATAACCCCATCAGCAAGGACCTTGCGCACAGAGCCCCGATTATCAAAGGAATTCAACCGCATCGTCTCCCTGGCGACACTATCAGCCCGAAGAAGCTGCCCCAGTTTCGCCCGATTCCACGAGGCCATGTCGCTCGCCTCAGTGCCCGCCTGTGTCAAGACACGCGAGATCTCCTCGCGGAGCATGTCTATGGTATTGTATTTTACATCTGAGTCGACGATATTCAGCAGCATATTAGCTGTTTGGAATGAGGTGCGGTGCATTGAGCCGAAGTTTGCCAGGAACAGACGCCGCGTCATTGTTTCGAGGCTGGCGAGGTCCTGTGGGCGTTCTCGCTGTGCGAAGCGCAGCATGATCTGGAAGTAATCGCTTGGCTCTTGGTCCTTGATCTGGGGGTCGCCGCGGGGATACTGCAGCATGGCGAGGCGATGCTCGTACTCAGACTTGATCATCTGGGCGAGTTTGGCGAATCGGGCGTTTGCCCGTCTGCTTACAAACTGCCCAACTATCGGCTGCAGAAGCGTCGGGGTTAATAGGGTAATCCCGGTTTCCAGATGGGTTTGGTCGACTGTGTCGAAGGTGGTCTTGATATACTCCTCGTTGCGGCCTGGGCTTGTTAACTCTCGCACAGTGCAAGGAGAGTAGGTGACATACACAGTGGCTCGCCGACGGTAAATCGACTCGATGCCCGTCCGATAATCTTCCTCACTGTACTGAGGAGGTCAATCTCTCTCCAAGTGTCCGTATCGTTGCCAAAATAATCACTAAATGCGGCCTCGAGCTCTATATTCATCACGGCACAGACATGGTCCAGCGATGGCTGCAGCTCCGCTTTGATTAACAGCCCCTGCCACGGGTCGGTGAGGAATGAATCGTCGCCCAGTAGATATTTCGGACAGTCCTGCTCCAAAACTCCGGCGCGCTGGTTGAGGATATGCGGTGGCTGTGCGAGAGCCCATTTCATCGACGTGTTGGGCAGGATGAGCTCCTTGCGACTGCCCAGGCCTGGGATGAAGACTGGTTTTCCTTTGCTGAGGAACTGAGTTATTGCTTGTTAGTATATTGTTCTTCAAGGCAGGTTCTGAGAATTCACCTTCTCGTACGCCTCTCGCATCAACCCCCCGCAGTCTGTGTAGTACCTGTAGTATGTCCGCAGACTGAAGCCAGTCTTGCCGGGAGGCCGGTCGAAATACGGTAATGTATTGGGGTCTCGTTCGACCAGCAATGTCCGATAAATAATAAACAAAGCCCATGAAGCCAGGAACAGAAGGCCAGATCTGCAGTACTGCCCGAGGTCGGGAAGAGCGTACATGATGGCTGCCATTGTGATTCTGCATACAAGTGGCACAATAGCCAAGCTGGGCCAGACTGATTTATTTAACGTGAATCCTAGTGGCACCACCAGTTTGGTGTAGCTGATGGTGGTCTATCCCTCGCTCCTACGGTACAGCCTGCCTGAACTCGACGGATGGGCTGTGGAAACTATATATGGGCGCTCGTGCTTGTATTTAAACCGTCTACTGGCATTCGAGCACACTCAGTAATTATATATATATGTATATGTACGCGATATTTATTAACCGTACAAAGTCCCATCCAGCCACGTCGTAACCTCCTCCCACGCCTGCTGCTGTGCCTGTAACTGCACATTGCGCCACTCCCCCTGCAGCTGCACCCAGAAATGCGTCCATCCGTGCGGCATATCCTTCGCGCACCAGTACTTGACTCGATTCTGTTCCCAGGAAGCTCCCAGCACGCAGTCACTCGATCGGCCGGCAAGTTTGGCAGCTAACAGACACGCCTCCTGACAAGACATATCGGCGCTTCCAGTGACAAAGCACACAGGCTGCGGGATATCAGACCTCGACGCATGATACGGACTCAAGAGCCTGTCACGCAAATCCTGCCCAGCCGCAGGGAAAGCCCAGTCCGAGAGCTCCTGTGTCTTCTTCATGTCATCATCGCCTCCCCATGGCATCTTCTCTAGGTATGTCCCACGGGCTTCGCCAGAGCGGTCGGTCATGGGTTGGAAAGCCACAAGAGCCGTAATCCGCTTCTTGAGACTCGGCAGCTGTGCAACGGCTAGAGAGATCGTGGCTCCGGCAGAGAATCCGCCTACCACTACCTTGGTCCTGTCTATGGGTAGGCTTCCGTCGTCGAGAATGGCCTCTATTACTGCCGCGATGTCATGGATTGCCGTTGGAAAGCGGTGCTCTGGGGCGCGGCGATAGGCTAGTGAGGCGACGACGTAGTCGTGCTTGTCTGCTAGGAATCGCGACTGGGCGTTGTCCATTGCCGGCGTGCCTATGATAAATGCAACGCCATGGATCAGGAAGTAAACCGGGTGTGTCTGGCCTTCTTGGTGGGACTGTGGGATGAAGATGTGGTGGTTGAGCATGGGCCGCACGGAATAGGACTTGACGTAGTTGGGCTTCTGGGCGGCCCAGAACTTGCGTGTTTGAATCTTGATACGAAAGAAGATTATCTCGCAGAGGTAGCGGTACACAATGGCGCACATGAAGAGCCAGACGCCCTTGAGGCGCCCGGGGCGAGGCTGATGGGTTCGAATGGTGGGCTTCATTTTGTGGCAGGTGGAATGTTGCATGAAAAACAGTCGTTCTCATGCTCATGCTATAAATATCAAATCGAATACCATCTATAGTGGCACCATTCTATACAACTCGCGGTGGTGCCACGGGAGATCAAACACGTTAAGTACTCCAGCTCCTCTCGAGTTACTGATAGTAACTGTAACGTCGATCTCTGCGCTAGCTCGTCAGCATGCTCAATGAAGCAGCCCTCGCCCTTGCTGTGGTCACTATCCTGGCCTACTGCCTTGAATTGCTCTCGCGAGCCCTCGACGACCCCCGTGAGCCCCCACGACTAGCCCCAAGAATTCCCATCATCGGCCATGCTCTCGGCTTTCTCCGCTATGGCTTCGACTATTACATGCTGACCAAGTGAGACCCATATCTAGACCCAAATCTGGGTATAATAAAGGCTGATATCTCCCAGTCAGGCTGCCAACACAGGCATCTACATGCTGGGCTGCCTAACTTGGAAAGTGTACATCGCGCACGACCCGCGCGTTGCAAACCTCCTTGCAAAATCAAAGGCTATATCTCTGCGGCCCTTTCTCCGTCATGCCGGGAAACTGCACGGCACGATCAGTGACGAGGCCTATGCGTTGTTCGACGGCGACCTGGCCGACTATTTCAGCAAGCGCACCAAGGAGCTGTTGACGCCGGGGCCAGCCCTGGATGATCAGAACCTTCGCATGGCGCAGCAGTCGCTGGACGAGGTCAGTAATATGGCCAACAAGGAGCCTACGATTGAGTTGTTCCAGTGGTCGAAGCGGACGGTCATGCTAGCAACGGGGGCCAGTTTGTTCGGGGCGGAGCACCCGTTTAAAAATCCGAGCATCGCAGAGGCAATGTGGTAGGTTAACCATCCAACTTGTGATGTATAATGATTCATGGTGGTAGGACATGGGACGAAGCTCGACCGGGCCATATATTTGGGTTCGATCCCTGGGGCACAGGGTACAAAGCCCGGACGGCCGTGTTCGCGGCATTCAGGGAGTACTTTGAGAGTATTCCGGACGACGCATCGGAGGTGATTAAAGAGCGTCATAGGGTCCTTCGCGAGGGTGGACTGAGCGAAGAAGACGCGTACAAGCTACAGTCGACCCTCAGCAATGCCTACTTCAACACCATCCCTACACTGTTTTGGACGATCCACGACATATACTGTCGGCCGGAGCTCTTAGAGGATATCCGGCAGGAGGTGTCAACTAAAGCTGTGCAAAGGTCCAGGGACGCGGATAATGGCTTCGTACTAGACATTGCAGCGCTCCAGACCCAGTGCCATATCTTGTTGTCTGCACTCCAAGAGACACAGCGCACGAGGCATGCGCAGGTCGGCATGCGCATGGTGATTGAAGACACACTGATCGATGGAAAGTACTTCCTCAAGAAAGGAACTGCCCTGCATCTCCCCGCCAAATCAATCCATAGAGATCCCTCAATATGGGGATCTGATGCTCCTGAATATGACCCCTACCGATTTGTGCCAGGGTATACAGGGGAACCGAAGACAAAGGTCATGCCGACGGCCTTCCTACCTTGGGGCTCGGCGCCGTGGCTATGTCCTGCTAGGCAATTTGCTGCGACAGAGATTCTGATCATTGTGGCCTTGATGGTGTTGCGCGTGGACTTGAGTTCAGTGGACAGAGAGTGGGAGACGCAACCAGCCACCAAGTCCATCTCGATCGCGACGCTGCCGCATCCCAAGGAGGATATGCGGTTGAAGGTCAGTGAACGCAGGGAGGGGATAGGCTCCTGGTCGGTTCTACTGGGGAAGAACAAGATTAGAATATCACTGTCGTCAGGATAGTTCCTAGCAGAATATCACGATGGTCGTATTCCAAACCCTAAGTACCTGGCTCGAGATCCGGAAACCAACTCCGACATCAAACCACAATTTAGCCCCAATCAAAGAAGGTGGCAGACAATCCACGTCGTAGCGGCTATATGTATCTTTGGTTACTGACATGTCGATTGTCTTCCTTCCCAGTGGTGCCCCTAACATTGGTTTCCGGGTTGTCCCGAAATATATATTGGCGTCTACCAGCTACTCTGCTGGATGCACAAGGCAACCCATACTGTCAATTATTACTTTGTTCGACCATCTGCCTGACGTGCTCTCTTGTCTCGCGAACACCCACTCGCAAGCGTTCCAGCTCATCTGCTTCCCTCTGACAGCACTTGGTCAAAATCCCGATCGCTTCAATGGTCGCTGACAGGGTAGCTGTCTTCCCCTGTCGCGCAGCCCCAGCCGCCTGTTCGTCCATATCCCTCTCCTTCAATCCCTCCAGATGGATATTCCAATCCACGGCCTCCGTTTTGCATATTCGCTGCAGCGTGTCGCTCCGGAGGGTTCGCGTGAGTGCCGCGTATCTCTCGTTGAGCGTCGAGCGGTACCGTCTTTCAACGGCGTAATGCGGTCGCTGGCCTGCCTTGGTCGTCTTGTTCTTCCGCCCCTGGCCCGTGCCGCCTGGCTGAGCCTTGATTAATTCTGCAGACAACAAGTGGAACGCTTACCTGAAGCTTGTTGGGCCCCGACCCGCTTTGCCGGGGCTCGCACGGACTGGACTGGGGCTTCGCCTTTCCCCCCGCAGAGACATCGCGGGGCTTGTTGGGATCAGTGAAGCTCGCTGCAACCTTGTCAGCAAAGGCCACGACCCGGAGGTCGCCTAGGTACCTGTATTATTCTCATTCGCCAGCGACAGCGGGCTCAACAAGGGCCACGGTCCAGTCGTCGAGTTCTGTCGACAAGGTTGGCAACTCCCACCCTCCGGTCCCGTCAGCAAACTGCAGCCGAGAAGACGGTGGTGGTCAGACGATGACGCGGCAACGAAATCAAGAGAGTCGAGATCTATGGCGCTGTCGAAGGCACCGGCGTCTAGGTCGCAGAGGTCCCGAACTGCCCTGCGCGTCAACACTCGACTCGTGCACGGGTGCTAACATGGCATACACATGGCAGGTGTGGGAGCTTGTTGGCACTCCGCTGACGGCAGGCTCAAGTCGCCTGCGAGGTTGGTGGACATACTCGGGTGGCTGAAGCACGGTTGGCTTCCAATGATCAGACAGACTCTGCTGGCGAGAGAATGACAATGCGGGAGGGCAGAATTGATTTCAGACAATGCTGATGTGCATGCAGCTCCACTAATATACTCGGTATACGGTTGGGGCTGGATATTCCTGCAGATACTCTATCCTTTTCATCAAGACACAGCCGACGTGACAACATAAATGAATCCAAGAAAGCCAACAATTCGGCATTTTCACCGTCTGTGACTGGCCGAGAGATCCTTGTATCTCTACTACGGCGGGCCTGGAGTCTTGTGCGAATCCTACAAAGAATATACGGTGTGGCCTAGCCTGCCATTCCCTAGAACCGGCACGGCCTGGCAGCCGAAAGAGGGGGCAAACCAGGGCAAACCCGATGATTCGCCCATCACACAAGACATTGCAATTTGTACAGCGCCAATGGCGAGCTCGTGGCTTGAGGCAATGCGTGGGGGCGGTCCGCATCCTCCTGGGGGCCGTATCATGTCACCCAACAAGGAGGCCTCTAGTATTGACTACTCATCCAAGATAGCATGACAGGCAATAAGGGGCGTTCCCAGACCTTGGATATACGAGATCAAAGCACGTCGACCATGGCCTCGGAGTATGCCGCATCGCGCGAGGACTTTGAGCTATTCAGGCGCTTCGTCCGCGTGGCACGGCTGCTGGATGCCAACAATTTCGACGAGCTTTGTTCGTATTTTGAACCCCTTGTTTCTTAACCAGCTGACCTGGAAGTGTAGGCAACCAAGGAGCCTTGACTCCTTCCCCCTCGATCCGCACAGGCAATACACCACGCAATAGCGGCGGAGGAGACGACGACGACGCCACCAATGGCAACTCATCCTCAACCTCATCCTCCGAATACGACGACTCCGACGAGGAATACTACGAAGATGACGATGCGATGCAGCTGCAAGGCGAGGCCGAGCTCGACGTCAGCAGCACCCCTCCACGGATAAGCGACCAAGACACCCAGCGTCCCCCGCAGCCCCGATCTCAGCGCAGGCAGCCGACCACGAGGCAATCCAGTACCAGAGCTGCAACAGCAACAGCAGCCCAGCGCCGTCGGCAACAGCAGGAGAAGGTAAAGCCGAAGCGCCCCCGTCCCCATGCCGCCGTGGAGAAGCGGTATCGGTCCGTGGTGAACAGCAAGATCCAGCAGCTCAATGCCTTGATTCCCGCGTCAAACACGTTTACACCGGGAATATCAAACGGGCCGGGTGCATCGGAGGGAACAGAAGGGACGGGGTCACAGAAGATGCCGACCAAGTCGGCTGTCTTGGATAGGGGCCTACACTATACGGATCACTTGATAGCGACGTATGAGCGGTATGAGGCGGAGGGGAACGAGTTGCGGAGCAAGTTGCAGCAGTGGCTGGATATTTCAGCGGTGGACGGTGACGCTCCGGGCGAATGAAGTCGTTTCTCTCTCGTAGTTATTCTTCTACTCATAGCTATGCGTGTTTAGATTGGTAGAACTTACATGGCTAGAGGAGGACTGGTATAGCCGCGACACATCCTGATTAACCCTATGTATTAAACAATCTGTCTATCCGTCCATCTATCCATCTATCTACTCGGCGAATGCTGATCTGGCCGACTCTGCATGAGCTTCGAAAACAACGAGCTGCGGTCCTGCAACAGCTCTCTCGGATTGCCAGTCTCTGCTACGCACCCAGAGTCCATAACAATCACCGTATCAAGGCTCAGAATCGTACTCAGCTTGTGTGCTATACACAGCACCGTATGCCCACGGAATCTCTCGCGAATCGCCCGATCCATCATCTCCTCAGTCCCCCTGTCAATCTGACTCGAAGGCTCATCAAGGACAACCGTGTTCCCGGCTTGCAATGTTGACCTGGCGAAGCAGAACAGCTGCCGCTGGCCGTGCGACAAATGACCCTCTGCTAATGGGACATCAAGACCACCCTGGGCTTGAATGGTCTCCCAGAGCCCGAAAGCCTGCAGGGCAGCGATCATAGCCGAGTCTTCGCAATCCGGCACGTACAGCTGCATGTTATGTCGCACTGTCCCGTTAACAAGCACCGGCTCCTGTGGCAACGTGATGAAGCGTGATCGAACGCGGTTGGGGTCCATCGTGGAGATGTCCACTCCGTCTACTAGGATGCTGCCACTGTGTAGGTTTATCAGGCGCAGCAGTGCGCCGAGGAGTGTGCTCTTGCCGCTGTTTATGTCAGTATCGGACTAAATTAACGGGTCCTTCTATTGTGTGACTACATACCTTCCGGTCCTGCCGCAGACTGCGACTCGTTGTCCTGGTTGGATGGTGAAGGAAACGCTGCTGAGGACGAGCGGCGAGGTCGGTCTACAAGCACATCTATCATTGAGCAAAGAACATTTTGGTAGGATCGGGCACTTACATGTACTTGGCAGACACTTTGGAGAATGTGATACTCCCCTCCCCATGCCATGCCTTGTCATCAGCGCTGCCAACAGTGGTGTCCTGCTTCGAAGGCAGTTCCGAGGGCGTCTCCCCCGTAAAGGCCCTCACGCGTTCGACAGCAGCCATACTGGTCTCCATCTTGGTCCAGTAGGAAACCAACCTCTTCGCGGCCAGGCCGACATTTGACGCACTCAGCAAGGCCAGCCCGAGGGTCGAGTTCGTAGGCGATCTGGTAGCAACCCCCACACACATAATAACCACGGCCAACCCCGCCGTGATCAAATCGAGCACAAGATTCAGCCAGTTCTGCGCCGAGAAGAGCAGGTAGAATGGCTTCTGGCTGGCCTTAATCGTCTCGATGTTCTGCCGCGCATAGTCCGCGGTCCATCCAAAGGCCCGAATCGTAGCCAGCCCGTTGAGCGTCTCCAGGAAGTGCGAGAATAGCGGTGCCTTGGTCTCGATCTCCAACACGCGGAGCTGTCGCGAGGTTGGCAGATAGACTAGTTGCACGTAGTAGACTGCGATGGCGACGGCGGGAATCGCAAGACCAGACCACGGCGAGCCGTAGATGATGATTCCACCGAGTCCGACCACGACCATTGCCTGCGTGACTGTGCCGAGGATGTCGTAGGGCAGCTCTGTGTCGATCAGCTGCATGTCCTGGCTGAAGCGGTTGATGGTCTCGCCTGCGGCCGTCGAGTCGAAGAAGGACATTGGGGCTGCGAGGACGGTGTCGAGGATGAGTTCGTGGCAGCGGTCTGCGGAACGTTGGGTGATGCAAATCACGAAGAAGCTATCATCCGGTGAGTTTGGGATTGACCCATTGAAAGGGAGTATGGCCTACGCTGCTGCGGCTGTCCAGGCTACCAGAGCAACAGCACCAAGGGCGAAATAGACGCCAATGTAGCGGTCCTGAGGGCTGTTTGGGTCGCGCACACTGCTTTCGGCCCAGCGGGCGACCCAATATTCTACAGCAGTTCCGTTAGCTGTTGGCCACCTGGGAAATGAACGGATGCCCACGAGTAAATGTGATGCCAAAGACGAAGATCGCGCAGAGTAGCAAGAAGACACAGAATCTCAGCCTGCCAGAGAACTTGACGTAGTATCTGTATATACCGGCCGTCGCGTGGATAGCCTGCGCAGACGCTGGTTCCTCCGGCAAAGTGCCTAGTAAAGGCTCTTGAAAAATCTCGCGCGTGGACAGTCCTCGCCAAACAGAGGCCCTGATGTTCTCCTCGGACTCTTTCGACTCTTCTTCGCCTGCGACTTGAGATCCGCGGGCTTTCTTCACCAACGAGTCCTGCTTGCGGAGCCCTCCGGTCTGCGTAAGCGAGATGACTCTGTCTGCGAACCGCACCTGCTGGGCTACACCAGCTTAGCGTCAAGGCCTCGTATTGTAGAGACAGGTTACTCACCTGTGCTGGTAGCCCACACCACCAGGGTGTTGCCTTTGCGCAACAGGCCCTCCCCGCCGAGCACTGCTTCCAACACCGCAGCCTCTGTGCCGCCATCCAGGCCGTTAAACGGGTCATCCAGTATGACAATCGGCGCTCTACAGTAAATTGCCCTCGCAAGAGCGACTCTCTTCTTCTGGCCCCCGCTCAAACTGCCCCCCTCGTACGCAACAACCGTGCTATCCCCATGCCGCATCCCCCTGAGATCCTTGGTCAGCGCCGTCGCACGGATGACCGCGTTATACCATCGCTCCTCGAACGGACCCGATCCAACAATATTATTCCGCACGGTGTCATTGATCAGCCACGGCGTCTGGCTGCAGTAGCCGATATGCGAGCTCGACAGTGCCACCGACCCGCCCTCCGTCTGCGCCTCCCCAAGCAGCATCTGAAGCATCGTCGTCTTGCCGCTTCCCACGGGTCCCACCACGGCAAGCACAGCCGGCGAAACAATGGCCAGATTTGCGTCTTGCACGATCGTCCCGGTGTCTGCGTTCCAGCCGGCCGAGGCGCGGGTGAGCTGGAGCGCCACGCGCGGAGCCTGTCGTCTAGACAGTCGGCGGCTGAGTCTGCGGAGAAGCACATCATCGGAGTCGGTTGGAGCGGGGGACAGTAATGGTGTCTCATCCTCTGCCGTGGAAGAGCGCACGTCGTCGTGCGCAGCTGGAGAAAGAATCAGTCGACTATCGTGGCGCGTGTTGTCGTCGAGCAGGAAGCCCTGAATCCGTAAAAGAGAAGCAACGGCGGTGGCCAGTTGAATTGAACTATTGATCAGGACAGCGACAGCATTCCCGAAGATTTCAAAGATTGTCAACGCTTGGTACACAACAGCAGGTGTCAGCGTGTGCCCGAAGGCCAGGCTGTACAGCGTGAAGCCCAGGATAGGCGCCATTATAACAGGAATCCAAGCTGCCCATGCTACCACCAGCAAGATATACCGGAAGCGCCTGAGCTTACGAACCTCAACTTTGCGCAGGGCCACCAAATCGCCGCGAATGACCGACACAATGCCGGTCATCTTGATCCCCTTCATGGTCTGTAGAGCCTGCGTCGTGGCCGCGAGTCGGTTCTCCATGCCCCTGAGCCATTTGCTTTGCCGCTTAGCAGCGGGCTTCAGAATGGCAATGGTGAGGAGCAGGAATGTCACTGTTAGTCCTCCTGTCGCCGCGACAGCAACCCCGAGCTGCTCTGAAAGCAGCCATAGCCCGAGCGCGACGTCGATGATGCACGCCCAACATTCATGCATGTCGCGCGTGCCGGCCACAAATCGCTCGACATCAGCACTCATCAGGGTCGACGCAGACTTGCGCGATGCAGACGACGAGCTAAGTTTCAGTGTATGGCTGTGTATCTTCCCGACCAGGTCGGCGCGGAGGGCCGTGATGACCCGCGCAGTACATTGGCGATAGAACGATTGAGACGCCTGGATATTTCCTCGTCAGCATATACCCGGGGGTTCAATACGGACCGCATGCTTACCGCAATCCCCACATAGACGATCGCATAAGCGCCGATCAAGCCTCCTCCAATCTTGTAGATATTCGGCCCTGCTGGTTCGGACATGTACGCTGTCGCGCGATGGACGAGGAACGGCTGCGCGAACGTGAAGCCTATATACGCCAGTCTCGGAACCACCGGGCTCAGCAGCATCCAGCCACGACCGGAAAACATGTCATGGAAGATGGAAGGCCCTTTGAGACCGCGGGCGCCCTGTCCCTCGCTCTTCAGCGCGACCACAACAGGACGGACAAGTTTGCGCTCGACATCTGGAAGCTTCTCCGACGTCAGAGGCAGAGCTGCTTTCTTCCTCCCCGTCCGAAACAACGGGACAATCCACCACAGAAATGCCCGGGATATGATATCCGCCTGTTCATCGGGCGTGGGCTGATGTCTGTCCGCACGCACGCTCTTCCTCCACCGCTCGGCGACAAGGATCCCGAATTTGCAGGCACAGCAGAGGGTGAAGACGGCCGCGGAGATGTGGTTATCCGGGATGCTCCAGAGGGTACGCGCGCGCAGCGCATCCGCGATGGTGGAATAGCCCAGGTAAAGGAGTAAGATGGTCGATGCGCGCGGTGTTCGAGTATGCTCGTAGTGAGATGCTGTTGCGAGGATGGCGCTGCCGACAATCCCAACGCAGCTTGCTGGGATTGTCGCGTCGGTGCGGGAGGTTTGTACGAAGGCTTGGACGGCGAGGAGCGAGATCTGGAGGTTGATTGATGAGATGTAGCCGACCTGTCCGCCGTGGTCCAACGTGTGATCAGCTGCAGACCTAACCTCAGGGGGTTGATGACACTCACAGCTTTCGCTCCGTAGAGCATGTATGAAGCGACGATGCTGTCCTTAATGTGGAGCTCCAATATTCGCCATAGCGCCCAGCAGATTGCTATGGCCAGAGGCCAGATGGATAGGATGATTTCTTGGAAGAGGAGTGTCAGGTCGAAGTCCGTGCCACAGCCTTGGACCTGAGGGCCCCATAAATTGTGGACGTCTATCAAGCACTCCTCCATGGTTACTGCCTATGACCGAGAACGAGCTTGATACAACTACACGGTCGGAGCAACCTGGGTCCCATATACGCCACAGTCTGATATCCACGAGAAACGGCGTTAACTTGGATTCTATTTTCGGCCCCATCACGTCCTGTGGCTGCAAGCAGGACTCCTTGTGCTGCGCCATGGGATATCCTGGGGGCTAAATACGCCCTATAAACGGTCGTGGCACCACGGCCCTCAGTGGCCCTAAATGCACTTTAATATGGTGGCACCACGGAGTAAGCATCCAACAATCACTGCCCCCCAACCAGCCCTATATTTCGACATCATAATTAGACATTCCCATTTCTCTGCCGCAAAACTCCCTTGGTCACCTTGCCCGATGGGGTCCGCGGCAGGGCGTCCAGGAGCTCATAGCGTCCCCGTAACCAGTGCGGCTCCGTCAGTTTGCCCTGGACATACTCATCCCACTCCTCGAAGAGCGCCTCTGCCTCTACCTCGCCAGCTGGTTTTGCCGGGACAACAAACGCCTTTGGCCTCTCCCCTGCTAGATAATCCGGTACTCCGATCACAGCTACGGCAGAGACCCCCGGATGCTGCCGGAGACAGTCTTCGATGGCGACGGGGGAAACTTGCATGCCCTGTTTGCCAGGGTCGTCAGTTTGCCTGGCCTGCCAGGGTAAAGGCGGTTGCTTGATGTTCCCCTACCTTGACCTTAATCATGTCCTTCAAACGATCAACAATACAAAGGTGGCTGTCGCCGCGGGCACTCCGTCGGAAGATGGCGACGTCGCCTGTATGCAGCCACCCATCCACGAACGTAGCTGCGGTGGCCTCGTCATCTCCCAGGTACCCGACCGCTTGGTTTGGCGATGCGAGTAGTAACTCCCCCGGTTCATCGAAGGAGTCTACCTCGCTGCCGTCCTCGCGGAGGAGGCGACCCGTGTAATGCGGTAGGAGGACTCCGATTGAATTCTCAAGATACTCGTGGGGGCTACTTAGTGTCACGCCTACTGAGCTTTCGGTCAGGCCTGGTAGTGGTCTCCCTGTCAGTATGCTTTTTACTCCATGAGCGAGAGAGCGGACTATGAGATACCGTAGCCAATTGTTATCTTCCAAGTAGGCTGTGCCACCTTGACTTTGTTATAGAGATCATGCCCTAGACTACCAGCTCCAACATAGACCTTATCAACAGATGACAGGTCAAAGGCCTTGAACAGGAACGGATTCCCGACGAGGGCCGCAAGGATGGCCGGCACCACGTAGAGCCGGTTGATGCGGTGTGTTTGGATGGACATCAGCGCCGCCTTCATGTCGAACGTCGGATGGACGATGAGTTGGTCGCACAGGTAGATATGGGTTAACGTCGCGATGATGCCTTGAACGTGACTGAAGGGAAGAATGCCCAAGACGACTTCCGGCCCCGCGTTATGGGTTAGGCTATCGATTGAGTTCATTTGAAGGATATTGGTGATGATGCCGTGGTGAGTGATGCGCGCCAGCTTCTATTCCTAGATTAGCGTACTTCATTCACACGCGAACGTGTGTGTTGATATCAACTCACTTGAGTCCCGGAAGTGCCACTTGTTGCGCATAGATACGCAATCTGAGAGCCCGCCTGCTCAGGGGGCCAGTCCAGCGCTGGAATAGGAGATAAGGTCTTGCCCAATTCCAGCAACTCATCAAGGGTTTCCAATCGTGATTCCCGTCCATTGGTCCAGTTAGGTATAATCGCACGTTGGCATTGTCAACCACAGCACGCCCAGCCTCGATCAGCGCCGGAGACACAATCAATATATTGCAGTGGCTATGCCTCAGGTGCTTCGCATTTTCGGCCGGGGAGGTGCTGGCATGGAGAAGGAGACTGGTACCTCCAAGACGGTGTGTAGCCCAGGTGTACGTGTGGTAATCAACCTTCCATGTATCCGTCAGATGGGCATTCCTTCTATCGGGGTCAAGGGTCCATAATGTTTACCGTATTTTCTGACAAGACCGCGATTACTTTTCCCCCTTTCGCCGGTTCGTTGGGAGTCCATTGCAAGTCGTGAGCGAGGCCCGCTGCCAATACTTCCACATCCTCCGCGAGCTCTCGATGTGTTTTGCCCTTCTGCGTGATGGCAGAGACGAGGGCTTTCTGTTCCGGTGTTGTGCCGGGTAGCCTGTGAAGGACAAAGTCTCCCACTGGGCGAGCAGACGCCAATTCCTGTGAAATGGCAGGCAGCCAGGAGGGTGGATGGAATATCATCTTGGTTAGCTACGAGTCGAGCAATTGATACGGATTGTAGATAGATGCCAATCCCAGTGGTCTGGCTAGTATCATATACTCTCTGTTTGGAGGCCCGGTCCGAATTGTATGCCACACCTCCGGTGGTGCCACCATGGTATCATTTCCGCATCTTGATAAAGATGCAAATTAACTTGATTCGGGCTCTAAGCAACCTCATGATGCCTGCGCCGTGACCTGGTCTAGTCGTAGTTAAGCATAATGGTACCGGACTCGGTCTTTTACCTGCTATAACCATTTTCACGATGATCGCAATGTTGATACTCATCTTGGGTATAATTGCCATTGTCACCTACACTATCGAATGCGTCTTCTCCCACCTTGACGATCCACGAGAGCCTCGCCGCGTAAGTCCTAGCTTCCCTCTACCTGTCATCGGCCACTTGCTAGGCTTCGCTCGCCATGGCTTCGACTACTACAACTACCTCTGGTAAGCCTTGATTAGACCCAACTAGAACATGAATAGACACTGATCCAACGGCACACAGCCGAAATACAAATTCCGAGATATATACCGTCGGTATTCTGAATTTCAAGGTATACATCACTAGTTCCCCACGAATAGCACAGTTAGCGCAAAAGGTAAAGACGCTGTCATTCACACCACTACTCCAAGTCCATAACAAGATCCACGCGGACATGAGTGAGGAGGCGACTCAGGCTTTCTGTGGAGATATCCTAGCCAGCTGGAGTCACTCTGCTAAACAGGCGTTGTCGCCCGGTCCTGCATTGAATGCGCAGAACCTCCGGATGGGAAATCAGGCGCTTGTTGAGGTGACGAGTTTGTTGAAACAGGATGAAATCGAACTGCTTTCTTGGGTAAAGCATGCGGTTGTCCAGGCCACAGCAGCCGGTCTGTATGGCATGCGGCATCCGCTCAAGGATCCTACAATTGAGGAAGCGATGTGGTATGTTAATGCGTCAATTCACCCGCGTGGCTTACATGCACTCCATCTGATGCAAATAGGGTCTGGGATGAGCACAGGCTCGGCCATATGGTGGGAATAGATCCCCTGGGCACAGGCTTTAGGGCTCGCGCCAAAGTCTGGGATGCATTCCAGAACTACTTCCAGAACGTCCCTGGCGACGTCTCATTGCTCGTGAAAGAGCGTCAGGATATTCTCCTTAAGGCCGGCATAAGCGAAGCCGAAGCTGCGCGGATGCAGTCAACGCTCTGCGATGCCGCGTATCCAAATACCGTTCCGACGCTCTTCTGGACGGTGCACGAGATCTTCTCCCGTCCTGAGCTGCTGGAGGTTGTCCGTCACGAGATATACAGCAATGCCGTTCAAAGGACTGGCACAGGCTTTGTACTTGACGTCGCAGCCCTTAAGAGCAATTGCCAGGCACTGCTATCCGCCTACCAAGAGACACAACGAACAAGACACTACCAGGTTGCATTTCGTGCAATCACCGAAGATACCGTACTAGACGGGCATATGTTGAAGAAAGGCAACTATCTCCAAATCCTATCCAAGCCAACACACCACAACCCGAATATCTGGGGACCCGATACTAGCAGCTTCGACCCCTACCGCTTCATACCCGGCGGGACCAAGACGAAAATCTCCCCGAGCAGCTTCCAGCCGTGGGGGGTCCCGCCTCATATGTGTCCCGCGCGCCAGTTTGCCTCTACTGAGATACTAATTATTACGGCCTTGTTATGCTGCAGGGTTTCTTTGGCCGCGGTGAGCCCAAAAGGCTGGATTAGGGAGCCTACTCTCAGGTCGATGGAGATAGCATCTTTACCGCGCCCGAAGAAGAATGTGCGTCTTAGGATTACGGAGCGTGATGATGCAGTTGGGACCTGGGCAATAACTATGGGGGATAGCAAGATGAGGGTTCCTCTGGCGTCGGGATGAATGGGACCCTCACTAGGAACTTCTATGTCTGCGAGGGTTTTAATCGAAGGTGCGAATGTTATCCTTATCGTCTCCCGTTGAATCCAGCCCCTATTGAGAACGGACTGTGGCCCGTGCTTAACTACCTGGAGGGTTATTTATGCTCGTGATGGCAAGGAAATTTACCAAGACTGTTAGAATGGAAAGTATGAACTTTCTCCAGGGCAAGCAGAGGCCGATTGCGGCGCCACCCATCGTCATACCGTAAATCACAAAGTGTTTTGGAGATTTAAACCGAAAGCCGCATTTCTAGGTCTTAACAGACAGTCTACTAGCCCAACCCAGCCATCAATAGTTCCCATGCCACCGCCCGTTCTGTTTTCAACGAAAGCAATCCTCTACCAACTGCCGTCACAACCGTTCCGTCAACACAATATTCTGAGTCATATTTGGCAAGTAGTTCGCATCATCCTCCGTGCCAGCTGGTCCCTCCGTCTGCCCATCCGGAAAAGCTATATCATACTTGAGCACCAAGTTAGCAACAATCAGCTTGCTCAACGCGCTAGCATAATATCTGCCCGGGCAAGTGAGCCGCCCAGCCCCCCACATGCCATTCCCGGGCTCGATCGCGTGGAATGCGAGCTCAGGGGATATCGGTAGCCCGTCGGCGTTGAGGAAGCGGCGTCCGTTGAACATCTCCGGCTCCTTGTAGAATTCGGGGTCGAGCGCCATGGCTTGGCCGGCTACGGCGAGATATGTGCCTTTGGGGATCCATGTCCCGTCAGACAGGCCGAACGAGGATGTTGTGACGCGGGTGACTGCCACTGCAATGATGATTCCAATTAGTCCTTTTGGGGTTTCCAACGACTGTCCGTGGTACTTACGTCCCTCTGGTGCCAGCAAACGTAAGGATTCTTTCAGAAAGCTGTCGAGAAGATGAAGCTTTTTGGTGGTCCCTAAGGTCCACTGCCCGCCTTCACTGGCTAAAGCGTCCATGGCTTCGGCGCGGATGTCGGCGATGTACTCTGGATGGGCGCACAGGTCATAGACAGCTTGAGTAAGAGCATGCGTCGACGTATTTAGCTAAGTGACAAACGTTAGTATAAGCTGCATAACCCGACTGTCAGCCTCTACTCACAGCCCCTGTGATAATCCCCACAATCTGCATCGCAATCTTCCCCAAGGGCTCGTTATATTCAGCCAGAAACTTCAAAATGTCGACATCCGGACTATGCGGTTCTCGTCGACTGCGGACCGGCTCCTCCAGGAACCGCTCCGCCTTCGTCAGAATGGCATCCAGCTGGTTATTTCGGATCAAGAAGGGCTTAACCAGTGGTCTGAGTGTGCGGGGCCAGTACCAGAGTGCTTCGCGGATGCGCCAGGCTTCGGGGAAATACTCCATCACGATCTTGTCCCAGCCGCCGTAGTGCGCAAGGTCCTCGCCGATCAGCACTGTCGATGTGATACTGGATACGGCAGCGTAGCAGAATTGATAGGCATTCAGTTGGCCTATCAAGGCCATATTAGCTGTCGTTGTTGTAAGAAGAGGCTTCACGTACGGCTATCTTTGGGGATTTGATTGAAAGCGAACTCACTCGTCCGGATATACTCTCGATGCATCACAGGCAGCAACTTGTCTACGGCAATCCAAACATTAGTTAATTCATTCATGACAGCTGGCCCTAGAAACCTATTTCTTACTGAGATTCTTTGTCAGAGGCCCCCGCACCGCATCAATATGCTGCGCGCCCTCCATCGCCATTTCCGCCCCGATGTGCTCGCCCACCAAATTATCAATGATGACCTGCGCATGGCTCACCTTCGTTTCAGGCAGCATGCGAATCTCAGGTAGGAACCTAGGCGCGATAACAAGCTGTTCCTTATTTGCGGTCTGAACAACAAAGTTCTTTCCTTTGTGCTAATCCCCAGTGTCAGGACGTGCACGCTACCTGCATGGCTGTATGCTTTCCTCACCTTTTGATATCCATCTCGCACAATCTGCCGCCCGTGGTGTCGGAAATACTGCGATGCAGCTTTTGCCTTGACTCGAAAGGGACCTGGCGATGGTCCTACTCGTATCCAGGCATTTTTCCTGTTTGAAATGATGCGCATGGCTGCCCAGAGGCCAGCGACGAGGGCGGATAAGACCGCGACGTTGATATCCAACTCCATTGTCTCTTGGTGTCAGCAGTGAAATTCCTAGTCAATCGATCGCTCTCCATTTAATATCGGTCAGCATCGCGCGGTCGATAGATCAGAGATCCTTGATAGCAGTGGCACCACGTAGGCCCGTCGGGATCGTTATCAAGTGGTACCACCACAATACACTTGAAGAACCTCTTCATCTCTTAATATACCTACAAGGTATTTTAGTCAAGGTATAGTCCAACTCACACTTTTAGGCACATCTGGTAAAATGATTATTTGCACCTCTCTACGCCCATGCAGGTTCCGCTACCATTGCAGCTTCACTTATGAAAGACCACAACAATAAAACTGCACAGCTAACTAGGTAGGAATTATTTCTATTTCCTTTGTTTACTAGTAGTCAGAGTGCTTATCACTATTGGATGGGAGTCACTGTTGTCACCATCGGGTGTAGATGAACCTGAGATAGGGGGATTCGCGGCACCCGCCATCATCCTTGGGTAGGAGTTCTTTGCCCTTATTCACTGTTGGTGTGTCCATTGAGCCATCAATGGATTGAAATGGTGCATTAAACCTTATCATGATTTCGTCCAGTCCCTGAGTGTTGGAACCAACTCCGAGTAACAATATATACATCTAACTCCTGCAGCTTAAAAAAAAAAAAAAAGAGCACAGGTCCATACTGTTTGTTAGTCACCATAAGTAAGCAACTGTCAAAGGGAAAGACCACACAGCAGAAAGACCAAGAAGAGAGGTAGCCAGAAGAACGTGGTCATTTTCTGACTCAGTTCTCTTACGAGGCCATCTAGCGTTCAGTTTACGGAAGCTTAACAGGAAGGCGCCGTTTTTGAAATCACCCTTATAATCATGCAAGGTTTCGGTATAGTGGACGCTGATGGACCCCGTATTCAAGTTTAATAGGGGACAGGCGCCCCATGGATGTGGGAAGAGAAATGGCCTGCTTGGTTGTCGGGCCGGTGCCTGAAGACTCCATGTTTGACCAGTCGTCGACCAATAGGAAGCTGGGGTTGTCTCACATTCTGATTCTTCCGAGAAGAAGCCGGCCGATGTTTCCCGACTTGTGCACTTGGCTCGGCTCGGCATGCCTGATGTTCGGTTTTGCCAAGATGGAATTCTAACATTCGTATGGATGGTCTTTGATGAGCTGCAGGCTCCATCAAAGACCATCCAGATTCCAGTCACAGGAAAGCAACCAGATATCTAAGGAATACCCTAAATGAACTAGCTGTGAGACTCGTTCCACATTTGTGAGTTCTTAAGCTCTCTATTCCGGACAGTTCACCTCTACTTTGATGGCACCTGGTCGATAACAATGACGATCTCCGGTCAACCCCCAACGTGCGCCTCCACTTCCTATCCACTTTTGTGCTTACCACAAATCTGGAAAAGACAACGACATATTTAGGTTTGAAGCATGGAAAATGTCTTGTCAAACAAGACCTGCCAAGTAGACTATACTGGATTCGAACCTCTAAACACCGGGTAGCATAACCGGTTCTCCCGGTTTATAAATATACTCAACCGTCACCGGATGTTGTGCTCATACTGGTCCACCCTAAAGTATAATCACATAGATTCCTTGACCTCACAAGAGAAAGAATACAACAAAAAAATGGATTTCTCGCTCAAGACACTCGCCTTCTCAGTTCTGACTACTACAAGCTTTGCCTCTCCTTTAATATATTCACGGGCCACCAACACGTCCTATACCAATGCCAACGGCCTATCATTTAACCACTTCAATGGCTCCCTTCCTAATGTGACCATCCTAGCCACAGGTACGTATCATCATATTCATAGTCAGAATGTCTTTAACCACAAACCACAGGTGGCACCATTGCCGGCACAAGCGACGATGAAACCGCAACAGCAGGCTATGAATCAGGCGCTTTGGGGATTAACAAGATTCTCTCGGGTATCCCCGAAGTCTTTGACATCGCCAACGTCAATGCCGTGCAGTTCGACAACGTCAATAGCGGAGATGTTTCTTCAGGCCTTCTCTTGAATCTTACCCGTACGCTGCAGAAAACGGTCTGCGACGACCCTACCATGTCTGGTGCGGTGATTACCCACGGCACCGATACGCTTGAGGAATCCGCTTTCTTTATTGACACGACTGTGAACTGCGGCAAGCCTATTGTATTCGTTGGCTCAATGCGCCCTGCCACTGCTATTTCCGCTGATGGGCCTATGAACCTTCTCCAGGGAGTGACTGTGGCTGCAGACAAGAAAGCCAAAGAGCGCGGTGCAATGGTTGTTTTGAATGATCGCATTGTCTCCGCCTTCTTCGCGACGAAGACGCAGGCAAACACTGTGGACACATTCAAGGCATATGAGCAGGGCAACTTGGGATTCATTGTCTCGAACATGCCTTATTTCTATTACCCGGCTGTTCAAGCAAATGCAAAGCACACCGTGGATGTGGCAGGCGTCGATTCCATTCCCCGGGTAGATATTCTCTATGCATACGAGGATATGCAAAGTGATTTGCTCTACAGTGCTGTTAAGAATGGTGCGAAGGGGATTGTGGTCGCCGGCGAGGGCGCAGGGGGGATTTCTACAGGCTTCGCCCACGCCATAAACAACATCGTGTCCGCGAACAGTATCCCTGTTGTTTTGAGCCACCGGACAGTTAATGGCGAGGTCCCTACAGCTGCTATAACGGGAGACAATGAGGGGAGTCAAATTGCCAGTGGAATATTCAATCCTCAGCAGGCGCGGGTCTTGCTTGGGTTGTTGTTGGCGGAAGGCAAAGGGCTGAAGGAGATTCGAAGTGTGTTCATGAAGGCGACAGTTGCCTAATCATTTCATCGAGTCGACAACCTTGAGGTGTACCACTACCAATAGACCATCAATCAAAAGACTCAATTGATCTTTTGGTGCATCTCAAAGACTGCTCTGCTTGATCTATGAATACAAGACATGACCCTTGCAGCTTCCTGTATTAAGAAGATCTCATTTCACGAAAGCCAGCTGCGACCAAGTCTGTGATAGCTTAATGTTATGGAATCGCCAACAATGTCCAGCTTACTATAATCATCCCCACCAATTTCTGTCTTTGAAAGTATACTTATGCTACTGGAGCATCTATTGCTACACCTACTGAACAGAGCATAATATCGCGACCACCGCTGTATGGCCGTGCGCACCGGGGGCCCTGGTGGAGGCGGCCTCTTGTTGCTCCTCGTGCAGCTGAAGAACCATCCGGGGGTGACCGTTCGCCCGATCAAAGTCGGCGGAGGGACCACGGGAGGCACCTCGTATATCGACGTGGACGATGTAAAGGTCCCGGTGAAAAACCTGATCGGACAGGTAACTCCAACGGGCCGTCCTTTTACAAATCATTCCTACCAAGATTACAGGAAGGCGAAGGGATGAAGATGGTTATGACTAACTTCAATAACGACCGACTTCTCATCGCCAGCGGCATGGCTCAGTCCGCTCGAGTGGCCCTGTCGTCCGCATTTGCGTATGTGATGAAGCGAGAGGCATAGTATTCGAGGAATATGCCCGGTGTGCAGTCCTACTATTTGGAGAGAACGGGCTCACACGCACTGGCCAAGGCGAGCTGGTCGAGAAGCTCTCGCGACAGGCTCCCGGGGCTAGAATTCCAGGGGACAGCGAGGACGTTCTGTTGGATCTCTCGATGCGGCACCTTCGGAAGAACTACAAGGAAACGATGAGAGCACTAGAATCATCGAAAATATAGCTATAGGGTGCTCAAAGCAATGGTTTACAAGGATATCAAAGTACCAAGTCATCTACCATTATCTTGCATGCGAGGAATGGTTTATCTAATCTGACTGGGGCAAGTTACTCTGGATCTGGGGTCTGGTCGAGGATTTACAGTATGTGATCAACGCGCATCATGTAGGGTCTAAGCTGTTTACAGTACGTTAATAACAGCACTATAAGCATCCTTAGGCCGGTAGCTGGCGTCCTAAAGAAGTGGAGGTTCCCGTTTGCGCTACGAATCCTGAAACCGCATAAACGTACCGCTATTCTACGGCAAGGTTAAGAAATAGGTCTTTCCCGCAGCAGTAATTGCATTATGGAGACTAGTGGTCGCTTGCCTGCCGAGGGCGCAGCGCTCTAGAGCCTCGGCTGCTGTTCGCTTGGTGTTTCAGTGTGGTCCAGTTGGCTTACAGCATGTAACCCTTCGCTCCCCCTTCAGCCTAAACGATGATCTGGGCAGTTTTCACATTACCGGTACTTGGCAATGGCTCCCGCATCGGGCCCCTGGCGACTGTGGGGATAATAGGTCCTTTGCTCAGCCTGATATAAAGCGCGAAACAATACAGTAGTACTTGATTGGTAACGTAACAACACTCTTCATATTTACCGCTTTTCGAGAGAGTAATCGACAAAGCTTGATAATCCCGAATCAGGCCCGCCATAAGGACGGGAAGATAGTGTGAGGCTGTTATATGGTCCACTGGTGCGCGAGAAGATGCGTATAGTGAGAAAGCACGATCCGTTATTGATAAGGCAAAACCCTACTTTGTTGGATACCTGGCCTTTGGTTCTGAGTAAGAGCTTATTCATTCATTTAGCTGGCACGTAGCTGAAGTGGGGCCGCTATACAAGATTGTCTCACCCATTATCCAGGATTGTCGTGGGCTTTAGTTCGCTTCCTGACAACTTAAAGGGTTATACTGGACTTTCCAATGGGCCTCCTGCTGCCTGAAACTGTCTTAATTAGCGTGGTATCAGATTTCATGCGCTGTGAGAGTTTCCGTCACTCTAGCAGTGGATACCAAGCGGTCTGCTAATATAGCTGATTCTCCGGTACCTATCTGAGCGCTCTTGCCGTTCCTGCAGGTGCCAAGACAGGCTTTGTGTCAGAAGTCGGCGGAGACTTGGCTGCCAGGGCTCTGCGCGGAAGTGAAGCATGCGCTCAACTGCCGATGGAGCTTTGGCCTCTTAATATCACAAATACTATTCAGGCTGAATCGATATTGTTTCCGCACAGAAGGCGCCCAGAGAGTCAGAGACCCTGCGTAGCTGCCGATCAAAGCGAATTTGACCACGGCCCTTACCTCTGCGAGCGGTGTGGCGTTCAGTGCTCTTCAGTCGGTCCGCATCCTTTGACAACGCGATATTAACCTGTGACACACATACCCACTTTCTCTGCAGGGCGATGATACTATCCAGGTCCTCCACGGGCATTTGCACATCTCTGTTAACAGGTCAGGTTCTAGGAGCACATGGTTGAAAACGTTGAAAGCCACTCTTTTTGAAACGCCTCCCATCGAAGGCTCCGTTATCAGAATGGACGAGGCCTTGGGTCCGTGATGCCAACCAGGCTAATCCACGTCGACTGGCATTATATAAACACAAGCTGTTTGCCATTAATGCGCCCCTTCAGTATCCAGACTGTCAATACCAAGCCAGGTCGTCCAGGCTATTCCATTCTACAGTACCAGACATTTCTTCTCTTTTCAGCCATGGTCCAATTCATGCTCCTTCCTGCTGCTCTGGCACTGAGCCTTGTTACTTCAGTCCAGGCAGCTAACTCCCCAGGCTGCGGGAAACAGCCGACCCTCGCCAGCGGCGTGCAGAATATCAACGACCGCGAGTACATCCTCCAGCTCCCGGACGGCTACGACCCAGCCCAGCCCCATCACCTCATCTTCGCCCTGCATTGGCGCGGAGGCAACATGAACTCCATTGTCGATGGCCAAAGTGTCGAGCCCTGGTACGGCCTGGATACTCGGGCCGAGGGTAGCGCGATTCTGGTCGCCCCTAACGGCAGGGATGCAGGCTGGGCCAACCCCAACGGAGAGGATGTGGCCCTTATTGATGCTATCATCGAGCAGGTGGAGGATGACCTTTGCGTGGACCAAAGTTCTCGCTTCTCGACAGGTTTCAGCTGGGGTGGCGGGATGAGCTACGCACTTGCCTGTGCGCGGGCGAGCGAGTTCAGAGCTGTCAGTGTGTTGAGCGGTGGAGTTATTAGCGGCTGTGACGGTGGCAGCGACCCCATTGCTTATCTCGGCATCCATGGCATTAATGACCCGGTTCTGCCACTTGATGGAGGCGTAACATTGGCAGAGCAATTCGCGGCCAATAACGGGTGTAGCCCGACTGAGATTGGCAGGCCCGATGCTGGCAGTGCAAGTTCAGTTCGGACCGATTTTACTGGATGCTCGCGGCCGGTTTCGTTTGTTGCTTACGACGGAGGGCATGATGCGGCCCCTCTTGGTGTTGGAAACCCGCTTGCGCCGGACGCTACCTGGGAGTTTTTCATGGCTGCTTGAAGCTGGCATGTGCCTGTACAAGCAGCTATACCAACAATGTTTACAGTTGTCATATACAAACCACCCATCTCTTTGTGGGCAAGTGTAGATTTGCTGGGTACACGCCACTACCTCATGCTTCATGCACTAATGTACGGTCTCAAGTCCCCTAAATAAACTCCACATTAGAATCCATAGGATATCATGGGCTAGGTAGCACGGCTTCTGAGTTGGTAAATCCTACAGTACGGCCTTGCGTTAACGTTGCGGCAAATAGCCGTCTGGTTATTGGTAGTTTTCGTCCACTGGCAGGTCCCGATATTCCGGGTCAGGCCAGGATTCGCCCGCTCATTTATTTACTCGACTCCCTTGTAGCTGGAACTGTTATAATAAGATATGAGATTGTTCAACCTTTCATTGAACTTACACAAATCAATATCGGGGTCGGAAATGGTGCATTTTACCAATGCCAACTCGGCTTATCTCAATGTCGGCTTCGATCAATGGTTCGCTTTCTCTACGCTATGCACCACTTCTGGTAACCTGGTATCCATTCGCCCTCGCCATGGAGGGGCTCCCTGTCCTCATCAGCGCCCTCAAAACCGACTTCAATCTCGACATATCGCCAATAGTTGACGAAGAGAATTTCGCCGTCATCAGTTTCCTCTTCCAGCGATACTATAGCCGCGCCCTCCCTGCTGAATGTCTCTTGAGGGACGCCACCCACTATGAGGCAAAGCTCTAACCTTAAGGTGTTGTGAAACCATTTCCATCTGTTGTATCTCATGATGGCGCCTTCATCATCGACAGTCCTTAGGTGGAGATGGTAAACTCTGTCACCGATGCTTATACTAATGTCGGCCTCGTCAGGTACAGAGTCGTTAAGACGCAACTGGATCCCTGGAGACCGCAAGACCAGACCGAGCTCATCCACACGCGCGGTTCGAGTGTTCTCCATATTGAGATAACGACCCATGTTCAGGAAGCTCTGGGGGGCCCATCGCCATCCTCTCTCCTGTATGCGCGGATAAGGATTAAATAGAATATGTCCAGGAATCCTTCCCAAAGCCAGCAACAAGGCCTTCATGCGCTGGTTGGGCGTTGATGCTTGAACGATCGGAAGGGGATCTATACCCATCAGGTTGGCAAGGCAGACTGCTTCGTCATCGCGACGGCTAGTCATGCGGCCTTGAAGCCCAACGAACAACAGCGCGCATCGGCGTACAGGAAGGCTCAAGCTACTGTCTAGTCTGGAGTCGATTGGGCTTTGGTATTCGAGGCTTAATATAGTCTTCCATCCATGCTCCAGGAGCCGCATGTCGTTAATCGGGCGTGAGAGGTCAATGAATACTGGATCAACATTTCCCCATCGTCCTATAAAGTCCACTAAGGTTGCGTCTTCACGGCTGGGAAACCCAGAATTGCCTAATCTGAAAAACTCAAAGGCAGATAAGGTGTTCCTACCCACGGAATTGCTGTCCACGGCCAGCGCTCTGGCTAGCAGCCAGACGAACGGGGCATGCTCCGGAATCACGCCGGATAGATTAACCGTATTGACGCCACCCACGATGCTGTTGGCATTCAGTTTTGTTGGTGCGTCCATTTCAGTGCACAGCCTGATCAGCTCGTACCCGTCACGTGGCATATCATCAAAGTCATAATAGAGTTGCTTGGCCAAGCAGGCCTCTTGAAATGTCCAGAGCCGGCGAGTCCATGGACTAATGGCCACACGGAACAGAAGCTCAAAGGGGGACGATGTACTCAAAGAGAGGCACTGGACGGATTTGTCTATCACGAGCACCTTTTCTGCGGCCTGATACACCCGCAACAAGCCTCGTATCGCTTTATCTCGCATTTTCCTCTCCCGTGGCACGCACACAGTGTCTATCCAAAAGGGTACAGGCGCGCAGTCGCTGGGGTAAAGTCTTTGAACTCGTTTTTGAAGATCCTCCCAAAGGCACAGCGGCAGAGTGTTCCCTTTGGTGTTACCCATTCCATCCGACCACACATGAGATATAGCAACATACGTCTGGGAACCAGTCAGTAACGAGGAAAAAACCAACGGTGAGCCTAAATCTACTTACCGGAATGCTGGAAGTGTCGACGACCTTCACCCGCAAGCTGGTAGATTCTCCTCTATCCGTTGTGATACCTTGTGTTTGGGTATCTCCCGGCACTGATAGCAGTACGCACGCGGGAATGCCGCCACTTCTCAAAATTTCCTCTACTCGAGGGCCAATGTGTTCTTGAGCATGATAATTACATGCGCAATTGCTCGTGACGTGCGCTGTCCGATACACACTCTCATCAAGCTGGTAAGCAAAGCATCTTGTCCTGCTGCACCGGCTGTGGTCTTTGCCATCTGGTCTTTTTGGATGCGTAGCCAATAGATATAACGATGGCGGGGTGAACTGAGCCAGCACCAAAGCCTCGATCTCACCGTGACACCACCCCGCCCGGTTCACCAGTCTGCGTAGAGCGAGTGGCACGTTCCAAATGCCGGGTGCTGTTCCAAACAGCAGAGAGTTAACATGGTCTAAAGTGGACCCAAGTATGCTTATCGGGATGAGGACTGGATGATCCATTGCATTTTCCTGATCTGACTCCCCATGGTCTGTGAATATATTCGCCATCGTTCTCATGTAGTGGAGAATACGATCAATCATTTTCTTGCGCGCCAAAGCTGCCTGTTCGTCAGGGTCAGCATGAGCCTCCGCAGCGGCCCAATACCAGATATACCGAGGGAGATTTCGAGTCGTGATGTATTTCTGACCGTCCCTGCCTTCCTGGATGAAATCTTCCATACGAAATACCACTCTCAGGGTCAGGGAGAATTCATGCAAAATGCCAAAGAACAGCCAACTCTGGATCATGTCTGCATGGTTTGCAATGTCGTAGATCAGATGTTGGGGCCCGTGGTCGCTGACGCCACAGTCACAGACAGCTTCCGCATATTCAAAGAACCTACCACCCTCATACTTTATTTCACGCCTGTACACGAGGGGAAATTCCACTGGGTGGTGGATGTCTTGGGCTTTGTCGAGATGATGCAGATGATCCATCTTTTGTAAGGTGATGCAGAAGGAAAGATACGGGTGAGGAGGCAGAGGTAGGAGGACCCTGCACAGTCATCTGGTTTATTCTTCTATTTACCTCTTTTCTTTAGGGGGTTCTTCAGTCTTCTCCGAATCCGACCCAGCCAGCTCAGACTTTTCCTGTCTAAGGATTGTTGCTCCTCCTTCAATTCTTTAACTCTGAACCGCAGGCTTTGCTCAGTCGCTCGTCCGCCAACCAAGCTCTTCCTTGCTTTTTTCAGACTACGAAGATGATCGCGCATGGCTTCCTCGGCCCTGTTGTCGCCCTCCATTATTTTGGCATATGCACTAGCATACTCGGCTTTGAATTTCGCAAGCTGAGCTGTCGAAATCGCTTTTCTCTCGGGATCCCTCATACGTTCGATCGTCAAGGTTGAATCGGCGATATCGCAGCTGAACTTGTGCAGCTGTTGCTGTGTGTGGTATTTGTATTGGGCATAAATGGCGTTCCTGGTATTGTATTCTTCTAAGCCCTCCTCTACGGTCGCTTCGAGATTTGCGGTTTCTTTCGCCATCGACTCGGCTCTAGCTTGCAGGTCCTCGATCTGTCGCTGTAAATCTCTTTGGGCCGTGGATATTAGGCGGATGATCCCTGCCGGCTTGGATGAGGGGATGCTTACGCTCGCTTAGATGCCATATCCGCAATCATCTCAACTCTTGCTTTGTTTGATGGAACCTAGGCTGTTGAACGGGTAGGCCTCTGCTGAGATTTAATGTTTTCCCTTCACTGGGTGAGTCAGATTGCTTCGAGGCTTTTGATCACTCCTGCAACTCCAATTAGCGTTGGACACGTCTGAGGACTTGCATCTGCCGTGGCGTTTGCTTTCAGCTGACGGTGCGGTGGCAGCCGCTGCTCTTGTCCCTCAACGCGGGCCTCTGTTGGTTGCCTTCTCATCCTGCGGCTCACTTAGGGTGGCCGGGCAAAAGCCCGGGCTACAGCTGGCATGTATGACGAGTACAAAATGGATGCGGCTTTGATTTATGCCTGCGAAGATGCAGTCTGCCTCGCTGCCTTTGGTACCATATTAATACCCCAGCCTAGCCATCTGCTAAAAGCCATGCTTCAAAATGCACAATTCCTTATTTGGTTCTTCCCTCGGTTTGGCTTTGCCCATACTGTACGGCTGCCTGGCCGAAGCTGTTCTTGCAAACCCCATACCATCACCAACGTCGCAATCATCAGCAATTCCTTCTTGCACCCCTTTTCGTGGCTCGGCCAGCTCCAGGCGGCCTGATGTTGCGTCGCTTATCCTTAAGGTTATTACGTACGCACCAATTGCGCTCTACGCAGAAAACCTCCGCGTGTCGTCTGCCCTTGTACAATCGATCTGTAGCAAGATTTGCACTCACTCCCCTGTGACTGGGTGTGTCAAGGATATCGCTACTCTCTGGAATATACGACAGCAAGACATTTTCGAATACCCTACATTCAGCCAGTCCGGAAAACAAGTTGTCTCTCTGCGGCACGGCAACACCTTCGCATTGGTCAACGCGGCTGTCCTCGACAATGCGGCCCTGATTGAACGGGGTCTCTCGCTTGATCGCCCAAAGCCGGCTACAGAGGCTGCTCTATCAGTGTTCAGACCTACAACGGTAAATATTACCTTTCTGACCCCGACGTCAAAGCCGCAACACATAAATCACATCTCCAATGTCAAAAGGTTCTGGCTTTCGTACACTATCACACTTCTTGAAGGCCTGACCCTCCTCCTTGCTGCCGCCTTTCTAGCTTATGAAGGGCTTTTCCTCGGGGCGGTCATCTTGGTATGCCCTTTCGCCAGTACGGCTCTTCTGGTATCCCTGCAACATTTCAGCAGGCCCATCTTTGCCAACAAGGCCTCTATCGAAAAAGACAACAGGATAAAAGCATCAGGAGGAGCGGCAGTGGACGTGCACATCGTAGCAGCGAACTGGAACGCCTCGGAGCTCGACGTCCTCATTGGATACTCATCCCAGCTCCACGCGCTGACCAACATCCCAATGCGAACAAACAATCCACGCTTGATGCTCTGGATGGCGCGCATTTTGACCGTCGTTCTAGTGACTCAGGCTTCCCTACTAGCTGCTTCAGCTGCCGGGACTCGAGACACCGGCAGTGGCAGCGGCAGCGACCAAACCAACGCCGAAGCATGGGGCACCTTGTGCTGGCTCGTCTGTTACCTCCTCATGCTTATCCCACTTCGCATCTTCAAGTCGCACTTGGAAGACTCGCTACTTGACACTCAGCCATTTGTCGCGAGGCGATTATCCTCGCTAGTCTTTAGTGGGAGAAAGGATGCCCTCTGTTTTATTGCCGGCCTTCCGGTTTCGCTTCGAGAGACCGTTGGTCGCTGGGACTGGGTGGACGCGTTCATGCCGCCTAACGCACGGCGGAGAGAGTGGGAGGCAGTGACGGATCGTGTTCATGCGCGGATCAAGGTGGCGGCAGTGACTACCTCCGAAGCAGATGGGACCATGCTATCTGATAATACGCCCCCTAATAATAAAGTCAGCGAGTGGGAAGAGAAACTCTATCTGAGTGTTCAGGCGGCCCTGGAAGGACCATTCAAGGATGCTTTGGGGGATTTTATGAGGCAGACGGGGCTAACTCCAGCACCTTGATATTAGCCTAGGTTGATTTTCTAAGCATAGTGCTAGACTTCCACTATAAATGTATAGTCCATGCTCTTTACATATATCCTGCTAAACAAGTTCTACAGCTCAAATACACCCTATTGGGTATTTTATTAAGGGTATCGCTGGCCGCCATCCAAAATATGGTTACGCAGAGCGCCTTAAGATAGTACTTTTTATTAAGCTTTTTAGTTTTACTATTTACCTGTCCTCCCGGTCTTTTTATCTCCGGGTGTTGCTGATTCTCTGCCAGATCTTAAATCAGTGGACCTGTTACTGTCACGACCGCCAAGGCCGTGCCACATGACTCCTACCATGCGACCCTTGCGGACCGCCACCGGGGCGCCTACTGATAGCCACGACGCCGGAATCGATATATCATATCTCTGCAGAGGTAACTAAGGAAGGATCTACTAAGGAGGACTGCATGACGGCCTGACGGCCTGACCAGGAGGAGTAGCCGCAGGACCGCTGCCTGACCACCTCCGGAGACCACCCCGGGGGGGGTTCTATATAAGACCTCTAGAGACTCCAGTTCTATAGATCCTTAAGCAATTCATTCTGTTTCTAACAGAGCTATCTGATTGGCCGATCTAGAATTCCTTTAGCACAGTTGACATCGCTTCATAGTTACTAGATCCTTGGCGCCGCCGTGTGCCTTACAGTTTAAATTACTTAACCCTAGTAATCTATGAATAATGGTTGATACTTGATTCTCCTCCCGTGACCAAGGCCGGTACGCCACTGGTCAGAGTCTGGTCCTTGACTCCCAAACATAACAACCCTCCACAACGCCCTAAGGGTTCAACAAACCTGAGGAGGTATCAGAGGAATATGAAGGTGCTCCCTCACCAGAGCCCCAGCAGTCCGGGGCCACTCCGCGACCTAGCCGGAGGGCCAGGGACAAAGAGCAGGCGCCTAATCCGGAGCCGCAGCCAAGCGCGGGGCCACTAGTTGACCCCACTGCTTTGACTTCAGCTCAGGCCCTGCCCCCTAACGACACCCTCACCGAGATCCTGTGGCGGCTTACTGAAGGCCAGAACCGAAGGCAGCCGAAAGAGCTTAAGATAGGAGAGATAAAGAGGCTCAAAAAAAGAGAAATTACCTAATATAACAATTTTGTTGCAGACGTCGAAGACTACTTTATCGCCAGGCTGCTACAGTGTGATACTGAGGATAAGAAGGTTCTCTTTGCCGTCAGCCACCTCGACAACGAACCTAAGACTTGCTGGCGGCAAGAAAACCCCCAAGGGGCTACCTGGGAAACCATGAAGGACTTCCTGAAGTAGTGGGTAGACCCTGAAGCAGATCAAGGCTAATGAGTGTTCTACCGGCTCCTAAATAAGCAACAAGGGAACCGGGCAGGAATGTAATGGATTACTAGGTACGAAGAAACCTGGGAAATAATCAGAGACCTGGACCTAAAAATATATATCTTTATTGAATCCCTCTAGCTAGAGATTCGCAGCTATATAGCACGCATGCTAAACCCGCCAAAGATGATGAAGGATGCGAGCTGAGAGCTACTCTAGCTAGAATTAATTATTTAGTAAGAGAGAAAGAAGAAAAATCCTCGACCCTGATCTAATAATTTGTATAAGAATTAATAAGATAAGTATAAGGTAAAAAGGAGGCGGACTGACACTGCTTTAATAGGGGTTAATCAGGAATCTTCTAACCGACTGAGCTCCTTAAAGGAGAATCATTAATATTAAGATTAATATAATAAGAAAGATAAGGAGCGCAAGAAACAATAAGTGCTTAAGAAAGAATAAACTAAAAAAGGACTTTGCTTTAGTTATAATAAGCTGGGTCACTGAGCTGCTGACTGTCCTGAAAAGGTAGACAAGATAACTAAAGAAGAATAGGAACCTGTGGCTCCAGAACTCTTAGTGTTAAATGATCCTGCAGAACCTAAGGTGTTCCCTATCCTTGCGGACGTTAGGGTAAGGCAAAACAACATGGATCAACAGCTAGCAGTACTTTTGGATACTGGAGCCAGCGACAACTTCATGTCATATTGATATCTTATTGAAAAGGGAATTCAGCTTGAGAACGCGGGAATGGCGCCCCCGGTAGGCTACGCTAACAGAGGAAAAGCCCCCTGCTATGGTACTGTCATAATGAAGGCGCAGGTGTTTGATTCTGGAGGAAGAATGTAAACTTTTGGCATCCTTTTCTATATCATTGACCTCGCCGCGGACTAATATTAAGCTGTTTTAGGAAGGAAATAAATAGCTTATGCCGATCCAGATATCCTCTTATTACTAGGTAACTGGCACTGGAGAAAACAATCGAAAGAGGTGCACCTGGAGGGTGCGGAGACCTTCTTTAGATCCATGAAATACAACCCGACCATCATGGTCATGTATCGGCCGCAGCCAGACGGCGGTCCGGAGCCGGGCCTACTGTCCCAATATACGGACTGGTCAGAAGTTTTTTCAGAAGTTGGGGCGAGCCAACTACCCACGCAGAGTGCTGTTCACGAAATCCCTCTGGAACCAGATACCCAGCCACTGTTTGGACGCCTATACAGCCTCTCACAAGCGGAGTTAAAGGTGCTTAAAGAGTATCTTGATAAGATACTGGAAAGGGGTTAGATCAGACCATCATAGAGCTCTGCAGGGGCCCCTGTCCTCTTTATAAAAAAGCTAGATGGCTTACTGCGCCTCTGTATTAACTACCGTGGCCTAAACGCCATCACCCACAAGAACCGGTATCTCCTTCCTTGTATCGATAAACTTATGGACTGCTTTGTCCATGCTTAGGGTTAGGGTTAGGGTTAGGGTTAGGGTTAGGGTTAGGGTTAGGGTTAGGGTTTAGGGTTAGGGTT